>NW_012148819.1:350045-370052 GCF_000956105.1 Propithecus coquereli | reverse complement strand
ATTTCATAATATTATATACAATTTCTTCATTCATTTATCATTTGCTTCATCCAACAAAATTACTTTGAGCACCAATAGATGCTCAAGAGATCGATACATGCCAGGTACTCTCGATGGTGACTGAGATGGATGTAAAAAGTCACAGTTCCTAACCTAAAAGAAATTAGTCTCCTTGAAAGCACTGAAGTGTAAAAAAAAATGTAGTATTACCAAAAAGGAAGAGTGTTTAATTCTGTGGATGGTCATTAGTTCTGGGGAGAGTTGGGATGGAAAAGAGTTTAGAGAAAGCTTAAAGAGTTGTGAGAAATGAGGTAATGAGAACTCAGTCATGAGGGGCCTTATAAACCTTGCCTGAGAGCCTGAATCTTCCCTGCAGGTGACTGGGGTGCAGTTAAGATTTCTAAGGTAAGCAGAGAAGTTGTTAGATTGCATTTTAAAAGGAACATTTAGGACGTTGTAGAAGATGATATCACAGTCCACTCAGGTGACTATAACAAAAATGTCATAAACCGGGTGACTTATAAACAACAGAAATTTATTTCACACAGTTCTAGAGGCTGGGAAATCCAACATCAAGGTGACGATAGTGTCTGGTGAGGGTCTGCTTCCTAGATGGCTATCTTTGTACTGTAATCTCACAAGGTGAAAGGGTTAAGGGATTTCTGTGGGGTCCCTTTTGTAAGAGCATTTATCCCAGTTACGAGGGCACCACCATCATGACCTAAGCAAATTCCCCACCTCCTACTATCATCACCTAGGAGGTTAAGATTTCAACATATGAACTTTGGGGAGTAGGGCACAAGCATTCAGACCACTGTGGATGGATCGAAAGAAAATAAGATAAGAAGCAGAGTGATCCCTTAGAGAAGCACTGAAATATTTCTTATGAGAGATAACAAGGAGTTAAGGCTGTGACCAGGTGCATGAAAGTGAAAACCATTTAGAGGGGTAGAACTGACAGCACCATGAACAGGTAGGCGAGAGTGTTACAAGGTATAAGAATGTCCACCCAGGTTCAGGCTTGTTAGACAAGCTGATGGTGATGTTACCAACTAAACTGAAAAAAAAAAACCGGGGGAAAAACAAATGGGAAAGTAGAAAACATGATAAGATTGGCTTAGGATGTGCTGATATTGTGGGCTTGGTGGGACAGTCACACAGAGGTCTTTCCAGAGAGGACTGCTTAGAGAATATATATCTGCAGATGTGAACACCATTTCCAAATTAATTTAAAATTTCTAAGGAAGAGAATCACATATTGTGTTGCTTTGGAGTCTGTTGTTTTGTTTTTGGATTCCCAAATGCATAACCTGGGAGCAGACAATCAATAAGCATATGTTGAATCAGTAATAATGTATTCTTTTAAGTACACTTGAAACTTTCCTCAGAGTCTTCTGTAAGAGGCTCCAAAAGAAGGATAGACTCATCTTTAAATTTGGTTTACAATGAGTACTAGATAGGAACAAAAATATTGCTCATGATTTCACAGAAAATTTCCTTTTTTTTAATGTCAGAATATTACACTGGTACAAAAGTTTTGGTTACATAAATTGTTTTTGTACCATTTGAATTATAGTTGTAAGTGTGCCCATCCCCCAGATAGTGTGTACATTGTGCCTGTTAGATGTGAATTTACCCAACCCCCATTCTTCCCCACCTGCTTGATTTTTGATGAATTTATTTCCACTTATTGCACGTAAGTGTTGATCGATTAGTTCCAATTTAATGGTGAGTACCTGTGGTGTTTGTTTTTCCATTCTTGTGATACTTCACTTAGAAGAATGGTCTCCAGTTCCATCCAGGTTAATACAAGAAGTATTAGTTTGCCACTTTTTAAGGCTGAGTAATACTCCATGGTATACATATACCTCATTTTATTAATCCACTCATGTATTGATGGGTACTTGGGTTGTTTCCACATCTTTGCAATTGTGAATTATGCTGCTATAAACATTTGAGTGTAGATGTCTTTTTTAGGAGGTAAAACAGAGTAATAAAGTTCTACTTAATAGAAAGAACAGAAATCCACCCCACTTATCAATTTTTTCATAAATGCGAATGGCTTGAACTCCCCATTCAAGAGACATAGGCTGGCTGAATGGATAAAAAAAAATACAAGGCAAAAATCTTCTATCTCCAGAAAACACACCTAACCCACAAGGACTCATTCAGACACAAGGTGAAGGGATGGAAAACTATATTCAATGAAAGTGGAAGCCAAAAGAAAGCTGGTATAGCAGTTCTCATATCAGATAATGTAGACTTCAAATCAAAAAAAGTAAAGAAAGACAAAGATAGTCATTATATAATGGTAAAGGGACTAATTCAACAAGAAGACATAACAATTCTAAACATTTATGCAGCTAACAATAGTGGGATTGCTGGATCAAATGGTAGTTCTACTTTGAGTTCTTTGAGGTATCTCCATACTGTTTTCCACAGACGTTGTACTAGTTGGCAGTCCCATCAACAGTGTATGACTGTTCCTATCTCTCTACATCCACACCAGCATTTGTTGTTTTGAGACTTTTTGAGAAAAGCCATTCTCACTGGTGTTAAGGGATATCTCTTTGTGGTTTTTATTTTCATTTCCCTGATATTAGAGATGCTGAGCATTTTTCATATGTTTGATGACCATTAGTCTATCTTCTTTTGAAAAGTTTCTGTTCACGACTTTTGCCTACTTTTTAATGAGGTTGCTTGATTTTTTTTCTTGCTGATTTGCTTGAGTTGATTATAGATTCTAGTTATCAGCCCTTTATCTGATGTGCAGCATGCAAATATTTTTTCCCATTCTGTAGGTTGTCTATTTGCCCTAATAATTGTTTCCATGGCTGTGCAGAAGCTTTGTAATTTGATCCAGTCCCATTTATTTATTTTTGTCACTGTTATTGTTTTGAGGGTCTTCTTCATAAATTCATTGCCTACACTGATGTCTATAAGAGTTTTGCCAACATTTTCTTCTAGAATTCTTATGGCTTCATGCCTTAGGTTTAAGTATATTATCCATCATGAATTAATTTTTTGTGAGTGGTGATAGATGCAGATTCTGTCTCAGTCTTCTACATGTGGCTATCCAATTTTCCCAGCACTGTTTATGCAGTAGGGATTCTTTTCCCCAGTGTATGTTTTTGTCTGCTTTGACAAAGATCCGATGGAAACATGAGGAAATATGTTCTGTAAATATCTGTTAAGCTCATTTGTTCTAGAGTTCCATTTAAGTCTATTGTTTCCTTGTTTATTTTCTATTTGGAGGATCTGCTCTGTTCTGTCAGAGGGCTGTTGAAGTCCCTGGCTATAACGGTGCTGCTGTTTATCATTTTTTTTAGATCAAGTGGGATTTGCTTTATGAATCTGGGTGCACTTGTGTTAGCTGCATAAATGTTTAGAATTGTTATGTCTTCTTGTTGAATTAGTCCCTTTACCATTATATAATGACTATCTTTGTCTTTCGTTACTTTTTTTGATTTGAAGTCTGCATTATCTGATATGAGAACTGCTATACCAGCTTTCTTCTGGCTTCCACTTTCGTTGAATATTGTTTTCCATCCCTTCACCTTGTGTCTGAATGAGTCCTTGTGGGTTTGGTGTGTTTTCTGGAGATAGAAGATGCTTGCCTTGTATTTTTTTTATCCATTCAGCCAGCCTATGTCTCTTGAATGGGGAGTTCAAGCCATTCACATTTATGAAAAAATTGATAAGTGGGGTGGATTTCTGTTCTTTCTATTAAGTAGAACTTTATTACTCTGTTTTACCTCCTAAGCCATTGTGATGACTGGGATCTGACCTTTAGCTTTTGGGGGTTTTTACACTGGTGGGCATCTATCGTGTCGATCCACGTGTAGTGCAAGTCTGAGTACTTCCTGCAGGGCAGGTCTGGACTTGATGAATTCCCTCAGCATTTGCTTGTCTGACAAACACTTAATTTCTGCATCAAATGTAAAACACAGTTTTGCAAGCTAAAACATTCTAGGCCGGTAGTTGTTTTGTTTAAGAAGATTGAAGATGTGGCCCCACTGTCTTTTGGCTTGTAAGCTTTCCATTGAGAATTTTGCTGTTATCCTGATAGGTTTTTCTTTGTAGATCAGTTGTTGGTTACATCTAGCTGCTAGTAGAATTTTCTCTTTCACTTTGACTTTGGCCAGGTTGAAAGCTATGTGTCACCAAGATATTCTATTTGCTGTGAATTTTCCCAGAATTCGATGACTATCTTGTATCTGGGTGACTGGATTTCTGGCAATACAGGAGAAGTTATTCACAATAATTCCTTGAAATAGATTTTCCATGCTTTTAGCACTTTCTTCTTCTCCCTCAGGGATACCTATAATTTGTATGTTTGTTTGCTTCACATAGTCCCATATCTCTCTAAGTGACTGCTCTGCTCTTGTTCTCTTCTCTGTCTCTTTAAATGATTGGGTTAGCTTGATAGCCTTGTCTTCAAGCTCTGAGATTCTTTCTTCTCTGTGGTTTAATCTGTTGCTGAAACTTTGTGCTGTATTTTTTAAATCTCTGAAAGACTCTTTCATTTCTTTCAGTTCTATTATATCCTTCCTAATTTTGTCAAGCTCTTTAGTGACTTTTTCATTAATTTCCTGAAATATTTTTTGGGTTTCTTTTCGTTGGTTTTCAACTTTCTCTTCAATGTCATTCATCTTATTTTCCATACATATTCTGAAATCCATTTCTGTCATTTCAACAATTTCCTTGTAGTTGGAGTTCACTGCTGTTCACTGCTCTGTTGTGATCCCTTGGGGGTGTTGATCTGTTTTTATTTTTCATCTTGCCATGGTTCTTTATCTCTGTTCTTTGCTGAGAACTCTCCAGATAGTTGTAGGATGTTCAAGTTGGAAACTGGACCAGACTTTGTTCACTGAGGCTGGTGTTGTAGTGATTGCTCTACCCAGAGTCTCCCCACACAGGTAACTGCAGCAGCTGGATAAGGTTGGGTTGTGTTCCCAGGAAGTGGGATTGCTCAAAGCAGGTCACTGTGTGCTGGTGGCTTTGAGCTTGGGGTTCCCTGGCAGGGCATTGGACTTTGGAGCTGCTTGTCCAGCTCTGATTTGATGGTGGAGGCTCTGGGGTGAGATCTTGGGGTCTAGGTGCAGTGCTGGAGACTTGGTGATGGTGTCTAGGGCCTAGCAGGATTTCTGGAGGCACGGGGTGGAGCCTCAGGTTTTGACATGGGAGCCTCAGAGGTGGGACTATGAAGGAGCCACAAGTAGAACCTCTGAGCAAAGGTCTCTAAGCCAAAAGCAGAGCTGCACAGATCTTGGGCCAATTCAACTTGGAGGGTCAGTAGGGGTTGGGGTCAAGGAGGCAGGAGGTGATCGGCCCGCAGGGAAGAGTCAGGGCAAGCAAGCAGCTGGCTGCTCCATGGGCACCAGGGTCCCACTAATGCCAAGTCAGGCAGGCAGTTGTTGGCTCTAGCAGCCTAGGGACCATGGGGCTCTCCACACTCCTTTTGGTGTCTGCCATAGCAGCCACCCCAAGGCTCTCAGTTCGGAACCTGCTGTGCCCCAGCATGAGAGCCTTCGATCAGGGACTGGGGTGGAGCTGGAAGCAAAGCCTCAGAGCAGGGACTCTGAACCAGAAGCAGGGTCTATGTAGATGGGGGGCAGACCTGACCTGGAGGTGGGGGTCAGAACCAGGCAGGCAGGAGGTGGCTGGGGCCTGGAGGGAAGATTTGGGGCCAACTAAGCTGCAGGATGCTTCTTGGGCACAAGGGTCCCATGGATGCCGGGTCAGATGTGCAGAAGTCATAGCTCTCCATGCCCCACCCAGAACCCACCAAAGTGTTTGCCCAGAGCCTCTCAGATCGGGGCCTGCTCCTCTCCAGTCAATGCCTGTGCCCAGATCCCGCTGCACTCTAGGGGTGAAGCACCTGGCTTTAAGTTCCAGGGTATGGCTAAGGGAAGCCACAAGTCAGTCCATTTCCTGCCCATCCTTGTGTAGACCTGGCACAGTGCAACCAAGAGTTCAGGTTGGCTTTAGCTGTTCCTGATCCCCACAGTGCCTGTTGTCTAGAGCAATAGCTCTGCAGAGACTGCAGGTATGTCCCTGTCTGAGCAAGTAGGAGGTCTGTGGGGGTGGTGGGTGCCATTTTGCAGTTCAGTCCGCACTGTCCCGGCAGGGTGAGCATGGCAAGCACGGTGCTCCCACGCTCTATTGTACTATTATTCTCCTAACTTTCTCTAATCTTTTTTATATTTATCACCCCATCACCCTTTTTTCCACACTGAGTGTCCCGCATTGCTTCTCTGTAAATTCACAATGCTGCTTCCAGGACAACAGACCCATATGTAGGCAGTTGCCTGCACCTTTCGCTTCTTTCCTTGGGAGCAGCGAGCAGGCATGCTGCCTCTAATCCACCACTTTTTTCTCCCACAGAAAATTTCTTGAAGTGACCAATGTATTTTTTTTTGTTTAAAGGTAAACTTTGATGGGTTATCTTTTATGTATGTAGTATCTTATATTTATCTAGCTCTCTTTAATTTCCCATACATTTTCATGATTTAATATACTCAAAGTACTTACGTGTTTAAGCCACTGTTAGCTGAATTATTTTTACTTGTAACCAAAGCATTCTTTACTAACACAATTTTACAGGTGGGGAAAGAGAGTCAGAAGAAAAATTATTTGCACACAGTTATACAGCAAGTATGTAGAATTCTTCCTATGATATTACAACTCCTCCTTACATCTCAGAATATTGGTGGAAAGATTCTTTAGATGTCTGTCATTAATTGATAATATCTACCAAGGTACTTTTTAAGGCAAAAGCTATTATTATCTATCCATTCTTTTTGTTGAAAATTCCTTTGTCATTGCTAATTCTTCTCAATTCTCATCATGATTCAAGGACACTGATAATTTTGTTATTTTTATTGTATGCTCTAAAGATGGAAATCAATTTGCCACATTCTTTGGTATCTTTTAAAGAGCATAAATAAAGAATAAGTCTGTAACAATATAGTAAAATGTTATATACCTGCCTACTAAATGTTTTGTATTTTCAAATATTTCCAAAAATCTTTAAAATTTTATACCATTTTTAAAACTTAAAAATTATTTCTTTGAATCAGAAATAGCCAGGCACTTGTCATTATAAAATGACTTATATGATATAATCATAACATCAAATTGCTAGTTGTTAGAAGTGTTTTATGAATTTTGAATTCTATTAAATGATGATTTATTTTTTCCAGATAAGTCACCATGCAAGAGGCACTTACTTATTACACATGTTTTTCAGCATATGTTGCAAGTTTATTTTAATGCTGAAGAGGCACATTATGATCAAAGCAGAATTCTGCCCAATTTAAACTGTTCCAAGCTATTTTCATACATTCACTCATGTAATACTGTAAGATTTACATTAAAATGAATGTTCTACAATTAAGCGATTCAGTCAACATTAAAAAAAAGGTGCAAATGTGTGCAACGTGAAAAAAAAATCAACAGATGTGCGAATAATCTCTGCTTGGGGACCAGTATCATAAAGAACAGTAGCCAAAAAAAAAAAAAAAAGTTCCAATGTTTATTCTTTCTATCCTCTAAGATTTTTCCACACCTAAGTTAAAGGACACACACACAAAAACAGTGATACAACCCTTTCTGTCTGTGTCTTATCATCATAAGGAAATTGTGCTTGTGCTGGATTAGCCCATAATAAATTGGATTGAGGAGCAAATAATAAACTACAAAATCCACAGAACTTAGAAGATGGAAATATATTTTGGTTTCTTCTCATTCTTATATTCCTCTATTCTGATAATGAATGAATTCCAAGGCAGCAATAATTCACCCAAATTCAGAGAAGTTTACATATGTACAAACCAGAATATTTAGAATTAAAGCATTTAAATAGGAGTTAGCAAGCTAGAATACAATAACAACAACAACAACATCCCTGTTCTTTCCTCCCCCAGTTAATTAATCACAGGATACTTATCCCTTTATCATTTTAATTGAGCTTCTTAATAATACCTATCTGAGAAAATACAGAAGTCAAAATGGCACTCACTGACAAGAACATTCCTAGATAGGGGGGAAATGAATTGATGTAATTGTACTCAAAAATATTTTCCACTAGTGTTTTTTCAACATTCCATAATTAACATTAATGGAAATCATTGATCTGTATTATATTAAATCACATACTATACTTTAAAATGAGGAAAGTGCTTTTGTTTAAAAATTCAACCTGCTCTGCTATCACAGATGAAATTTTAACACATGGAAACTTGTAACTGAGGGGAATAATATATGCACCCATGTTCACCTCTGATGTTATCCAAGGCTTCAACTGTTCCAATTTATTGCAGTTCTTCTACATGGTTCTACAAATACCTTGGTGAACTGACATACTTTTATGTGTATCTATACAGAAAAATCTGAGCAAGAAAATGATTAGCCTGAAGTCTCTGGTTAAATAACTGACCATACTTCAATCCATTAGACAAAACCACCTCTGCCTACATATTTTAAATTGGGAAATAGAAAACTGCTGAGAAAATATAGGGTTTATGATTTGGTGAGGAGTCAATATAGCCTAAATTGTCTTGTAAAAATCTTCATTGCCTCTTTGCCCATGAGAACTAAAAGGTTCACGAGTTTAGTCAACTGACTAAAAGAAAGTATTTTGGGAAAATTACAAAATAGCCAAGACTTGTGTTCTCACAATAAGATGGTAATTATTTTTCACATACAAAAAAGAATGTAAAAAACAGAGTCAAAGGGTATGAGAGGGGAGCTATGCTCATGTGGATCAATTCGAGGAAAAAAAAAGAAATGTATTATTATGAATTGTTTTTGTTTCTCACCTCTGGTAGTAATTTTGTAACAATTCTTTGATATGAGGGAATGTATTTTTATTTGGAAAAACTTTAAGAATAAGTTGTCATTGTGACCATGCACATATTAGGTGTTCATGAGATATATTTTTTCCTTTTAATCAACTTAATTGAGCATCCATGTTCCCATTACTCCATTCTATCAGTAAATTCCATCTTAGATATTTAAAGGCCAATATTCTTCCTAAAGATTTACTGTATAATAGCCAGGAACATTTGAAAACAGCCTCTCATTCTTAGTGTGTGACACTGCCACTGTTATTCATGTCACACAAGCTTGTATTCTGATGCCACGTGTATGTGGGACTGAGGAAACCTGCTGAGACTCATCCTGGGTTCTGCCCCTTAGATATATTCACATCTTTTCCAATTGAGAATGTCTTTCCGCCTCTTTAGGACTCTTCCAAGGAGCCAGCTGTGGTTCTACACTGTTCTTGGGACACACACACTAACCATCCCCTCTCCTTGGATCATCATAATCTCTCCTACACCTTTTCTCACCTCTTAAAACTTCTCTTCCTTGGGACATCTCATGTCATTTCTTCTGAGAGCAGAAGTCACAAACTCTTGGCCAAAGGGCCGAATCTGGGTCACAGAATTATTTGGCTCATATCATACTATGATCTAAAGTTTTCAATGTCTGATAACATTTTTAAAAATAAGTAGATTCCACATAAACATGTGATTCTGAGACTATCTGCAAAGACTGGATTATCTGGCAGCATTGGGCCAGCTTGCGCTCCTTGCACACCTTCTTGCCTTTAGACAGGACATGCCCTTTCCAATCCACCCAAGCTCCTGCCCGGGCTGCTTCACTTCTGGACTCACCAGGTCTTTGTGATTTTGTCTTCTGAGCTCAGATTTCCAGCCTTCTACCTTGTGCTCTGCAAAACGTCCCAGGACCAGAATGTGGTGAGCCATACTACATCTAGGAAGTAGAGTCTCACTAAATCTCACTAAAACAGAACAGCCAAGTAATAATACAGTATCTGTGTGTTATATGAATAGTACATAAGATAGATAGAGGTAAGAAAAACTATAGACTTTGAATAAGATCATTCTGATATATGACACTAACCAGTTGATAATTAATTTAATAATACACATATTCAAATAAAAATGTGTGTGCTAACTACCAGATAGCAATTCTTTAAAGAGTTCATTACTGAAATGAACTACACAGACATAGTATGTGTCCTCATAGATATTACAGTCTAGTAAAGGAAGAAAGTGGTACATGTAATGCACATAAGCAAACAGGTAATCGAAACACCAATTGAAAAATGTGATATGAGTTATGACAGGGCTGAGTTCAAGGTGCTAGGTACTTTGAGGAAGGGAAATTAAACAAGCTTAAGGGAAGATTTCCCTGAGAAAGTCCTGTGTAAGTAACAACCTGAAGAATATGAGACTCGTATTTAGGAGAACAGGCAGGTGATGGTGAATTCAAGCAGAGAAACAGCATGAGCAAAGGCACAACAAAAGGTGAGGTGAAGTCTGGTGCTTAAATTGACCTAGAAATGATTCAATATGTCTGCTGCACAGAATTTCAGGGTGTGGGGGGAAACAGTTCAATAAAACAAATAAGTGCATGAGCATATGATTTCATAAATCATGTTAAAGAGTTCAGATTTATGTGAAGGACTGTTGGCTTTCACTGAAATAGTTTATGCAGTAAACAACATAATCAGATATTTGATGTTGAGAAATCACATGACCCTTCTGAAATTTAGATTCTTTATCCATAAAGTAGAAATAACGTCATATATCCTGGTTGTCTCATTGCATTATTGCAAAGATCAAACAAAACAACATATGCTAAAATTCAGCAAAGTCTAATAGATAAGTGAATTTTATATTGCATAAAATTTATTTAATGTTGCAGCTATTTTTGTAGGAGGTAAGTGAGCATGATCTCTGATAGGTGAATACATTTTACTATGTATGACAATGGCAGTAAAGCACAACTTATATTAGTTACTAGCAAATATTGAATTAAGGGAAAGCAGATATGATACAGAAAACCTAAGCATTAGGGTAAAAAGGTGTGAGACGGAGTTTATAGGTGTTGAAAATAACTTTTAATTAATCTTTTATTACATTGTTTCTCTTACGGGGAGTTGAAGATTTTGTCATGCTTTCTTGCTTTCCAACACTTTTTGAAATTTATTTCAGGAATATAAATTCTAGCGTCAGAAAGAAGCAGAAGCTCATTCCCCTTGCCTACTCTGTGATCCATCAGCATGTGATTTATTAGTGTATAATCCAATAGCACGTGACCCATCGGAGTGTGGTCCATCAGTGTGTGATTGCTCAGGGTGGGGCCGTTTAGAGTGGGATCCATCAATATGTGAGGTGCACCATTGTGACACTTTAGCTTGGAATGCAGTGGCTTGAAGAGGAAGGTACTAGGCAGAAACAATTCTGGCCAGGAGGGCATGGAGACATTCTGTTCTCTGAGGGAGCAGGGTCGGAGGTCCTAGGGGTAGCACCCTGTGTTCAGAGTCTCTAGGGTGAGGCATTGCACTTGTGCATGGAAGCACAGACAGAAAGGTTCCCCATAGAAAGTCAGGTCATGTGATTTGTGAGTGGTTCCTGGATGTATGGCTTTTAAGCCTGATTCTCTGTCCTGTGGAGAGATTCTGAAGCAACCAGTATCAGTAAATATGTCCCTTTTCTCCTTACACAAGTGAGTGAATTCTGTTCTTTATAAGAAAAAATCCTAACTGATATATGTGTCAGAGGAAAACTATGATTTTTCATCCTGAGGTAGCAACCTTTTTAGTTCCACTCCTTTATTGTACTTGGGAACCAGGACATTAAAAACAGTGAGGAAGGTCATGTAAATGTGGAACAAAAGGGGAGAAAGAAATGGATTCCGATGCTCTTATCCTCAAAGTGAACTATAGAATAATTTTAAAACTAATAACCTCAAAATTTAAATATAACTTGTTGACAAAATTTCTCATGTGATCCTTGATTATTTCTATAGAATTTTGTTTTGGAAAGCTCTACCCTATAATATTCTAGGTAAAGTTTTATAGTGATTAAACATGCAAGCTTTTTATATGAGTTCTAGGTCCAGATTGTTGTTCCTTAAGTTATTAATTGTGTGACTTTGAAAAACCTATTTAATCTTTGCAAGCACCTGTCCTTTCATCTGTAAAATAAAATAAAATACCTAGTGAGAGAGTATATTTTCAACACACCTCATACTATGTTTGGCCAAAGACAGGCCTTCAATAGTCACTGATAATATAATTAACAGTGAAAAGCATTTAGTTGAACTCAAAAAATATTCCCAGGATGGAACAGAAATAAAGGGCACCAGTAGTTAGGATTCTAGAACTAACTGCTAGTGGCAGTGCTGTATTCGAAGGCCTTAAAAACTTGAAGAGAACAAAGACTAGTCTAGGATAAAGAAGTATATTCTATTTAATCTTCATGTTTGAAGTAGGAGCCAGGAAGGATTAATGGGGGTTCAAGTTCTACTTTAAACAACTCCCCTCCTCTATGGTGTATGCAAGGGATTGTAAACACCCCAATTTCTCTCTCTTTATACATCTTCTCTTTTTCTCTTTCTTCTACATTATGGACTGATGTTTCTTTGTGCCTGTGTGTACATATACGCCAGTATTTCTGTATTGAGCAAGTGAGTTAAAAGTAAAAATATTTGTGTTGATTTTAGAATTTTTAAAGGAACTAGCTTTTATTGGTTCCTTTCTCCATTTTTCTGCCTTCTACCTTTATCTCTTCAATTTTGGGATACAGGAGTACTAGGTAGCCTCTGTAGCTAGCTTGATTGCCTCACTACTCATTGAAAACATAGCTAGTGTTTGTTCAATCCTATCCTAGTGCTCCAGTAGTTGCTAGAAATAAATGAAAGAATATTCACATCGTCCCGGAAATGGCTAGTTTATTTTGTTTTTCATTTTTCCTTTTGCTTTTTCATTTTTCCTTTTGGATTCTCCTCTTCTTTCCACTTCATCTTTTAATTAGCTGGCTTCTTGGTAGCCTATATATTCTACACAATGATTTGCTAAATTACTGGAGCAATAGTGGTACAAAGGCGTACATTGTTTCTCTTTTCTCTATGGGGCACATGTCTCAAACAGAATATGATTACAGCTATATGCTAAGTGGGAGACAAGCAGCCCTTATATACTGAGGACAGGAATGTAAACCTGAGTAACTATTACTACTGATTAAAAAAAAAAATCACGAAACCATCACCACTCATCAATTTTTAAAATGTATCTCATGTTTAAACATTTATTTGCTTCAAATGGATAATTAAAGGTAGTCCCATCTCCCCACAAACCAAAATTAAGTAGCATTGAAATTTCTTTTCATAGAGAGATATATGACAAAAGTAGGTATTTGGAAAGATACAGGCACTGCTTGCAACTATAAAAACAAGATCAAAACATTTGGATGCCCTTTCCCCACTTCAGTAGGACAGCAACTACACAAGGCTATTCTCTGGAGTAATGATCTTGTCTCCCTCCAAAGGCTTTTTTATCCTATATTCAGGAGGTCATATGCAGTCTTCAGCTGCACAGAGCTCCACTCCTATTAATTTAAAATAGGGGCTCCAGAGGTTCACATCCAGCAAAATCTGCTCCTTAAGAGGTAAGCTCTACCCATCTCCCATTTGAAAAAAAAAAGGAGCATTTTTATCTTTGGAAAAAATAACTTACTTATATAATCTATCTCTTCACTAATAAGAAATAAAGAAAAGCTTAAAACAGAAATCAATAAACTATCCTTTTGATTAAACATAGTCCCCCTTATTTTCATGTTTTAGTAACATTGTTTTAGTGGATTGGGGGGTTCTGTTATTGTTATTTTTATCATTATCATCATTTTGTTAAGCTATCTGGCAAAATTCGAAAGGTTATTCACCCTATGGCTGCCTTTTAAAAAAAAAATGTTGAGCATTCATTGAAAAGAATGAAAGAAATCTGGTTGAAGATGCAGGTGCACTAATAAATGGGTGGTCTTTGGATTACAGTATTTATGTGTACTATGGCAAAGCTGAACAGAAACCTAAATGTTACACATACAAAGTGGTACAACAAGAACATCTGTGTTGGGGGGATTGAACTGGCATGGCTAACACCTCCAGTGCCAGGTGCAAAGGAAATTTCAATGCAGCTTGAGTAATCTTGACTGCTAGCATCTGCCTGCATCAGATTATCTCCTACGTTCCTAGTCCACCACTATCCATTAGGGTATTTATATGATACATCTGGTGGTGCAACGGCCAAGCAAGAAGTAGCGATGCCTCCGTTTCTGGGGGCAAATGCCTGACTCTGTAACTCAATACAAAGGCAAACAGGAATTCTTTTCAGGCCCATGGGCAGCTAGCCAACTCTTCAAGACTAATTAGCAGATAGCACTCCAGCGTGATGGCTGCTTTGTCCTCTCAGTTTAGTTACATATCCATGTGCATAATCTAAAGACATTTAACCTTTCAGTTTAAAATCCTGTTTCTAAATAGCATTGCCAGGAAAATAACAGGGTTTTAATATGTTGCCAGAATCATAACAGGGCTTTAATGTGACTTGGCTTGATCCAAAGTCTCAACATACATCAGATTTTCAGAATGAATCAATGTGGTAGGGTGAGAATGATGGAGATTATCAATCCATTAATATCCATGACATCAAGCCTCACATGTCCAACAGCACAAAGATTATGTCCCAGTCCTCAAATCTTCAAATCTCTCTCACCCTTAAGAGATGACCATGCCACTTAATGCAGAGAAAATAGAAGTCACCAGACTTCTATTTGATAGTCACTGCTTTAGCATTTTACCATCTCAGACCTACACAAACCAACACCTACCCTTCCCCTCTGCTTCCTGTTACTATAGATTTGTGACACCATTGTCTTTATGTTTATAAAGCAAACCCACGTCCTCTGGTTTTATGTCCCCACCTTTCCCTGGTTTCCCATGCACTCTCCCTCTCCATTGTATCCTTGCCATCTGAATTTTAATCTGCTCAGGATTCTCTCATTCAAAGAAAACCTCTATAGATGCTATATACCCCTACAATTATCACCTTCACCATTGTTCTCCTCTTTCACCACCCATCATCTTTGCAAGCTTCTTTACTGTGTTCTCCTCCTATTCACCTCTCAAACTATTCAAATAGAACTTCTTTCCCCAACATTTCATTAAACTTTATTGCATTAATTTCATAGTTTTGTCCCTTCATGCTGCTAAAATCAAGGGTCTTTATCATCCTAATAGACATTTCTGCAGCATTTGACAGGGGTGACCCATACTTCTTCATGCAGTCTCTTTCCTTAGCCTCTGATTTCGGATATTTACTGTCGTATTTTGTTTTCCCTACATCTTTGGCCAGTTATTTCTAGTCTCCTTTGCCATCTCCTTTCCTTCTATTTAACAATTAAAGGATGGAGTTCCACAGGGCTTTGTCCTGGGTCATCATTTCAATATAGTCTTTCTTTAGAAATTCTCATTGAGCAACACAGTTTCAGTTGCCATCATTGTGCAGATGACCTACACATTTAATCTCCACCTTGGAGTAAATCTGACTTCTACTCTCAAGCCCTAACATCAAACTGTTCATTCAACATCTAAATTTGAATGACACATAAATACTCCAGATCCAACACGTCTGAAATTAAGTCATCATTCCCATTCCCCTCAAAATACTTTTTCCATTTCTAAAGTTCCTAGTTCTTCCAACGTTTACTACCACCCACCCAGCTAGACAAGTCATTTTTTATACCTCTGTCTTTCTCTTTTCCCAATCTATTAATGACCAAGTCTTGCCAATTAACTTTCTTAAAGTTAAACATCTTACATGTCTCTGTACTTTATAAAAATGGAAACAATGTCATTTCACCATCACTCCTAATTCTTAAGTATCTTTCTTTACCCAGAAGTAATACTAATTATGAAATATGTACATCCAAACATTTTGCCTATTCTTATATATACTCATATATGTACCAGTTCAATTTGAAATATATGAATTAGTTTTGGATGTCAATTTTTACCAAAAAAAAAGTTAACATACTCTTTAATTTGGTTTATTCAGACAAAAACATGTCCTGGAGAGCTATTTTTGAACATACATAGATTTGGCTCATTTTAATTAATGCATAAAATACAAAAGTATGGATATCCCACTGTTAGACTTTCTTCTACTTAAGGTTGGGTTTTCTTCTTTTTTTCTGTTATAGTGCGGCAATGAGTGTGTTCATACATGGCTCCTTATATGGGTGTTTCTTGAGATGGAGAAATTACAGATTTACATACTGCCAGATTACACTTCCAGGTGGTATTAGGAGAAAATTCTCCATGGATTTGTCATATTTCTGTATGCCTGGCAAGCAGGGCATTGTCTATCTTTTGTTCCTCACTATCTTCTCAAAGATATATAGTGAACAGCCTCAGAATATAATGCATCTCCTTCCAGAGAAAAGGAAAGACATGCTTACTTTCCAGTATAACATTTCCCCTGAGCTCAAGAGAATGAGAATTCATTTCCCATAATGCAAAGCATTGCATGGGCAGGTGCTATCTGGCCCTCTTAGAATCATCCTGTGGGAACCGGGCCTTCAGGAACCAGTGTAAAAGTGCTGATATTCTGGCTACTGCTGTTGTTGAGTAATAAACTGTGCTTGTCTCTGACCCAGGAGTCTTGTGCCTTCCACCAGCATTCATGAAACCGTGGCAATCACAATGCAGTTTATGCTCTCATCATGAGAATATGGACAATATCAGCTTCCTCACATTGTAGTCAATCATTGATAGTAATAATTTTTTTCTTTTTTGTTTCTAATCAAATAGAAGGAAAAAGTGGTATTTTGTTTTGGTTTGCATTTCCCTGGTCATTATTATAGTGAGGCTGTACATGTTGCATTCTCTCCCTCTCCCTCTCTTTCTCCCTTTTTCTCACCTTATCTCCCTTTTTCTCTCTTGTCATTTGTCCCTTCCCAAATACTCCCCACACTGTCATTTTTGTTCATCTCTAATGTCACGACCCTAGTCCCAAGTAACTGCAATAGCTCCCTAACTGGTCTTTCCACATCCACTCAGCCTCTCTCAAACAGATATCACATTGCTTCCCTGTTTAAAAATACTTGGTCTTTCTGATTCTCCTTAATATAAAACTCGAAACCCTTAACAGAGCCTATATGCCCCAAGTGATCTTGTCTCCTGCTCACCTCTCCGGGTCTATCTGTTGGTACTTTTGTCTTCACTTTCTACTCACACATAATTTTTCCCTTTCTTGGATACGTCATACTCTTTCTCTTTTTCAAGATATACATCCATTTATGAAATAAAAATCCAATTGCTATTTCAAATTCATGTTCTTATAATGAAGAAATTTATTACTATTTCATGTTTTTGCAAATAAGAAAAAATATGTTTTGGTTGTACATTGTAAAAAATATACAGGAAGAAAATATACAGAAATGTTATATGGCGGTTATTTCTGGGTAGTGGGATAAATGTATATTTATTACTTTAGTTATTTTCATTTTCCATGTTCTTCTTTTTGTCAAACATATTTTGCTTTATTAAGTGGAAAAAATTATCTAAAAAAGTTTCTTTTTTTGGCCTCCATCCTGCTGTCCTCTGTTACATAATTACAACAAAGCAAGTAATGAAGTCTCAAATGTAGTGACTGATTCCACTCGCAAGAAAGTAGCACATTTTCAAAAATACCAAGAGAAGATTAAATGCACAAATAGCTTCTTTGTCATCACCTAAGTTAACTTTAAAATAGTAAGACTTAAGAAAATACAGCACTGAGTTGAAAGGAAATTCCAACGACAGCTCTCCCAGTTTTAAAGTCACACCAATATTGCCTTGACTTCCATTTACTTCTCTCTCCCTCTCACACTCCTTTGCTTCTCCTCCCATTCGACATTTAATAAGCTCCATCTAAGTACTGCTAAGTGGAAGTCCAGGAAGTTCATGGTGAAACGGAGGAGTTGATCTATAAGCACCTACCTTCATCGTTATGGCAAATGGTAAGACAAAAGCATGAAGGCAATGACCATAATTGGAGTTTGCGTTTCAATGGAGTCTTGAGAAAATGTGGGCTCTTGCCTGGTGGCTGAGGGATGCAGTGAGATTTCTCATAAAAGGAAAACAGGGAGAATATGGCAAGCTAGGGAAAATATAAACACTCCTATAAGAAAGGAAACTGTAGTGTAGGTATGCATGGATGTTTAGGTGGTTAATGGCAAACCTGATAGAAAATTAAAGTTTTTAGCCACATTTTTCTCAAGGGTGAAATAGAGATAATGTATTCATAAAGTGCCTCACAAAGTGTAGGGCCCTATGGTAAGCATACATATTAGTCGTTCTTCCTCTTCTATCTTTTACATGCACATTCCCTTTCAAATTTCATAAAAGTCTATGGTATGTAGATATATCCCAAATAATAAAAAGATGGTAATAATAATAATAATAACCACTAATATTTTGAGCATTTATTAAGTATGGTTAGTGTGCAAGTGTTCTGTATGTTTTATCTCATTTAATTTTCATATAATCCCATAAGGTGGATACTAGTATTATCCTCATTTTACAGATGAGGAAACTGAGACACAGAGTTAAGTAACTGACCCAATTAATTAATAACGGAGGTAAGATTTACAATCAGGCATTCTGATTTTGGATTTCAGCTGTAAGCTAGTAACATTATTAATGTTACTTCTCTGTGCACTAAAGCTATATGTAAATGGGAAAAAGTGATTTGAAAGGTATGCATTTTATTTACAAAAGTCAAACGTTTTTAAACATGTTTGCAACTTTATACAATGCTAAGCATAGTTCTCTCCACATATTTGCCATTGTGTATGTATGGCCTGGATATTATTTCTTTAAGAAGATTAATTTGCAGATTCATTCATAAATAATTACCACACTGTTACTATGTTTCAGGTTTTGTGCTAAGACTTTAAAGGGTTGAAAGCAAGCAGATACTATTCTTGCCTTCCTGAATTTTACTGTCTGATGAGGGTAACAGATTTAAAACAAAAACTAAGATATACAATAGCAAAGTATAATAAGTGCTATTAAGGAAATTAAAAATATAAATATGCTATGATGATAAAGAATAATAAAGAGACACAATTTTTATTTTTTCTTTAACTTTTTAATTTGGACAGAAGCTGGAGGTAAGGAATGTGCTTAGAAAAGGAATAAAATTATGCTGAAAAATATGGTTGAATAGTACTCAAATCTCAGCCATGTCTAAGACTTTTTTGAACTTCTCAAGGTCATATTAGTGTATTATTATATGTCATGAATAATAAATTTGGTTTATATGTATATTATGAACCCAAACTATAGAATAAAAAAGGTGGCTCTGAAAATACATACAGCAAGTTAACTCTTTTCTTAAGGTATGTGTATGTGTGAGTGGGGAGGGAGATGTGTGTGTTCTAAAAATAACTTAAAGGATTTACACCAATGTGTTGGTAATAGTTGTCTTTGGTAGATGGAATTATGAGTAATTTTTTATTCCTTTCCAACAATCTACAGTCTCTATTTTCTATATATTTTATCTGTGTTTATGTATTATATTTAACAAGAAAGCTGCACAAATGTATTCTTTTAAAAAGTTCTTCTGAACCTCTAACCTAACTTCTCATTTCATCTCCCCTATTCCATGAGAACTTCAATGGATTGAGAAAGTCATTTCACTACTTAAAGCCCCGGCTCCACATCAAATGACAAGACAAAGGGCTGGAGGGTCGCTAAGGCTCCTTAGAGATCCAGAGTTCATTATATTTCTGAAGGATATACATGAGGATTTAAAGTACTACTTGGATATTAAATTTTTTAAAGTGAGAATAATTCAGTTTTATTTATAAATAATATCATATTTTCTGGTAATAATTTTTAGAAACAACTGCTCATTAATTTCCTCTACCTTTAATTGAACTTAATCTTTGGATTTTTGTTTACTTCCTTGATGCATGCATTTTTTTCCTAGATGCCAAATTTCTGAATCTAGTACAGTACTCTAAGTTGCAATCTCTATACTTTCACTTTTCCCGTTTTTCCTAACACTAAAGAAAAAAAAATTCATCACAAATATTCTTGGTAGTTAATCTGGACCAGCGTTCTCCACTATTACAAAGCACTAAGATC
>NW_012148819.1:347331-349285 GCF_000956105.1 Propithecus coquereli | reverse complement strand
AACTTGAGTGTTTAATCTGTTTCCTGTTAGAGCCCTTACTAATAAGCAAATGTTATATTTCATTTGGCTTTAAAATAAACTAAGTTTTATTTGGAAAGGTGGCTCTGTATAAACACATAGACACACCTCCCAGATGGAACTTCGTGTTCATAAAACAGCAGTCTTCACTTCAGATTATATAGAATTTGAACAAAAAGAATCATTTTCAATATGAGGTATTCCAATATTAATATGTTCAAAATAGAGAACAGAAAAATAAATTTACTGGTTTATTCAGAAAAAATGGAAACAGAATTTGAAATCTTTTCCAAATAGATAATAAGTTTGAACTCTAGCTTAACTTAGCCATGACACTTGAAGTCAATAGTTACAAGGTCATAGTTTAAAAAAGAGTTACAAATCTTGATCAACATTACTGTATTTGTCTTCACACTAAAACCAACTTGCAAAAGTGCTCGATAGTTAAATAAAAATATCTCTCTAATGAAATACTAGTGAAAACCACAATGACATTTGCTCAACCTTGTAGGTGAATTTGTTGGTGGTCTAAGATGTCTGCCAACAAAAGCTCTTTTTGTACTGTGAGTTGACCAAAGGCCAAATGCTGATGGAAATGAAGACCTAATCTGCTTTGGAAGTGGCTTTTGCCTGTTATGACTAAGAGATGGCTTGAAGGAAGATAAGGGGAAGCTGATCATACTTTTGTCCATTTATGGGCTTTCTAAACTAAACTACTACATTATATCCTTTGAGAAAGAAGCTGAACCACCATTCCTGGGACAGAGATTTTTTTATAGCTTTATTGAAATGTAATTCACATATCATTCACCCATTTAAAGTGTGAAATTCAATGTTTTTTTAGTATATTCAAAGATATGTGCAACCACCACCACAGTCAATTTTAGAACATTTTCATCACTTCAGAAAGAAACCCTGTATCTTTTATAAATTGCTCTCTTATTCACCAATCCCCCACTTCCCCTCCACAGTTCCACTCTCCTCCCAGCAACTAATAATATACTCTCTGCTGCTATGAATTTGCTTATTCCGAATATTTCATATAAATGAAATCATATAATATATGGTCTTTTGTGACTTGCTTCTTTCACTTAGCATAACGTTTTTAAGATGACTCCAAGTTATAGCTTGTATCGGTACTTTATTTCTTTGTGTGGCTGAATAATATTTTATTGTATGAATGTACCGTATTTTGTTTATATGCTCATCCACTGATTGACATTTCAATTGTTTTGACCTTTGGCTATTATGAACAATGTCACTATAAATGTTAACCTACAAGTCTTTGGGTGGACATATGCTTTCACTTTTTTGTGGACGTATACCTAGGAATGGAGTAGGAGAGCCATATTCTGACTCTACATTTAACCGTTTTTGGAACTGCCAGACTGTTTTACAATCCAGGCAGTAGGGTATAAGGGTTATGCTTTCTCCATATCCTTGTCAACACTTGCTATCTGACTTTTTGATTCTTGCCATCTTAATGGATGTGAAGTAGTGTTTCATTATGGTTTGATTAATTTGCATTTTCCTGATGACTAAAGATGTCAAGTGTCTTTACATATGCTTATTGGCCATTTGCATTTTTTTGGATAAAGGTCCATTAAGAACATTTGCCATTCTTGAATTGGGTTATTTAGCTTTTTATTATCAAGTTGTAATTGTTCATTATATGTTGTAGAAACAACTCTATTATTGGAAATATGATTCACAGCTATTTTCTCTCATCATGCGTTGTCCTTTTACTTTCTCAATAGGGTCCGTTGAAGCACAAGTTTTTAATTTTAATGAAGTCCAATTTATAATTTTTTTCTTGTGCTGTTTATGCTAGTCATACCATGTATAAGAATCTATTTCTGAATCTAGGTCATGAAGATTTGCCCTAAGTTTTCTTCTAAGAATTCTAGGGTTTTAAATCTTACATTTATGTTTTTGA
>NW_012148819.1:343051-344391 GCF_000956105.1 Propithecus coquereli | reverse complement strand
GTTTCATTGATTTTCTATATATTTTCACTATTTCACTAATTTCTGCTTTAATCTTTATTTTTCCCCACCTTCTACTTGCTTTAGGTTTAGTTTCTTTTTTTTTCCAGTATCTGAATATCTAAGGTTAGTTTATTGATTTGAGCTAATCCTTCTCTTCCACTTTCTCCTCCTCCCCCTCTCCTCTTGTTCCTCCTTTGACACAGGGTCTTACTTTGTTGCCCAGGCTGCAGTGCAGTCGCACAACCATAACTCACTCTAACTTGAATTCCTACGCTGAAGCAATCCTTCCACTCGAGCCTTGTGAGTAGCTAAGACTGTAGGTGTGCACCACGACACCCAGATAATTTTTATTTTTTATTTGTAGAGACGAGGTCTCTATGTTGCCCTGATGGTCTCAATCTCCTAGGCTCAAGCAATCCTCCTGGCTCAGCCTCCCAATTCATTTTCTAATATATGCATTCAATGCTACAAATGTCCCTCTAAACACTGCATCCCGTAAGTTTGGTATGTCATGTTTTCATTTTCATTCTACTTAACACATTTTCTAATTTCCTGTTTGATTTCCTCTTTCAGCCATTGGTTATTTTGCAGTATGTTATTTAAATTTCCACATATTAGTGAGTTTCCTATATTTCTTTTGTTATTGATTTATAGTTTCATTCCATTGCAGTCAAATGTACATTGTATTATTTCTATCCTTTTAAATTTATTGAGGTTTATTTTATGGGATAGCATATGGTCTATCCTGAAGAATATTTCATGTGCTCCTGAAAAAATTATGTATCCACAGTTGCTGGGTGGAGTGTTGTATAAGTGATGTTTAGATATTTGTTATATTGGCTTTTGTAAAGATGCTGATATATACACAGTGGTTTATAGTGTGCAAATTTTCTATTTCCTTGTTGATTTCTCCATAATTGTTCCATCCTAATTGAAAGTGGGATATAGATGTCTCTGAACATTATGGAACTCTCTATTTCTCTTTTCATTTCTGTCAGTTTTTGTTTTTGCTTCATTTTGATACTCAATTGTTAGAGCATATATATTTATAATTCTCGTATCTGAATGAAGGATTGACACTTCCATCATTATTAAATGTCTCTCTCTATCTCTAGTAACATTCTTTGTTTTAAAGTCTATTAGCATAGCCAATTGAACTCTTTTGATTGCTACTTGCATGATATATCTTTCCTAGTCATTTACTCTCAATCTACTTTTACCTTTGAATCTAAAGTCTGTTTCCTATATACAGCATATGAATATTTCTTGGTGCTTTTCCCCCATTCTGAAAAATTGTGCCTTTGGATTAGATTATTTAATCCATTCACATTTCATACCAT
>NW_012148819.1:340767-343001 GCF_000956105.1 Propithecus coquereli | reverse complement strand
TCCAAACTTCAAAGAACAAATCCCTTTATTAAAAGGATTTATTCTGTAAAATTTGGATTCAGTCAAAAGGCCACATTCAGAAGGCCACATGTGGCCCCAAGGCTGCAGGTTCTCCTCCTCCCCGGACCTATTGCTCTTATGCTAAAAACCTGTACGGCCTGTTACTGTACTGAATACTGTAGGTAACTGTAATGCATGGTAGGTATTTGTGTATCTAAACCTAAACATAGAAAAGATATAGTTAAAATATGGTATTATCATCTTATAGGACCACCATCATATATGTGTTCCATCTGTGACTAAAATGTTGTTATGTGGTGCATGACTGTACAGTATGAGGTAAGGGTCCAACTTCATTCTTTGTATGTGGCTGTATAGTTGTCCCAGCATTATTTGTTGAAAAGACTATCATTTCCCCATTAAATGGCCTTGGCACTCTTGTCAAAAATTAGTTGACTGTTGAAAAATGGGTTTATTTCTGAACTCTCAATTCTGTGCTATATATGTCTGTCTTTGTGCAAGTACCACACTGTCTCGATTACTCTTGCTTTGTACTCTTGTTTTGAAATTAGGAAGTGTGGATACACCAATATCGTTCATCTGGGTCAATATTATTTTGGCCATCTTGAATCCCTTGCAATTTCAAATAAATTTTAGAATCAGCTTGTTGATTTCCATAAAGAAACCAGCTGGGATTCTGATGGTGATTACATTGAATCTGTAGACCAATTTGGGGTCTATTGCTATCTTAACAATCTTCTAATCTATGAACATGAGATGTTTACCTATCCACTTAGATGTTTAATTTCTTTCAACAATGCTTAGCAGTTTTTGGAGTTTTAAATTTTTTTTTTTTTGTAAATTTATTTTAAGTATTTTATTCTTTTCTGATTTTATTTTAAATAAAATTGTTTTCTTAATTTTATTTTTAGTAGTTAATCACAGGGATTTAGAAATACAATTGATTTGCATATATTTATCTTGTCTTTTAAGCATGCTAAACTCATTTATCAGTTCTAATAGTAAAGTTGAATTTCTTAAGATTTTCTATATACAAGATCATGTAATGTGCAAATAGAAATTGTTTTACTTCTTTTTGTTCAGTCTGATGCCTTTTATTTATTTTTCTTGCCTAATTGCCCTAGCTAAAATTTCCAGTACAATGTTGAATAAAATTGATGCAGCAAATGGACATCCTTGTCTTATTTCTGATCTTAGGGGGAAAGCTTCTAGTCTTTCACGACTAAGTATGGTATTAGCTGTGGGTTTTTCATGGAAGCCCCTTATCAGGTTGAGAAAGTTCTCTCTTTTCCTAGTTTGTTGAGTGATCTAATCATAAAAAGATGTTGGATTTTGCTGAGTGCTTTTTATGTGTGTACTGAGATAATCACGTGATTTTTCCTTTTTATTCTATTGATATGTTGCATTATATTAATTGATCTTCAGATGTTAAACCAAGTCACATTCCTGGGATAAATAGCACTTTGTCACGGTATATAACTCATTTTATATATTGTAGATTTGATTTGCCAGTATTTTGCTTTTGGTTTGCTAGGATCTTCCCATCTGTATTCATAAAAACACATCGGTCTGTCATTTTCTTATTTTTTTTTTTAATTTTTTTTAGAGACAGGGTCTTGCTCTGTCATTTTGGCTGGAGTGCAGTGGTGTGATCATAGCTCACTGCAGCCTTGAACACCTGGGCTCAAATAATTATCCTGCACCACCACATCTGGTTAATTTTTAAAATATTTTTGTAAAGACAGTGTCTCACTATGATGGCCAGACTGGTCTCAAATGCCTGGGCTCAAGTGATTCTCCCATCTCAGCCTTGCAAAATCCTGGGATTACAGGTTGTGAGCCATCCGGGAGTCTGTTATTTTCTTTTCTTGTTATGTCACTGTGTGGTTTTGGTGTCATGGTAATACTGGTCTCATAGAATGAATTAGGGAATGTTCCCTTCTCTTTTATTTTTTAGAAGGATTTGTGAATAATGGGTACTGATTTTTCTTTAGCTGTTTGGTAGAATTTACCAGTAAAGCCATCTGGGCCTGTGATTTTCTTTGTGGGTGGATTTTGATTACTACTTTGATTTATATAGTTATCAATTCAGATTGAGTTTATTTCTTCCTGAGTCAGTTTCCTGAGTAGTTTGTTGTCTTTCTAGGAATTTTTCTATTTCATCTAAGTTATCTGATTTATTGACATATGCTTTTTTATAGTATTCTGTTATG
>NW_012148819.1:330843-333486 GCF_000956105.1 Propithecus coquereli | reverse complement strand
TGTGTGTGTGTGTGTGTGTGTGTGTGTGTGTGTGTGTGTGTGGTGTGGGGGACACAATAGTTTTAGTAAATTTTCTTGACTAAATATTTATTTATTTATTCGTTCATTACATGACTTTCTTAGGACTATTTCCAGTTTAGGTGACCCTGAGACCATTTCCAGAGACTTAAGATTTTTTTTTTTAAATGATTTTTACCAATTTCTCTAGGGATTGGATCCACAGAGCTCCTTGTGCTGTCATGGTGTAAGAAAAATTTTGACTTCCTTTTTTGATCCAGCTACATGAATTACTTGAAGTGTCTGTCCTCTTTTGTATAGCTTGTATGTAGTCAAGACCACAAAACCAAATAATTATTATATATAGGCTTTATCATATATGGAATGTAATGATGGATTGGTTTTGATTAGGTTAATGATACAGACCAGCACATGACCTATTAAAAAATTGATAGAAATTAAGACAATAAAAATTGTGGATTAATTGAATATACTTTTCTACTTTCTGCACAACACAAAGATCTAAATTTAGTCTCTAAATATGGTCAGTTAAGTTTATGATTGTAAAATATGCTTTTGTTATATAAAATGAATTATTTATTCTTTCCCAAAGAATTCAGACCATTTAATGTTATAATTAGTTTCTCTAAAATGAATTAGAAAAATGTTACTCTCTTTCATACTTGATAGAATTTCTATTTATTTTTTCCTCCCCATGAGTCACAGATTTCCCAGTTTCTAAACTAGTTAGTAAATTTCCATTTAAAATATCTTAAGGTCAAATTATTATTTGGCTACAGAGATCCAAGGATTGAGAAAATGTTCAATCACATCATAAATCACCTTTCAGAATCCCAACAAGGTATAATCAAATGAAATAAGTAAAATAAATCCACACACACAGACAGAAATATATAAGAAATTATTACAGGAGAAAAATGCTATTACAAATATGCAATCCTTATCTACTCATTTTTCCTTGATTCTTAGATTTAAAGCCAGATTCCTTCATTATTTCTGACCTGATATGAAACACCATCTGTCATGTGCATGTTAAGAGGATTATATGTAAGCAAAATAGATATTTTTTCTCTTTCGGACTCTAAGACTTTTTAAAGGCATGCAGATTATGTAGATTATTAAATATGAAAATTAAACTGGTAAAGAGAAAAGATGGTTTCTATTACTATATTTTTTATATTAAAGAAATTATATATTGTTTTAACAGTTAACTATTTTATTGACATTCTGCAATTTTGCTTTTAAAGTTTAGGATTGTGACCGTTTTCCGTGATCATTGTAAATTGAGATTCCCTAGAGGAAATGATAAAGATTTTATAATTATCTTATGATTTATACACATGTCAAACTGAATCTCATAGCTCTCTAAATCTGTGTTGGCTAAATTTCCAGATAATTATCAAACATTTATCAATATCCAGTTTTATTTTACTTATAATACACAAAATGAATCAATTATGTGGAAAATATAATGTAGTATTAGAATCCATGTTTGTGATTACTTTTGAAGATGAAATATTTTTGCTGTTTTTGACATTTACTATGAATCATAAAATTTTAAAGCTAGTATGTGATGGGTCATGTGGTTAAAAAAGAATTTCATTTAAAAAAAAATTTGGGGAGACAGGGTCTTACTATGTTGCTCAGGGTGAACTCAAATGATCCTCTAGCCTCAACCTCCCAGTAGCTAGGACTACAGGTGTATACCACCATTCCTGAAAAGAAATTCATTTTTAAATAAAAAAACTGAACTGTAAAAATGGTTAAATAACTTATCAGAAGGTCCACAGGTTTGGTAAGACATTCAGGATTAGACTATAGATTGTTCAAGTCTTGGTCCATTCTATTAATACTTTGAAACCTCTTGTAATTCTTTCACAACCCTGATGGACTTTCTGTCTAGAAAATTTCACTTTGGGGGGCCTGAGAATATGTATAGTTGCCCCATCCTCATGTATACCCCACTGGAAATTGAACTAGATTCATACTTTGAAAAATAATATTTTCCTACATTTTTTACTAAAACAATCACAGCGGCTAAGTTTTTGAGTTTCAAAACATTTCCCAAATGTGCAAGCTACTAGAGAACTCTATGAGCAAACAGCAAAACAAAGCTAGCCAATGCAAATAAAAAGAATAGATCATAATGAAAGTGTCCAGAAAGGATTTTCCAAGGTCAACTCTCTGGAAATGAGTTAACTAAATTTTTATTTCAAATATGGACTAACTAAGGCTTATTTGATTCTATCTTGATAAAATTATATAAGAAGTAGGACAAGGAAGGAGGTAGGCAGAGAAAAGAAAGAAAACAATCTTGTTTATCGGTCCATATGCAAATACTAAAAGCATGAAACAAAGGTATATAATTGTATATATTTCACACATACCTATGTGATAGCATTTATCTATCATTTCATGAAAACAAAAAGCAGCAAGAATAATAAAAAGATGCTTAAGATTTGAAATTCTATTAAAATTTTATCTACTCTGTCTCTTGCATGTCAGATCACATGTGTCTTCAGAATTCTGGATGACCACATGTGCCACTGGAAAATATAAAATAAAAGAATTTAGTGAGTTTCTTGTTATTGTTGTCAGGGTGTTTCTGACGAGAATATCAATTAA
>NW_012148819.1:307750-308803 GCF_000956105.1 Propithecus coquereli | reverse complement strand
TGAAAATCAATAGCTCATGTAATTTTATAAATAAAATTTTATAACTAAATGTCATCATAGCATATCCTATGCAATATTTGCTAAAAGTGTAATCTGGAAACATATGAAGTAAACAAGAGTATTGGAAAATGGCAATTAACTTTCTTTACCTAATTCTGCTTCAATGTCTCCTCTAAAAAGTTTATCTAGCCTCGCATACTTAAAAGACAATGCATTAATATTTAGCTTCCTGATGCTAATTTGGCTGTTATATAAATCTATAAAATTTTGTGGAAACATAAGATATATGCATAAATAACAAACCACATTTCTGAAGTGCTTACCTCTTGCATACATACACATATATAGACACACACACTGTACAAAACACACATACAGTTTATGCTAGTAATAACTCAGTGTTTTAAAGTGAACAAAAAAAGAGCCGATTCTCTTATTTGATTGTTTTGTCAAAAATGACTGCGAAATATGCATTTTAACTCTAATTAAAAATAAAATTTAGAGAATGATATACCTATCTTGCAGTTAGAGACTTTTCAAATTACGGATATTATTTGAAAGAACCAATAATACTTCGAAATCATTATTTAAATGACTTGTAATTGTGGCAATTTAACCAATCTTCAGAACAAATAACTACCAATAGAGAGGGCAGCTTATCACCTTTGAAATAAACATGGAAGGCAAAACAATTTTTATAGGAAAGTGAAGAAGGGTATTCAACTCAATTAAGGAAGAAAAGAAATAATAAATTATTATTTCTGGAAAAGCTTTAGACAATAATAGCAAAGCTAGGAGGAATGAGAGGCCCTTTCAATATTAATGTCTTCCAGACCATAAAGTTTATCATAATAACACTGAAGAAGAAAAAAGAAAAAAAAAGAAACAACATATACTCTGATAAAAGAACAATTTTGTGTGTTCAATAAGAATTCAATCGAGAACCAAATTTTATGCAGCCAATAGATGTAACATAGTCCTACAATTTTAGTCAAGAAATTTCAGAAATGATGGAAAATTTCATTTGAAAGAAACAAAATGAAGTTCATAAGA
>NW_012148819.1:302195-307700 GCF_000956105.1 Propithecus coquereli | reverse complement strand
CACACATATAAATATAGAGTCATGTATCACTTAAGAACAGTGATACATTCCCGGAAGTGCATCATTAGGTGATTTTGTCATGTGAACATCATAGAGTGTACTTATACAAACCAAGATGGTATAGCTTACTATACACCTATGCTATATGGTATAGCCCATTGCTCCCAGGCCACAAACCTGTACAGCATGTTAGTGTGCTGAATACTGTGGGCAATTGTAACACAGTGGTAAGGATTTGTGTATCTAAACATATCTAAATGTAGAAAAGGTACAGTAAAATTATGACATTATAATCTTATGAGACCACCATTGTATATTTTGTCTGTTGACAGAAATATTATGTGGCACATATGTGACTATATATGAATATATGAG
Organism: Propithecus coquereli; assembly: GCF_000956105.1. NCBI lineage: Eukaryota > Metazoa > Chordata > Mammalia > Primates > Indriidae > Propithecus > Propithecus coquereli. The sequence goes on along the minus strand of NW_012148819.1, from coordinate 307,325 downwards.
AATATGTATATCTATATTTATGTTTATCATATTCATTTTTTTATGAAATGTATAGCTCAATAGAAATGTGAGAAAACTAAGCTATCCAAGGAGAAAATTTCTTGGGTTAATCTTTGGGGATATTGTTTTTTCAACAGTTATGAACTATGCCTACCTTTTGTTCAATGACCATCATTCACTTCCAAGAAAACTGTATCTAAGTAAAAGTTGTTAAATAAAATTTTTTACTTAAGTGTAGCAGAGTAAATTATGATGTATTCCATCCCATACCAAGATAACCAAATAATTTTTACTGATTAAAAAAATACAATAATTAAATATTAGATAAATTTTTATATGTAATCAACAGTAATTCAAACATAAATAAATATAGTTTGTACATAAATGCAATGTAATGAAATTTTATTTTCTTTACCAAAAGACAAAACTACTTCACAGTGAGAGATTAGTGAAAGAGAGTTGGTCTTGGAAAAGTTAATTCTTCTCATACCATTTTTTCACTATCTTTACCTCATATGGGCTCATATTTATCTCTTACTAAACCTGAACTTAACATTATTAGGGCAAAACAAGTATGTAACATAAGAGTGCCTCAAAACAGGAGGAATAGAGTTCATGTGTAATAGACTGAAGTGTTGTGTTTGTCTTTATTCTCTCACTTGGCAAAAACACACAATTCAAATTCATTCCATAAGATCCTTCTTACTAGAAAATGTGGCTTCATGTAAATCGGTGAGTGTCTAAAACAATAATGTCAAAATAATATGTATTATAGCATAGTAACTTAGTGCGTTTTGGGGGAAAATGCCATTATACTAGAGAAAAAAGGAAGTTTACCTGAAAAATGGTAAATATTTTCAAAAGCTGTTGTGGTTAACTGTCATTAATTGAAGAATTATTATATGACACAATCTATAAAGTCAAAAATCCTCCACAAATTAAGAAAAAGGAGTAGAAATTAATGATACCAAGATAATATCTGACAATAACTAAACTACCTCAAGTAAAAAACTGGTTATGATCAGAGAATTTTTATAACATTAACAACTTTGCCACATTTTATTATACCTCTACAGATTCTAAAGTATTTAAAAATCTTAGCTTAAATTTGAGAGTAAACTTTTGAGATCAGCAGATCACCTTCACTTGTCTTATCTCTTCATTCTCCCTGATGCTTACTTTGCTTTTTTCAGTTCTTATAAAGAACAAACTTCTATTCAGGATGACTTTCATCCATGTTATTACCTGTCTGGAAAGCTACCCACTCCAAATTTCCTCCTAAGTCCAACTACCTGAGGTATGTCTACCAGATGGGATGTGTTCCTAACATGGAGGTCTATTATCAATATTTTCACAGCAACTAAATAATTATTATTGTTAGTATCTGTATCTTCCCTATTATGCTGTAATCTTCCAGGAGGACAAGGGTTGAGTCTTTGTTATTCATTGTTGGTTGAAGAATTGGTTTAAGCAAGGTTAGAATAGATTTTTTAATGACTGTCCAGGTGATGTTATATTTTCTGATAATATTTTATAAAAAACTATTTAATAAAAAATAATTTATTACTATTTTGAAGAATTGACTATATCAGAAAATCATGAAAAGACTTCTGCAGAACGATAATTGCCATATTGTAAAATCAAGTATATTTTGTTGGCCGGGCGCGGTGGCTCACGCCTGTAATCCTAGCTCTCTGGGAGGCCGAGGCGGGTGGATTGTTTGAGCTCAGGAGTTTGAAACCAGCCTGAGCAAGAGCGAGACCCCGTCTCTATAAAAATAGAAAGAAATTAATCGGACAACTAAAAATATACAGAAAAAATTAGCTGGGCATGGTGGCGCATGCCTGTAGTCCCAGCTACTTGGGAGGCTGAGGCAGAAGGATCGCTTGAGCCCAGGAGTTTGAGGTTGCTGTGAGCTAGGCTGATGCCACGGCACTCACTCTAGCCCGGGCAAAAGAGTGAGACTCTGTCTCAAAAAAAAAAAAAAAAAAAGTATATCTTGTTGTGGGTATATGTGTATATGTATATGATTGCACACATGTGTTTGTGTGTGTTTGTATATATGCACATACACAGTATTCTTCTTGAACTCAGGATGATTAGCCATGTGATCATGCATTTGCTTCAGGAAAAAAAAAATCCCATGCCACTATATAGGGTAATTCAGACCCTGGAGACAAAGGCAAGGGAATCATTAGAACAGATCAAATACTTCTCCAAATTTTTGTGATTTCATCTTAATCTACCTAGCATATAGCATGAACTAAGATAGGACAAAGTTAAATTCCTAATTTGGAATTTGAAATTTTTTAAAAAAAATTTTTTAAAAGGCATAATCCTATTAGAAGCACCCAAAAGACATTATTAATCAGAAAACAACAGCTAGTGTTAATTATCTTGTTATTTTACTAGCTTAGTGTTTCACTGCTCTCAAAGCAATGAAGAAGTACTTGTAAGACTAAAAAGTGCTCACTGAAGAGGCAACTCCCAGAATCATGGGTGTGTCTGCTCTAAGGACAAATTCCAGGCTCCACCCTAGAAGAAAAAATTCTTTTCAAGCCCTAACATGTCAGTTTCTAAGCTCCAAGTATCTTAAGATCTAGACTACATTCAGAGCAACAGGAAGAAGAATCTGCTAGCCACTTGGAAATAGCATTTTGTCTTTGCTACACTATGACTATTCATGCTTATTATCCATGCTTGTTATTTTGCCTTAATGGTTGAAAAAGAAACTTTAATTTCTTGAGGTGTCTGGGCTAGAGTTAGAAGACAGAGGGAAACAAATGAAGATCACTCAAGACAATGCAAGCCTATGTGTAACAAAGGGCTTGCCTTAAGCTATGTGCAGGCAAAGGAAGAAAAAGGGGACATAGAAAGGAAGTAGTGGGGAGACAATTTTTTAGACAATTCTCCACCCTAGTCTGGTTAGCCAGTGACAAATGGGGCTATCTGAAGCAACTGTGAGTGAAGAGCAGTGTAAAAGTTTCTTGGTCTCTCTTTTTCTTTGCCAAGGGAGGATGTTCATATTTGCTATTTTGTAAAGCAATATTTCATGGCAGTGCCCTTTGTTCTTGCCCCAAAACTGAGTCCCAGAATTCCCTTTTTGAAGTCTTAGCAAGTGTGAGAGGGTGTGATTGAAGAAAATCTTCCCCCATCGATGGTCCACACTGCACAGAAATAACTCTTCTCTTAAAGATGCTGTGACTGAATCGTTCAGGGGAGGTTTACAAAGCAGGGATGCATTTGTATCCACTGAAATGAATATTCTACACACCTCTCTAGATGAGCCTAAAGATGATTATCATCTAAGAATATTAAGTACAAGCTGTTAGTGGGAGGGGAGAGGAGGTGGGCAGGTGATCCCAGAGGAAAATCGTCTGCATCGTTAGAAACCTACTATCAAGGCAGAAGAACGAGAATGTGTGTGGGGTGCATCCACAAGAAGATGAAGAGGAGAGCCCCTCTCCCACCTTGCACCTAGTGCCACAGAGGGAGACAAAGCTGAAAATAAAGCTTCTATTTGTCACCCCCACGTCACAGTTACATTTAACTAAGCAAAGGCTTGGCAAAGGCAATTTTAACTCTAAACCTCAGGGTGAAAAGTGCACCTATTTGGGGTTCAACAAAAGAACCCCAAATGCCTAGAAGGCATGATATCTTTGTGGTCCCCCTTGCAAGGCAAATGAGAGCCATTGTGAGCTACAGACCTCTGATTTGTGTTCTTCTTTCTGTGTCTCCTTGGGAGGAAAGTGTCAGCTGTGGAGAAAAAGTAAGGAACCTTGCCACGCACATTGAAATTCAATACAATAAATAAGCAGCAAAGAAAAAAGTCCTGTACTGCCCCTCACCAACAAGTTACATATACCTTGGTCATTGCTAATTGACAGGGGAATAAAGGATAAAGTAGTAACTATAGATTTAAAAGGAAAAGAAATTTCATATACTATTCTCCAAAAGTAAGTGTAAAATTTTTTGAAATTTGCCAATATATATACTCTATGTTGGTTTATGGTTCTTAAACTACTTCAGCTTATCTTAGCAGTAAAATATCCCCCAATAAAATATTTCTCTACCTCTTGAAAACATGAACTACACAACGTTAAGTGAAATATTTGCTACAAATATTTTTTCCGGTGTTTTAAACACTCCCAATGCCAAATAAATTGCTAGGAATGAATAATATTTTTGAAAATAATTTTATGTGAATGGATTCTTTATGCAAACATAAATTTAATATTCTGAATCCAAATAATAAAAAATCAGTCCAAAATATTCCCATTATATTTTACCACCCTATCTAGTTTTCACTAACACTGTTGCCCTCAGAAAATTTCTTCATTTTGATGCTTTTCTATTGGCAACAGTAAAATCTTAAGGGATTTAGAAAAGGTGATGGAGGGGGTATATTCCCAATCTTATATCGTTGCAGCATTCACTTTAAAGCAATGTAATCCTTTTCTGTTTCTGCCCCAACATTTCATAATTATATCATTTACAAGAATTGTGTAATTTACATAACCACCTAAATTGTCATAATTGCTAGAAAGTGCTGAAAAAGCATACGGTAGGCATTTCAGATTCATTTCTGCTCTCTGTTTGAAACTCATTTGAAATGCCTTTTGCATAAAATTTCTTTTGGTCAACAAAAAAGTAACTTGGGTTTTATTTTGCAGGAACCCTCTCTTCTTCTCAGGCTGACTTCTTTCTCTTCTTTCGGGAAGCCTCTTCCAGGTATTCTACCTGAGCGCTGGAAAGGCCGCCAGGATAAATAAGCCCCTCTTCTCAATTTTACAGAAAAAGAAACTGAGATCAATGAGGTTAACTGACTTGAGCTGAGTCCCACAGGTCACCTCTGCAGAATCAAGTCTAGAAGTCACTGTTTTTAAACTTGCATGTTTTGTTCCTTGTCCCACACTGTTCTCCACTGCATTTAGAAAGAAGAAAAAAGGAAAAATACAAGAATGGAATGGTCTCTTCAACAGTTTTCTCAGCGTGCCATTTCCATTATAATTATCTTAACCATCTGTTTTGCTTGGAACAGGCAAAAGAATTTGATATTAAGAAATGAAACTGTCATTCTGTACCACAGAAAATGGCCTCACAACTGGGACCTTATTTCAGGAAAAAAGA
>NW_012148819.1:300032-300520 GCF_000956105.1 Propithecus coquereli | reverse complement strand
TGGACAATTGAGAAACTTCTTTCTGAGATTGCTTACATTTATTCTCTTCTTATAAACAAGGTTCATTTTCAAAGCCACAGGTAAAGTCCCACAGTCCAACATTACACTTGCCTAACACATCTCTACATTAGTCATGCATGATGTCCTGTTACTCTGTTTAAAATATAAATATACACATACACACGTGTAAGTAAATTTGTATATATTACTTATGTATAAATATGAAAAATAAAATTGAAATGGACTCCTTCACTGGAACAAGCAATGTGAGATATGAATGTTATACTCAATTTATTCATGTTTCCTTCTTCCCTTCCTCCCTCCCTCCCTCCCTTCCTTCCTTCCATTACTTTTGACTACTTTCTGGTTTGCGTATTGGCCTTTTATCCTTCAAGTGGTGGGTCGTGAAGGTGCTAATAAATAAACCATTTACTCTTTAAGGTAGTATGTTCAATCCACTAATGTGCCTGAATAGCCACCAAATAGTA
>NW_012148819.1:298590-299690 GCF_000956105.1 Propithecus coquereli | reverse complement strand
GATTACTATAGCTTTGTAGTATATTTTGAAACCAGGTAGCATATTGCCTCTAGATTTGTTCTACTTGTTTAAGATTATTTTGGCTATTCAGGGTCTTTTCTGGTTTCATATGAATTTTAGATTTTTTTTTCTATTTCTATGAAAAGCACCATTGGAATTTTGATAGAGATTGCATTAAATCTGTAGATAGCAGATTTAATGGGTAGTGTGGACATTTTAACAATATTAACTCTTTCAATTCATGAATATGGATATTTTTCCATTTATAATTGTCTTCTTCCATTTCTTTCATCAATGCTTTATAATTTTCAGTGTACAAATCTTTTACCTTTTGGCTAACTTTTTTCCTTAGTATTTTATTTTATTTTTAGTTGCTTATTCAATACGTTTATTGTCTGTATGTTGAAAATCCTCATTAAAAATTGCTGTTTGGTTTAGCTTTCAGCAGCCCGCTCCTGAGCTCTGAGGAAGCTTGCCTTCTTTTGAGCTACCTGATCTTTCTTCTGGGCAAGGGACATTTTGAGACGGTTCCATCTCTTCTTCTTAACTTCTTTCTTGGGCTTCTTCTTATCCACTGGATTATCTCGTATACCAGCATGGGCTTTCTTATACATCTCTTCCATTATGTCTGGAGTAACATTGTTCTTTATGTATTGAGAGAACTGTTTCTTATAAGCATCTTCATCTTCTTCCATTAGATAATGCATATAATCTGCAACATTCTGACCCATGATGGGCTTCTGGTGTACTTCAGCATTAAATTCCTTGCTTTCAGAATCATAACCAGGGAATCATTTCATACTGTGAGGAATAGACAAGCCTCCATCCACAGCTCCCGTCAGGGCCCCAAAAACTTTATTGCCGGTCGTAGTTCTGGCAAGGCCTGCATCCAAATAGCACGTAAAAGCACCAGGTTGGCCGTCGATGCTTTCCACATTGTATTCATCTCCTTTCGCTTCCACTTGGCCTTCATAGATCTTGTCCATGACAAACCTATTGAGAAGCCCGCAGGCCAGCAGCAGGCCAGTACAATATGCTGCAGCATAATTTGTCAGGCCAACCTTCACACCATATTTTGGTAATTCATGTGCATAAGCTGC
>NW_012148819.1:298010-298540 GCF_000956105.1 Propithecus coquereli | reverse complement strand
CATTAGGATATACATACACACGCACACACACACCCCATGTTATGGCTGATTTCAAAAAGTTTTTTTAAATGTTAAAATGTATTCGGCAAAGTTTCAAGCTCATAGGTATGATGAATTTGAAAATTTGAGAGAATGGAATGTAAAAAGTGTCTTCTGAAACAGCTCACTACTGTTTGATCTTTACGTGGCAGGATGCCTTGTGCAATTTTCTGTTTACTGTACATTTTAATACCAAAATTTCAAGCAATGAAGTCATAGTAATTCGTTACATTTATATAGCACTCCATAATTTTATTGTGTGTTTACTCATTCATTATGTCCTCTAATCTTTCTAGGTACATAATTAGCATCTTCATTTTAAGGATGAAAAAAAGAGAGTAACTATCTTAAATGATGTACTAAGGTCAAAAGGTGAATGAATCTCTGAGCCTACACTAGAATCCACATTTACTTGATAAATACCCAGCCTGCTGTGGGCCAGAAGGATGCTGACACTATAAAGTTGCTCCAGTCTTTCTGTGGGCCTAATG
>NW_012148819.1:297264-297960 GCF_000956105.1 Propithecus coquereli | reverse complement strand
CCGCAGGCCAGCAGCAGGCCAGTACAATATGCTGCAGCATAATTTGTCAGGCCAACCTTCACACCATATTTTGGTAATTCATGTGCATAAGCTGCACAGACTATCATATCCCCTTCTATACGTGCATAAGCAATCTGACATGATATATCTGTTAGTTACACAAACTATCATACTGTATTTGGGTGTGTTGTACTTATTTTTATCCTGTATCACCAAGCGTTTCCCAGCATAGTAATCAGTTTTACTCTCTCGTCGTTTTCTGAATTTCACTTGGTATCCCTTAAAGTAGGCTTATTCTTGACAACTTTAACAAACCCCATCCTGCTGAATAGAGGCCCGCTTTTGCGGCTCCACACGGACATGCAGGCCCAGCAGCGCTGGGGGGGAGGAGGGAAGGCCCAATATTTTATTTTTTGATGCTATTTTAAATGGGATTGTTTCCTTAATTTCTTTTTTGATAGTTCCTTATTTGGGTATAGAAATAAAATTGATTTTTTGTGTGTTCATTATGTATCATATAACATTACTCAATTAATTTTTTAGTTCTAACAGTTTTTTTGGTGGAGTCTTTAGGAGAAGATCATATTATATGCAAAGAGAGAGTTTTACTTCTTCACTTTTCAATGTCAATGACTTTTATGTTTTTCTTGCCTAATTGCTCTGACTAGGACTTCCAGTATGTACTAAATGGAACGG
>NW_012148819.1:296653-297214 GCF_000956105.1 Propithecus coquereli | reverse complement strand
TAGAATCCACATTTACTTGATAAATACCCAGCCTGCTGTGGGCCAGAAGGATGCTGACACTATAAAGTTGCTCCAGTCTTTCTGTGGGCCTAATGCGTAAAATATGATTTCAGGGGATCTTAAATTATATAAGCATAGCTTTATGTGTGATTTTAAATCATTTTTGTGTTCCCAAGCCCCATAAGACTTTATTGGTAATTAAGGTACATTACACTCGGACACAAAAATTTTGCCTTCTGTGTCAAGGGGCTTATGGATTCTCTGAAGCCCTTCCATATACCCAAGAATAATAATTTCAACTCTGTATGATTATTTTCATCTACTCGACCTATATTATTTCTATATTATCTTAAGAATCTGAATTATCTGATTCAACGTGCTAAGGCTAAAAGAGTAATTCCTAGGTTATTTTCAGCAAATAGACTGAAGGTACATAAAACCAATTCAAAGAATCAATAGCAAGACATCTGTATAAGATCATGTATTCAGAATATTATATGAATTTCTTTGTGAAGGCTTCATATACTTACATGATGATTTGTAGGTTATCAAGAATAATTG
>NW_012148819.1:287641-289493 GCF_000956105.1 Propithecus coquereli | reverse complement strand
GAACAATTTCAGACATTAAATGTACATAAATGAAAAAGTCTATGAGCAAACACAGTAAGCCTATTTTTAGGTATTTTACCTTTCCTTATCAAAGAAAGAAAAAAAGAAAGGAAAAAAAAGAAGTAGGAAAAAGAAAAAAAAAAGGGAGAGACAAGTGGAAATTTGCTTATTGCTCTGAGGTTGTATAAATGTTGCCAAAGCTACGCCTAGTGCCTTCTAAAGTGTGGGAAACAGGATTGGCATTTAACAAAGAGCTGTGCAGTTGTGACTCTGTAATCAGGAATCCTGTTGCTAGTGTGAATGGAACTGAACTTCCCATGTCCTCCAAGGGGCAGGCAAATCAAAGAAAGTGAACAAGGGATAGAGATTGGTGGTGAGAAGCAAGCTATACAGAGACATTTAGAAATTCCTAGAACCATATGGAGGCTAACTTATTAGCTTTTAATAATGAACATTAACTCAAATATTCTGATTATCTTTAAAAATCAAGGTCATATGCTGCATCCACATAAGCCACTATTTGAAATATGGGAACCATACCTTTACACCCTGGTGTGGTATTTCACTTTCTGCAACAAACATATTTGTGAATGCCTCTTTTTAAATACTTCATTCAGATATAAAAATATTCCAGTTGGGTTATTTCCTTAGCACATTATGACTGACAAATAAAAATCTTTCCTCTTAATATTATTAATATCACTATTCTCCCAATAAAACTGAGAAGTAAGTCATCTTTGACTATAGCTTCTCCTTTCAGTTAGTCCACAGTATTGTTAAATCTTTCTTCAAAATGACACTCATGTTGTCCTTTTTCTTAATACGGCCACTGTCATAAGTTGAAACTAAACTGAAATCCAGGATAACTGATTTCTAGTACCACTTTTGCTGTTTGGTAGTGGTCAAATCACCTAACTTTATTAAATGAAGGAGGTGAAGACCTCTAAATCTAAGTCTAAATTTCTATTATTAATATTTTCCTTCAAAAAATAAAGTGTTATAGGGGATTCTTTGAAAGAGAGAGAGAGAGAGGTGCTTATTATCACATAAGGAGAGTAAAGTAACTTCTGGCAGAATGATTGGGGAAGACATAAAGAGGAGATAGAACCTGGACAAGTCTTTAAATAATGAACAGAATTTTAACAAGTTGGAGCACAGTGTAGTAAGATTAAATTTACCCACCACCATTGTTCTTGCCAAAATTTTTCTCAAAATTCATTTTACCATACGATCTTTTAGTGTGATGTCACTCAGTACTACAAACTGAATGTTTGTGTTCTCCCCAAATTCACATGCTAAATCCTAACCTCCGGAGTGATGGCATTAGGAGGGTGGAGCTTTGTGTGTGGCCTTAGGTCATGAGGGTTGAGCCCTCATGAATGGGATTACTACCCTTATAAGAGAGACTCCAGAGAGTTTCCTTGCCCCTTCTACCATGCGAGGGCACAAACAAGACAGTTGTCTATGAACCAGGAAGTGGGCCCTCACTAGACATCAAATATGCAGGTGCCTTGATATTGGACTTCTCAGCCTCTAGCACTATGAGAAATAAATTTCTATTGTTTATAATCCATTCAGTCTATGGTATTTTTGTTACAGCAGTATAGTGGACTAAGACAGTAATTAAGTTCTGGCACCTATTATTACCCCATGACTTGCATTATTTTTTTCTTTGTATCTCATGTGTGGAGAGAGAGACACATATGGAGATGTTTTTGAATGGAAGGAGGAATGAGATTCATGATGATATCATAGAGAAATCTTCCAAACTTTGAAACTAATTTAGCCTTCAGATTTACTGTATTTATACTAGGGAAATACACACAGGGACACATACACACACACACACACA
>NW_012148819.1:285216-286356 GCF_000956105.1 Propithecus coquereli | reverse complement strand
AATCTAATTAACATATCACCTCATACAGTTACCTTTTGTGTGTGTTTGTGGTGAGACTTACTCTCTTAGCAAATTTTAAGCATACAAAACACTATTATTAACTATACTGCTGTACATTAATAACTATACTACAATACATGCTGGACATTAGATCCTCAGAATATATTTATGATACATAACTGAAACTATACTGTTTGACGAACATCTCCTCATTTCCCCCATCACTGGCCACTGGAAACCACCTTTCTATTCTTTAATTGTAGAAGTTTGGTCTTTTTTAGGTTCCACATATAAGTGAACTTATGCAGTATTTATCTTTCTGTGCCTGACTTATTCACTTAGCATAATGTCCCCCAGATGCATCCATGTTGTCACAAATGGCAGGGTTTCCTTCTTTTTAAAGGCTCAATACGGTTCCATTGTTTGTGTGTGTGTATATATACGTGTGTGTATACATATATTTATTTTACATATTTTACATCTCTTTATCCACCCATAGACACTTGAGTTGGCTTCATATCTTGGCTATTCTGAATAATGCTGCAATGAACATGGGAGTGTAGCTATCTCCTCAAACACTGATTGCATTTCCCTTGGATATACACCCAGAACTGAGATTGGGGGATCATGCAGTAGTTCTGTTTTTATAATAGCTGTACCAATTTACATTCCCACCAACAGCATACAAGGGACTCCCTTTCTCCATCTTTGCCAACACTTATTATCTTTTGTCTTTTTGATAATAGCCATTCTAACATATGTTAGGTAATAATCTCATTTTGGTTTTGACTTGCATACACCCAATAATTAGTGTCGATGAACACTTTTTCATATACCTGTTGGCCATTTGTATGTCTCTTTTTGAGAAATGTCTATTCAGGTCCTTTGCCCATTTTTAAAATCAGGTTATTTGTTTTCTTGCTATTGAGTTCTTGGATTCCTTATATATTTTGGATATTAACCCCTTCTTATATGTCTGGTTTGCAAATATTTTCTTCCATTCTTAGGTTGTCTCTTCGCTATATTGACTACTTCCTTTGCTGTGCACAAGCTTTTTAGTTTGACGTAATCCTATTTGTCTATTTTTATTTTTGTTGCCTATGCTTGTGGAGTCATATAAAAGAATTGCCTAGATTAATG
>NW_012148819.1:284110-285166 GCF_000956105.1 Propithecus coquereli | reverse complement strand
TTTTGTTTTAACTGGTTGGCTTTTACCTGAAAGTTGGAAAACAAAGTAAAATGAACAAGTAAAATTTATTTGCCTGAACTCCAGGGAATTTATAAATATGTCATGAGAACATTTATGTAGATGAAAGAACAGAAAGAACGAGAACATTAGATATATAATATGAAAAATGCAGGAGGAAATGTTAAGAAAAACTGTTTTACTAACATTATAAAATGACTGCAAATTAATGATTAAGTATTAAAAAAATACCTTGAAATAAATTATTTTTAGAGGCAACAAATATAACTAATTGGGATATTAAGACAAATTGCATTAGGATATACATACACACGCACACACACACCCCTATATATATATAAAATATAAATGACCTGCAGTAATTTACACATTTTGACACATCTATGTAAAAAAAGGACAATCAACATTCTTGGTCCATACTTATTAAGCAGATGATGCCTGCTGAATGCGAAAACCTTAGCAAATTTCATTTGATTCTGTCAGTCCCTGACCTGTCTGCAGACTGACATAATTTTCCTTCACAGAAACCAGTTGCTGGTTGTTACCAATCTTGATCTCTTCCAGTGCAGGAGGAATTCTGTTTGAATTACTGGAGCGGGGTGTATGCTAGGCTGGATAAATCAGCCAAACAGAAAGCCCTAACAGGGCAAAGAAGCAATAGGGCAGCTGTCCTTCCATTGTCCTGAAAGTGACCTCAAGTGTGACTTTCTGACAGGCAAGAGGTAATTCTGTCTCTACTTTGGCTTAGCTTATATCGCTTACAGTAAAGGTCACAAATCCTGACAGCTCTCTGTGCTCAAGAATAAGATTCCTGTTTGTCTGAGAAGGAGCAGAGAGCCATGAGACTTGCTTCTCTTAGGAATCTAGGTCAGAATTCATTCGGTAATGCCACCCAGGCCCTTCAAAGCAATATCTTACATTGTGGAAATACTTTGAGCAAATCCTGACGGTTGTTCATAAATTATATTACAACCTGAAGGGAGAAAAACTTATTCTGTCCCTTTTTGACTCCAGCTTTTCATAAGGTAAGTCATAAAA
>NW_012148819.1:275053-277155 GCF_000956105.1 Propithecus coquereli | reverse complement strand
TTTTTTTTCTTTTTGTTCTTCTAATTGGGTAATTTCAAATGACTTGTATTTGAGCTTACTGATTCTTCTGCTTGATCAAATCTGTTGTTAAACTCTTATGGCTCACATTAAGCTTCTTTTAGATGAATATTTTGAATTCTTTGTCAGGAAGTTTGCACATTATCAATTGCTCTAGGGTTGGTTACTGGTGCATTATTTTGTAACTTCTAGTGTCATGTTTTCATGATTATTTGTGCCTTTGCTGCCTTTCATTGATGTCTGTTCATTTGATGAAGTGGCAGCTCTTCCAGTCTGAAAGACTGGCTTCAGCCAGAAAAAGCTCTTCATAAGTCAGCCCTTCCAGAGATTCTGGATGGGTCAGCTGGTGAGGTCCATGGTTAGACTTGGGGATAGGGTACTCAGGTAGGCTGGCTTTGTGCCTGAGTCAGTGGGCAAGCATCCCTGAGATGTGCGGCCATAGGAATTAACCAGGTGCCTGAGTTCACAGAAGCAGGTCTGGTACCTAGGACTGTGAGGGTGGACCTGAATCCTGGCTCTGTGGAGCAGGTCTGGCTCTAGAATAGGCCTAGAACCTGGGTCTATGGGGGTTTGCCTGGAGCCTGAGGACATGGGAGCTGGCCCAGTGCTGGAATTTACTAGGGTGAGCCTTGTCTTTGGCTTCATGAGAAGTTGAGTGTTTATTTCACTCCTCTTCCTCATGTGAAGGGTATCTCCCTCCATGTTATGCTGCGTGGACTTGGAGAAAGTGGTAATGTGGATAATGTAAAAATGTTTTTCTTACCCTCTTTACTGTGTCTTTTCTTATTTCTGTGTTTCACTCTGGAGCTATAATAAGTCACCCATGTTCCTTAGGTCTTGTGAAGGTATTTTTGCATGTGGAAAGTTATTCAAATTAATTTTTATGTGAGAAGATGAGTGCTGAAAACTCCTATTCTGCTACTTTGCTGATGTCACTTGAGGAATCTCTGAATTTTATATCTGTTCTGCTCAACATATCCAACTATCTGGCCCTAGGCTATCAGCACCAGATTGTCTAACATTTCCTTGAGGGCCCTAATGCTTCATCTTAATAATTAGTTTTTAACATCTGAAATAGCCACAGCTTCCTGTCCCTCTATCCTTACTGCTCTTATGTCTGAAATCATTTTACCCACTGTGAGATTAGATTTTTGAATACTGTCATGAGGATGAAATTTTAAAATACTTTCACTTACAATGTTTTTCTGCTTAGAGTTGGAAATTACAGTGACTTCCCTACTTTTTGTTATTTTCTCAAAAGTGTACGTGCACTCTGTGGATGTAATCTGACACCATCATACTCATGACTTAACTTCTCTCACTCTCCTTTGTCTCCTTCCCTCCTCCTCTCCCATCCTCCCTCCCTTTCAAAATGCACAAAAGATTCACTTGGATCAACTTGTTATCTTCCCAAGTGGAGCTCCTCTGTTGGGCAATTTTTGTGTTAGACTGAATCTGTGGTACATGGTCTCCCAAATATAGTGTACGGATGTGTGTCTTTTGTCTAGATACTAATACTAGCTAGTATCAGTTATGACCAGGTTAACAGAATCACATTAAAACAAATAGTAGTTTGTGCTCAGAAGACAAAGTACGGTTGCCTATTTCATGAGGATTATGAGTAAAAAGCTTTTGAGTTGTTTATAGACTATCCAGTATAACTATTAAACGTTTTCTTAACATCAAGCTGTTTATATTCAATTTTATGTGAGTTTTACTTTCATTGATGTAAACTCATAATGATGAAGAGAAATAGGAGGAGGAGGAATAAGAGAAGTAGAAGGGGACTATATTCTATAGATGAAAATTTGTTCATCATGGGAACATTTGTTCATCTCGAACATGAAACTTGTTCCAGAGGGGAAAAGTAACTTTCCTGAGGGCATAGAACTAATATGAGGAAGAACCAATAATTGAATGGAAGGCATTTTGCCTGCCTTATGCTGTCACGCTGCATCCCAGAATAGATTTCAGTTTCATCTTAAGAGACTTTCTCTGTGCCCTCAATCCAATCTCATTGGCGGTATCTAGCCATTTGTTGAGATGTGGGAAAATATAAGCAGCTGGTGAATTATTGGACAAGA
>NW_012148819.1:273623-275003 GCF_000956105.1 Propithecus coquereli | reverse complement strand
TAGTTTTTTAGAATGTAACATTAGCTTGTTTATTTGAAATCTTCCCCTTTTTTTCTTAATGTAAGCATTTATCACTATAAACTTCCATCTTAGAACTGCTTTGGCTGTATCACATGAGCTTTGGTATGGTTTGTTTCCATTTTCATCTACCTCAATATATTTTTACTTCCATTTTAATTTCTTATTTTACTCAATGGTTATTCAGGAGTCTGTTGTTTAGTTTCCACATATTTTTAATTTCCCAATTTTGCTCCTGTTATTGATTTCTAGTTTCGTACTGTCGTGGTCAGAAAAGACACTTGATATGATGTCAATTTTCTTAAATCTGTTAAAACTTGATTTTTGTAGACTAACATATGATATATCCTGGAGAATGTTCTGTCAGCATTTGAAAAGATTGTGCATATTGCTGTGTTGGATGGAATGTTCTGTATATGAATGTTGATCTATCTGGTCAATAGTGTTGTTAAAGTCCACTATATCCTTATTGCTTTTCTGTCTGTATGATCAGTCTATTACTGAAAGCGGGACATTCAAGTCCCCTACTATTATTGTGTTATGGTCTATTTCTCCATTCAGTTCAGTAAATATTTGCTTTATATATTTAGGTGCTCCAATATTGTGTGCATATATTTATAATTTGTATATTCTCTTGATGAATTAACCCCTTTATCATTATATAATGATCTTCTTTGTCCTTGTGACAGTTTTTGCCTTAAAATCTATTTTGTCTGGTATAAGTAGAGCCACTTCAGACCTTTTTGGTTACCATTTGTAGGACTCTTTTTACTTCCTTTAAGTTTCAACCTACGTGTGTCCTTGAAGGTAAAGCAAATCTCTCGTAGGCAGTATATAGTTGGATATTATTTATTTTATCCATTCAGCTACTGTCTGTTTTTGGATTGAAGACTTTAATCTACTTAATTTTAAAGTAATTATTGCTAGAACAAAGCTTACCATTGCCATTTTGTTGTTTTCCATTTTGTAGTTTTTTTTTTTTTCCTTTTCTCCTCCCTTGCTGTATCACTAGTGATTTGATGATTTTTTTTTTTTTGGAGTAATATTCTTTGATTCCTTTCTCATTATCTTTTGTGTTTCTACTACATAGTCTTGTTGTGGTTACCTGTGGATTACATTAAACATCTTATAACGGTCTTTTTAAAGCTTGTAATAACTTAACTTTGACCATATGTGCAAAGTCTACACTCCAGCTTCTCCCACATTTTATGTTACTGATGTCACAATTTACATCTTTTTATATTGTGAATCCATTAACAAAAGTTTTGTCTATGAACTTCTATACTAGATTAAAATAATTTATGAACCACCATTATAGTATTCGAGCATGCTGCATTTGAGTATATTCTTACTTTCATATGT
>NW_012148819.1:269224-270363 GCF_000956105.1 Propithecus coquereli | reverse complement strand
ATCTGAAGCCCTTCCCTAATAACTCATAAAGAATTTCCTTACCATGAATATTTAAAAATACTGGTGATTTCCCTAGAGTGAACAACACTCCTTAGCATTGGGTAATGCAAGCAAGTGGGTTTTTCTTTTAAACTTGGCAAGGCAGCCAATAGAATTTGAAGGAAGTGCCACCTTTGATTCATTATAATAATTTAATGCAAAAAATACACAAAATGTTCAGGTGAATAATGAGTTATGAAAGTGGTGAGGATTATGAAAGAAAAGACAAATGTGGAGAATGATGTAATAAAATCTGAATATGATGTCAAACCAATTAAACAGCCTCCTCTTAAAACTATTTTCCATTGCCTAAGAATTATTTGTAATCAACAAACTTGAAAAGTCCTATTGAAAGACAGATGTAAATTTGCACAAAAAATGAAAATATTCCCATTTCAAGCCTTGGAAAAAAATAAAATAATTTATTTAGAGGTGTTTTAATGATTAAATATTTTAATATTAATCACCCTCCTATTGCTACTACACATAATGCAATCAGCAGAGTCAATATGTGTATACTCTTATGATGATAACGACCATGACATAGAGTTCAATTAAAGACATTTCACTGTGCTCAAAGCAGCTCCCTTGGCCCCTAATTAAGTGAGAAAAAAGAAACAAGAATAAAGAATTCTTTAAGTCTTTTCAAAGAACTGTAAATCAAGAAGCATATTCAGAGATTACTTGGTGACCCTTATGTTATTGGAAAAATAAGAATGAGCAACAAGGTTAAATTAATATCCTTTCCAAAGACTTTCATGCATACGAAATAATACTACATATACCTATTCCTAGCTCCTGAGCTTAACTCTCTCTATTGATTGGTTCATTGTAGTTTGTAAAAAACCCCTTCATCTTTATCCTACTGTCCACCCTCTTATTTTTTTCTCCTCTTTTCTACGTAAGTAAGTTTTTACCGTAGTAATCTGTACTTTACTTTCTTCATTTCCTCACCTGCCATTTCATTCTTCTGAAAACTGCAATTGGGCTTTGGTCACATGTTCCAGCCTCAGGGAACCTGTCCCAGCAAAGGTCACTGAGGTCCTACTAAGTGTGATACATAGTGCACCTATTTCAGGACCTAATTTCTTTACCTTTCC
>NW_012148819.1:258826-267874 GCF_000956105.1 Propithecus coquereli | reverse complement strand
TCAGTAAGTAGTCTGGATTAAATATATTTTAGATTTGCTGACTATAGGAATAACTAAAGATTCATTTATAAGGACTACAGATACAATATACAAACAGCTGAAATTAGGGTGAAATGCAACAGGACATTTTCTGCCACTTTGTCCTATAGCTTCCTTGCATAATCAAAGAACATTTAATCAGTTCAAATTTGCCTGAATGGAAGAGAACAAAAATTGCTAGAGGGTGAAAGGGGATGGGAGGGGACAGCCCCAGAAATGGCAAATGCAGCTGCAGCTCTCCAATGGCAACAAGTGTTATGGAAATACACACAAGCACAATCAAGTCTATGTACAGCAGGAACTTGGTCTTTGGTGCAAAAAAGAACAGACTTTTCACAGTTGATTCAATTTGTCCATGTTATAAAATGGAATAGTGACCATATAAAGGAATATAAAAGAATTCATAGCCCTAGGGTGAGTGTGTTGTTTTACCTAGGCCACCCCTCAAAAGAATGTCATTACTCCCAGGAAAATCTGCAGCTTTTAAATTATTATTGGGAGGAACTTTTCTAAACCAAGAAAATTTTGATGCTTAAAGTCTGATTTAAGTCCTGCTCTATTTGTAATGTAGGTTTTGGATGGATTTGTCTATAAAATTTATTCAACAGAGTCAAAGAAACTATCCTATAGCATAACTTTTATTTTTCACCTCTATACCTGTTCACCCTGTTGAACAAGGTTTCAAAAAAAAAAAAAATCCCTTGAGAACCTATCTCTTTCCTTCCTGGAATAGAGTACAGATTCATAAATAGGCATTGACTGTCTCTGTCTTACGTAATGATTCTTTTTTCAAAGAGTTAAATACAACTCAAAGAGGAAAGTGCAACTATGTGCAGGAATTGTTGACGTGTAAGAGCCCATTTTATT
This sequence comes from Propithecus coquereli, assembly GCF_000956105.1. Lineage (NCBI taxonomy): Eukaryota > Metazoa > Chordata > Mammalia > Primates > Indriidae > Propithecus > Propithecus coquereli. Next base: position 266,968 of record NW_012148819.1, on the reverse strand, counting down.
TATTTATCAATAAGAATTATTTAAAAATGCAATCCTGGCAATTTAACAAGGTCTATTAAGTTAACCTCAATTAAATATTTTGCATTTATTCAAAATATAGTAAATTCTCATCTAGTAAACTCAATGTATTTAAAATGTTCATTGTCATTCCAGTTAACTGTAGAGCATGGGAGGTCCTCAGTGGATAGCTATGGGTTTCTCTTTTCTTATGAGTAATAAGAATTTCCAATATAGTCATTGAATATTGAAATTATAGAAATGTTTTATTGTTTCCTCCTATTTCTCTTTTCACCTTTGATCCAATGTTAAATGATGTTTCTGAATTTCACAAGCATCTTATTACGTAAAACAAACACATTTCAAATTGTTGAGTACTTTTATCTTCCGGGTTTGCAATTATGCATGTCCTGACTTTGAAACTTTCTTGCAGATTAAAAACAGATTAACACACACACCACACATCCCTACACACACACAGACACAAACACACATGCACTCACACAATCTTGAATTTGCTTAGGAAAGAAATCCATCAAAATAAATAATTCATGTTGGGATGGACTGAAATCTAGTCTTTTAGGAGGTGCCAACAGATGGTTTACATTTATAGAATGCACACTTGCTGACTTCCAAACAGAAATTAAAATTCATAAAGTATATCATTAGGACTCCTTATAAGCAGCATTATGTTTATGATATGAATTTGGATTTTCCCAGGTGAACAGTTTTCCATCATAATTTTACTAAGAAAAAGTGAAACAAATTCCTTTCCAGTTACTATTTTGTGTTAGCAAGTTTAAAATTAAACTCTGCTGGTGATCATCCAGCAGCACAAGCCAATAAACTCAGAGCTAGATGAGGCTGTTGTTTTCATGATGTTTATCATTTTATAAGAACTGTTTGGCATTTTTCATCATTAAAACAATAGGCATTATTACAGCTAATACAATAAGACAGCTTCTCTAGCTTTCAATTCCTATTACATCAGTTAGGTTAGGAACTTTCTACCAATATAATTAAGAATGAAACTTTAGCCTATTAAAGGTCAGGCAACTAGGTATTTTTAGTTAATTTTAGCAACACTTTGGCTTACGTGGAGCCACTTAATACCATGGAATTATAGTAACATTTCATTTTTAGTGAACCTTGCTACTAACCAAAATGTTAACATTTAACTCAGGTAAGGTTATGATTAAAACATGCTTTATGCCCACAAAAAGAGATGATTTATTGCTCATTAAGATTTTGTCTACACAGAACAAAGTAAAGTGGAATATTGTCAATTATACATTTAATGGAATCAAAAAGTCATGAAAACCATTAAAAACAAAACAAGCCTGGGACTTTTATTCACTAAGTGTAGCTAGTGGTTTATTTGATCAAATTAACTAAATAAATGACAAAGCCTCTTCAGAATGGCAGTATTTATATGTGCAGAATATAAAAAAAATTATAAAATGAACTGGGCAATTGCTAGATGCTCTTCACAATGTTTTAACTAGTCTAAATTATGCAGGCAATTGTTTTCATTCTCTTTTAAAACATGTTGGGTTGCTCAGTGTCAAGGTAATTTAGATAAAAATTACAGTGGCAAAATGTGTAATTTCAGTAACAAAGTAAAAATATAAATGTTTCGTATCAAAGATATAAAACAATTAGTGCTTTAGGCTGGATTTGTTGCTTTTCAATCAATAGTTTTAACAATGTATAGATAGCCTCTTCATATGTTTATGAAGAAATACCTACGTGTTGGTATAAATCATTTCAAACAAATATTATATTCTCCCTTTGTAAACTTTAGACATTATATGCCTTAGGGTGAAGAATGAGTGAGGAACAGAAGTTTTGGACACATCTATTCATCAAAAACAGCTAAGATTGAGTTGATATTTTTGCCTTTTCAGTGACTGACTTTAATCTTTAATTAGAGGAAAAAACAGGTATTATATTTAGACCCAATTAATCCAAAATCAATTCAATATCTGGTATATACATAACCAAACATAAAATAAGATTTAGTACCACCTTCTTCCTTAGAATAGATATAGGAAAGAAACCAAAACATATTTTATAGAGACATAATTTTGGTATTTTAATAAGAACACAATGATTTGGTGATATTCATGAATTTTGATACCAGAAAATTTTATCTGTCAGTTATTTTTATCTGTCAGTTTGATTCTTTTAAAACTAGGCACACAGTGTTCCAAAATCTTACATTCCATATTTTTTTCTTGAAAAGCAATTGGCATTAAATGTTATTGAGAACATAAAGCAGAAATAAATTCTTCCATGTAAAGTTTCTCAATTAAACAACTTAAGAATAAGCCATAACAATAACAGTATGTATAGTAAATATGCCTTATACAATACAGATGGCTTTGAATAAATCTTGGGTTGTGCAGTGAATAATCAATAACATGTATTTATCCCTGCTGGACTTAGGTTAGAATAAGGTAAAAAAAAAAAAAAAAATAAGGCAGAGTGACTCTCTGGAGTGTAGTAGCTCTCCGGATGATGATACAGCAGTTGAATTTTCAGCCTGGCAAAGGAAACTCAATAGCACAATGGCATTGAGTAGAAATAGCTTAGCATTTTTGAGCCATCTCATTTACCTTGCAGAATGGATGATGCTTTGATCTGAATGTTTGTTTCTCCCCAAAATTTGTGTCGAAACTTAATCCCTGATGTGATTGTATTAAGAGATGGGTGGTACCTTTGGGAGGTGATTATGTCATGAAGGTAGGGGCTTCATAAATGAGATTGGTGTCCTTATAAAAGAGGTCCAAGGAACTTGTTTGCCCCTTCTACCTTGTAAGGATGCAATGAAAATATGTCGTCTATGAGCCAGACAGCAGGCCTTCTCCAGACTCCAATCTGCTAGCTTCTTGATCTTGGATTTTCCAGCCCTTAGAACTATGACAAACAAATTTCTGTTGTTTATAAGCCATCCAGTGTGTGGTATTTTGTTATAGCAGCCCAAAGGAACCGAGACAGATGGGCCCCAGATGTAGCCTCTCCTGGAGGAGTGGTTTGGAAGATTTCTGGGCTGAGAGGCAGGCACCTGCCACAGAGCTATTGCAAAAGCTAGTCCAAGGGGATGAAGATGAAAGATGGAGAGTGGAAGTGGGATGGTAACTCAGAGTTATGGCCAAACCAGCTCCAACTAATCAGGCTACCTTAAAGTGGACTCAGGCTGTAGCTTAGAATACTATGTGGGCAAGTAGGGAACCAAGGAAGTCAGAAGAGATTTCATTAAACAAGTCAGATTTTCCCTTTCTGCTAAGAGGTGGTTTGGGCCATAACCCTCCCATAGCAAGCACATCAAGATCACATCTTGGGAGGAATTTGAGGAGAGGGACAGGTGGCTACAAACTCTGGAGGGCTGCAAATTTTATTTTACAAAGACTGAGCGTTATGTAAAGGAATCCATTAAGTGTCAAAACAAGCACATTTTAAAATAGAACTATATTGTGCTTTTCTTCCCTGCTACTCAGTGGATAGAGGTAAATTAGACTAGATTAATTATTGATAAAATAAATCAAATGTTTTTTACGAACCTGAGTAAACTTTGAGTGAGTTTACAACCCTACAACAGCAGGTAGTATTATTATAATTATCATCACCACTTTCATTTTATTATCTTACAGTTTCCTTCCAGACTAATATTTCTAATACTCTATAGGTATACCTCTCTTTAAAATATTTTGGTGGATACGTGAGATGAACTTTCACTTTCTCATACCCACTTCTCTCTCTAAATTCATCTATTGCCATTTGGCTTTAACTCACAACTCAGTTTTCTAGCCATACTTATAGACTGCTGTTCCTGAAGCATGCCATTTTCTCTCCCGCCTCTAGAATTTGCACATGCTCCTCTTACCTCCTGCACCCTATGTCTGGCTAAATCCTGCGTATCTATTAGGAATCAGTTCAGACATTACCTCTCCAGAAAACCTTCCTGATCTATGTTGGCCACCATGAGAAGCACAACACTCTTTCTTGCTCTTGAGGATTCCTCAGCATCAAGGTTGAGAATTGATCAATTTTAAGACTATTCATAAAGTGAAAAGCAAGATCTTCCTGGGACTCCAGTCTCCTAAGAATTTCTCCTTGAACTTCCTTTATCCCTTAGGCAACAATGTTTTTATTTTATTTGTATCTATCTTAGGACAAAGGAATCCTTCATTTTACATGCAACTTAACACACTGGAGGTTTACATGGAAACATGAGATCTAAGTCTCCAAGTGATAAAGATTATTTATTCCTAAAATATAGCAAAGCTTCTGTAGGAGGGGAGAATATACATATAGAGTCCTGGCATCTAGGGAACAAAAGCTTTTTTGGAGCTATCAAGATATCTCTAGGGGGAGGAGCCCCATGGTTTGAAGTCAGTTATAGAGGGATGCAGTTCTATTTTGAGACCTATCCAAGACTTCCAACAACTAGAGTCATGGAGCTCCATGTGATCAAGATAGATCAAGATAGAATTGCCAGTGATAAGATGAGGGACTGAATGGTTAGGGACAGACATTGGTAGATGGTGCTGGATTGACTGTCATGTGTTCTGCTCTTTATTGTGTAATGACGCATCCTACATCAGGTAAAGGAGAGAACTATGAAAAGAACAACTTCTTAGGATTAATGCATTTTATCAGAAATCTATCTGAAGTAGCCAAACCACATGCTCTTGGATTGGCCTTGGTTTCTACATTAAATAGGCCCTAAAGACAAATCAAAACACCTGCTTCTAGGGAATTCAGTAGCCTGATTGTGACACATTTAGGGATGCCCCTGCTGCCTTATTTCTTAGGCAAGGATCCTGAAAGAATATTGATAAGTCCTGATCATAATTAAGGATCTTACTGAAAGTACATGTTCAACTCTTATGAATGGAAGACATTATCAACAACCAGAGCCTAAATCTTAAGAAAGCCAAGCAGCTTTTGTTTTTGTACTTTTTGGAACTCTGAGTCACTCACTACATAAGTCTGGCTATTCTTTTGGAGTGACTTTTAGAGATGTCACGTGGACAGAATCCTTGAGACAGTATAGAGGTCAAGCTGTCCAAGCATATGTGGCAGTAATGTGAGTGCACCATCTTGGACATTTCAGCCCCTATGTGCACCCCGGATGACCACAGACCCAGCCATCATCACTAAGAGCAGAAAAGCTGCCAAGTTGAGTCCAACAAATGCACAGAAACATGAGAAAAATCATGGTGGTTTTTTAAAGCCATTAGCATTTGGGATGGTTTGTCATATAGTAATAACTAAAACAGGAATGATTCAGAAGTAGGGTTTTGCTGTAACATAAATAAAAATAATGTGGCATTGGCTTTGTGACGGTCACTGGCAAAATCTGGAAGGGCTTTCAGGAGACTTGCAGTAAAGGCTGGAAAGGCTTCTTTTTTCGGGTTTTCCCTTCTCCATACGAATTTATGCAGTAGTGTCTTAATCTTCCTGTCTCCAAACCAGTTTTTCAAAGCCAGAGATTGTTCTAAAAATAAATCTAAAAGCTTCTAAGACACTCACTAAGCATTGAATAACATTTTTCAATTTAATACGGGGGGCTTCATGGTCTGGCTTGGGCTTACTTTTCTTGTCTTAGTGGTTAACATACACTTTTTGGCTTCAGGAATCTTTTTCTATGTTTCAAATGTGTTCTTTTCTTCTGCATTCTCTTTTTAAAATTTTTTTGCCTAGTAGTCTCAGTTCACATGTTACTCATTTTACTACCTAGCTCCCCATGCTTCTCTGCTACTGTGCTACTTGCCCCAGTTTGGGAAATCTTTCCCCACTTCTCCAAGATTGACTTAGATGACCCACCTATATCCCATAATATCTCAACCTTGCTCCAGTAATTGCATTTTTTAAACTATAATATAACCGCCTGTTTATATCTATTTTTCCCCTTAGATTCTCAATATATTGAAGGCAAGGACTATGTCTGTTCTTTATGTGAACCCACATACCAGCGTTGAGAATAGTATTTGTCACATAAAAGGTTATTTATAAATATATTTGAAATTAATGAATAAAAAATAAATAAATAATTGGGCCAAATACTTGTGTATTTTTCCCAAATATCATATTTATTCTGGCAAAGAAAATATACATAAAACATCTCCCCAGTTGGGATGTTTATATGAGTTTTGGTTTGTTTCTTACCTTTATTGTGAGGGGATTAGACAGTGACAATGGTGGCAAAATGGGGTAGTTTTGGTTGTTGTGGAAGTGTCCTCTGCCCCGACCCAGATTCAGTAGGTTGAATGCTATTGTGTGCATGTTAGTGCTACACAAAACGCAACCTTTTCTATGGTGGTCTGTTCTCTGTGCTCATTCAATTGTTATTTTTACAAGGCAAATAGCTATCAGTATATAGAGAAGCCATCAAGCTCTTATAGATGATTTTAAAATACTGTTTTTAGTTTGTATGCCTTCAAATTGCGCCTAAATAACACAGTTATTTTTGACTGATTGATTCTAAGAATTTTGCTATTACAGCCAAACTATGACATTTTGCATCATATATTTTTAGCATTTTTAAAGAATGAAATGCTTTTCTATTTTTTAAAATGATTTTTTCATTTTGAGTTTCAGCCAAATATCTCAAAAATCCATAGCTCCTAGAACTCACAGAAAATTAGCAAGGCCAGATAAAATATATGTGGCTTGCTGCTGCAGCTGCATATTTTAAAGAAAGCTAATATATCGACTAATTCTTAGAAGAGCATCCATAAATTGCTGTCTTTGAAAAATGTTTGTAGCTATAAATACTAGAGATGATGTCATTTTTGCTGCTACAGGTAAAGAGGCTTCTGTATGTTTGACCTTTTAAGTATTTCTATTGAGATTCTAAATATCAATGTACCAAAATACATATATCATTATTTATCTAACAACCCTCAATATAAAACGACAATATTCTTTTACTCTTTGATTTTATTTTAATGGTTTGGTTGCTTTTTAATACACGAAGGAGTACATACCTTGGTTTAACTAAATGGACAATACTATTCATTTTAATACAGCTTCATAATTTAAAATGATTCTTTTGTAATCAATTTTCTTGACATTAATGATCACCAATATATTAAAATACATTAATACTTAAGCAAACTGGTGTGCTTCAGTGTAACTGAAGGTTTTTTTGTTTTAATTTCTTGGTCCTGTAAACATTACTTTATATTTTAAAGACAATTTCATTTGTAATATAGATAATGAACAAGTTAATTTCCTTCTAGAGTTATCTGTGATATAGGAGACATTTTTGTGAATGAGTGCATGTCTTTGTGTGTCTTCTAGGGTGCAGTGGATTAAAAATGCCACAAATTTTTCAGTGCTATTCTTATCAAGTCTTAAACATTCTATAACTGCTTTAACCAAAAGAAAATGACAAAAGTTAGTTGTACCAATGTCTGGGCTAGATCTTAGGAGAGACTGGCAGCTTTTACTTCCTGTCTCAACACTTGCTCTTGGAGCCCTGAGAAACTGTCTAAGAGACCCAACTATTCAGCTACAAAAAACCATGTGGTGAGGTCCTGAGTCAACACAGAGAGAAAGATGGACCCAAAGAACTCAGCCTTTTAGCCCACAGTGCTATGGTACCTAAGCTGAACACCACCAAGTGACCTAATCATAGTCATGCCACATGGAGCAGAAAAATGACCAACCAAATTACTGACCCACAATACCATGAGTTGTAATAAACGCTGTTTTAAGTCACTAAGTTTTGAGTGATTTGTTATACAACTCTAGATAACTAGCGCATAGGGTAAATGGTGTGATTCTCCAGGCTGACACTCCATTTTGTGATGCTTTTTCTTCAAACTATTTTAGAACAATTCTACTAACTAGATTACAACAAGATAAACATCTAAATATTAGACAATGACTCACCAGAGTATACAGAAATATTGAAACTATTAAGTCTATAATTCCAGGGCTAATGAAAACAATCAGGGTTTTGCCAGCCAAGTATTATCCAATTTCCAAAAATATTTTTTGGAGATAAGTCAGGTCTGCTAGCTTACTATCCAGCCCATTCATCTAACCACTATGCAGAACTATTTGACTTTCAGATTTTAAAACCTCTGTCTTACTCATTAAAATCATACACACACACACACACACACACAC
>NW_012148819.1:255450-258003 GCF_000956105.1 Propithecus coquereli | reverse complement strand
AAGGTTATTGATTTAGAATTCAGCAGGAAGAGATGCCCAAAGAATTCTCAGAATAACAATGCAGAAGCACATAAGAAATTCTTCTTCCATTTGGTTTCTTTTAAGATTCAAAAATGAAACTGGTGAAATTTAAGAAATGAATAAAAGAAATATGTTAAAAGATACAGATTCTTTGACTGGGAATTCCTAGCATTACTAATCAGTTTTGGAAAAAGTCAATTTTGCTTTCCCTTTAAGAAAAGCATGTAAATCTTAAGTTGGTTGAGCAATGTTATCTATTTAACCCCTAGAAAGTGTAACATATGTACAAGACATACTGAACATTTTGAAAATTTTATTTTATGTATCATTTCTGATAGAGAAGAGTTGTTGAAAATAATGAGTATTAGTACATTAAATGACTTTGATGATGCTTTTGTAATAGGTAAGAGCAGTGTATTAGTTATCCATTATGGGTAACAAATTACCTTTACATTTAGCAGCTTAAAACAGCAAATATTTGTCATCTCACAATTTCTGTTGGTCAGGAATTTGGAGGTAGGTGATTCTGACTCAGAGTTTCCCATGAGGTTGCAGGTAAGCTATCGCTGAACAGCTGAAGGTTTCTGGGGCTGACCTGCTTCCATGATGGCTCACCCACATGGCTGTTGGCCAGGGGTCTTAGTTCCTTGCCTCATGGACCCTTTCCTATGGCTACTTGAGTTTCCTTATGACATGGCAGCTAGCTTCCCTCAGAGTGAGGGATTAGAAAGAAAGGAGGAAGCCACAATGTCTTTTATGACCTTGTCACTGCAATCACACACCATCAGTGCACTTTATTCTGTTCCTTAGAAGTGAACCATTGAGTCCACCCCACATTCAAGGGGAGGGGAATTAAGCTCCACTTCTTAATGGGAGCAGTATCAAAGAATTTCTAGATATATTTTAAAACTACCACAGGCGGGTTCAACAATTTGCCGAGAATCGACTTCATTTGTCTGTTTGGTCCTGAGTCAGAGACAACAGTATAAGCAGTGAACATTTATTGCTCTGAGCCATAGTTAGTGTATATTTCTGAAGGCTATATTCTTTCACAGGCTTTCTCTGAATTCACCATGTCTCTGGCTCCACCTCTGAGCCTTACAAAAATCAAATATATCCTTTCAGAATGCAACCTCATATTCTGGCAGAGTGGGAGCCTTCCAGGTCAAGATGATAGCTAGATCAGAAGAAATAGTGCAAGGCTGAAAACAACCAGAATGGAATCGTAGTTCACGGATTTAGAAACTTTCTATTTTGATGCAATCCATACATCTTCCTTATTTTGTTTGTTAGGGAAATTTTATTTTCATGCCTGAGAAATATTGTAACATGATTTTAGTCAAAATAAATCTTAAAATCAACTACATAAAGAAGACTTTATAACACATGTTCTTTAAATAGGTGGCCAATATTCAATTATCTGTACTAAAATTCTATAACACTTCATAAGACTAAGACAGGGAATTAACGGGTAGACATCATGGCAAGATGGAAATGTATTGCCCTTTCTGAATCACGGGTCATTGGTTCCTATGCCTTTCACTAAGTTTATTATAAGGCTTTTATTGTTGTTGCCAAAAAAAAAAAAATAGATATTTCTCAATTTACTTCATGATAAAGGGGTTTCATTTTTGATCTGCCTGTGGATGGCAGTGGAAAAAGAAAAGTAAGGTTGTCAAAAGTGATGTAACTCTAGCCTTAGGCTACCTTTTGTTTCTCTCTCAAGGGCTACTGTACTCTGTCTCTAAAGGCATCTCCGTTTTGACTAAACATATGCCGCATTCTCTTCTCTTTCCCATTCCTAACGAGGTTCCTCTGTTTACTCATAGTTATTGCTCCCTCACAACTTTAGCTGGCATGTGGGCCATTCTAGCCTCTCCTGCCCCTCTTCATATCTTGCTTTTCATCTTCTAAGTCACCTGTCAGCCTACAATCTGTGGTGTGTAATATGGATCAGGGTCTCTTCCATCCTATCAACCAATCAGCTCTAGTTGGGGAAGACAGGGGCACAGGGTTTATAAAGCACCAATTCTTCTGGATGGGCTGTGGGTAGATTTGTTTCTTTCAAAAGGGGGTTATTGGTAGTGCAGGCATTCTGAGTCTTTGCCCATGTGATACAGTGATAAATAAATAGGTGAATAAATAAAAACTATATTTTAGTCCTATCTCTTTTACTGATTCCATGTATGACCTTGAGAAAATATTTTTATGTATACATTTTCTTATCTGTCAAAGGAAATTTATTTAGTCATTTACTAAGTAGACATACTGAAGACCTATTTCTTATGATGCCATGTGTTAGAATTTGTGGGGTCTTGAAAGATGCTCAAGAAGGTTCTTTGCTTTCAAATCTTTTAATGATTATATTAAGGAGAAGGTGAGGTATAGAAGCAAATTAAGTAAGATATGATGTAGAAAGTGATGTTTAAAAAGAGAGAGAACTTGAACATATGGTTATTGGAGTTCAGATTAGAACTAAGAAAATTAGAGATAATAATACCTTCCTTACCCACTTTAAAGAGTTGATAACAT
>NW_012148819.1:253655-254115 GCF_000956105.1 Propithecus coquereli | reverse complement strand
CAATTTACTTCATGATAAAGGGGTTTCATTTTCGATCTGCCTGTGGATGGCAGTGGAAAAAGAAAAGTAAAGTTGTCAAAAGTGATGTAACTCTAGCCTTAGGCTACTTTTTGTTTCTCTCTCAAGGGCTACTGTACTCTGTCTCTAAAGGCATCTCCGTTTTGACTAAACATATGCCGCATTCTTTTCTCTTTCCCATTCCTAACGAGGTTCCTCTGTTTACTCATAGTTATTGCTCCCTCACAACTTTAGCTGACATGTGGGCCATTCTAGCCTCTCCTGCCCCTCTTCATATCTTGCTTTTCATCTACTAAGTCACCTGTCAGCCTACAATCTGTGGTGTGTAATATGGATCAGGGTCTCTCCCATCCTATCAACCAATCAGCTCTAGTTGGGGAAGACAGGGGCACAGGGTTTATAAAGCACCAATTCTTCTGGATGGGCTGTGGGTAGATTTGTT
>NW_012148819.1:252576-252920 GCF_000956105.1 Propithecus coquereli | reverse complement strand
GTAAAATTGTATTTAGGAAGGAAAATCTCCTATGATCAAAAAGGAAAGTATTTTATAAATCGGTATAAAGGACCATAAACTATAAAAGAATACTTAAAGATTTAGTTCAGAAAAACATATTTTCCAACCATTTTCTATTGACATTTATCTTTGAAGAAGATATGCACACAATTACTTAAAGATTACATTTGTACAGTAGTTATTTTTATCTGCCATACTGTCAGCACCTCCTTAACTATATCTATTGTTACTCTGATGTTATCGTTTAAACTAGATGTCATCCATGACTGAAAATATTTTCACGGAGATGCATTAGCGTCTCCATATAACAAAATAAATCCCAT
>NW_012148819.1:251470-251777 GCF_000956105.1 Propithecus coquereli | reverse complement strand
CTGTGGATATCTCCATTGTCTAAGCTCGTTTCTCTTCTTTTGAAAAGGCAACTTCTTTTATTTTTTTTATACATTTTTTATTTCAAAATGTTGCACGGGTGCAAATGTTTTTGGTCAAATGTATTGCTTTTGTAATGCTTGAATGAGGACTATAAGTGTGCCCATCATCCATAGTGTTAGTTGACCCTGTTAAGTAGGTTTGTGCCCATCCCCTCGTCCCCATTCCCATGTGCCTAATTTCTACTGAGTGTTCCTTCCCTCTGTGCACACTTGTGCTCATTGGTTAGTTCCAATTTGATAGTGAGTA
>NW_012148819.1:251099-251420 GCF_000956105.1 Propithecus coquereli | reverse complement strand
CAAGGAGTGATAACATGAGAATCAGAATATATAGTGGTCCAAGCTATGTTGCTCACTGTTTTCATGATCTTGTATAAGTCTTTTAATTTTCAAGTACTCGGTCTTCCTTGAAAATATGAGCAAATTAGACCAAGGAATCTTGAAGGTCCTTGCAGCTCCGTGATTCTACTGAGTCTGGTCCAATTGGTCAACAGTTATTTGTCATTAGAGAGGCTGCGGTCTATATACACATTTTAGCACCAAACCACAATTTAATAACAGGGCACAGAGGCCACAGAACCTCCCGATTCTGTTCCATTACTAATTTATCAGGGGCTAAAA
>NW_012148819.1:247199-248324 GCF_000956105.1 Propithecus coquereli | reverse complement strand
TTGCAGTTGTGAATTGTGCTGCAATAAACATTTGATGCAGGTGTTTTTCTTCCACAAAGAATAAAAGACAAAGTCCTTAGTCACAATTCAACATGAGTCCATTTCTTTAGCTAATCCAAGGTTACACTTAAATCTTTCCACAATTTGCCCTCTGATAGCCTTCCATTCCGAGAGAGGAAAGTAACATTTAGCAAGCACTTAATTGCAGCATGTGTGGAATGAGTCAAATAGTGTCCATGTGTGGAAATTTTAATAGTTCCAATTCACACAGGGTATATGCCTGCTGGAAAGGTCATACTTCCTCTGCCTTGGGCATTTGACAGAAGACAAGAAACAGCTAACAGTTAAACAGTGAAACAGTGAAAAACAAACAGTGTCACTTAACAAAATCCACTAGCAATTCCTAATAGCCCTAGGTTTAACAATTACACAATGTCAATGATGTCCTGTCAGTAACAGACTAGAAGAATTCCAGAAGTTTGAAAACGTCTCCAGAAGTAATTCACAATTGCCATGATAAGATGATGAGGTCAGTCAAATTTTGGGACAATGCAAATTGTAAGTAACAGAATGAGATGTCATTTAGTCACATCTTTGTACAGTAAGTATGTATGTGTTTATCTAATTTATCATATAAAGGTAAGAAGTTCTGAAATCCTGGTTATGCTTTTGGTTGCTAGCCTCATATACTATAGTGATAGACCTATTAGTACACAGGGAATTTTTTTTTAATATTCAAAAATCAGATGGTAAAATTACTATAATGTAAATAGCTGAAGCTTTATTGTTTCTTAACTTGAGAAGTTATAAGTAATCTGCCTTCGCTAAGAACTGCAGCCTCACTATTTAGTCACAGAAATTTTTCCAATCAATGATACCACATAGCACTCCATTACCTGTAATAAAGGCAAGTAAACCTATTCATTATTATTGTTGATTTGTAGAACTACATATTTTCTTACGTTATATTTACTTACTCTTCAAACCAACATCTTTTAATAGTTTAACATTTCTTGAGATCCTACTTTTTTCCAAAAAGTATTCTTTCAGTCAATAAAGACATGATAAAACATGAGTTAAATCAATTACAGTATACCTATATGATAGAATATTATAATGCCATTG
>NW_012148819.1:244041-244744 GCF_000956105.1 Propithecus coquereli | reverse complement strand
GTAGGTTTTTGTTGTTGTTTTCCAATTCCCTTTAGAAAGTGACAGCAATTAGAGGGTGGAGATCTCCTTCTTACTGACCCACAAAGTTTGCAATGTCAGAAATCATTATTTATAATTAGTGCCAGTGTACAGCTGAGCATTCTCTGCAACCAGAGACTCTCCGCAACTATGAACGGCTTTCCTATGAAAGCTCCTCATGAAATCTATCTTATAGATTTCACACAACAACTGTGAGCCAGCCTTGCCCAGGGCTGTATGGCTTCACTTCCTATCCATCTGAAAAGTGTGCCTCGCTGAGCACTGTGGGCATAATACTTTGGAAGGACAGAATAGTCATAAGTGGGGACAGAAAGGAAACAATATAGCTTTACATGTTAGCACAGTGATAATATGAAATTTTTGGCATCTAGACTTTGAATAGTTAAAGAATACAGAGAAAGTATTACTTGGGCACTAAAGTCTTGCACTAAAAGATATGAGAGAAACCAAAATTTGGAACTGGATTTCAGAATCTCTTATGGTAACTATCACTATTTAAAAAGGTGGAAGGAGCCGAATTAGGAATTGGCTAAATATTCATATAATGGAAAAGCTTGCTTAGCAACTTAAAACTGAATTTGTTACTTATACTTTATATTTTTCATTGCCCTAAATTCTCATTTTTGTAGTCTTTTAAATATGTTGTAAAAGACATTTTTTCAAA
>NW_012148819.1:243616-243991 GCF_000956105.1 Propithecus coquereli | reverse complement strand
ACCATTTTTTGTGGTGAAATATTTGAAACTTACTCTCTAAATTATTTTGAAATATAAAATATTTCATAATTGACTACAGTCACCCTACTGTGCAATAGATCTCACAACTTATTCCTTCTGATTAATTCAAACTTTCTACTCTTTGATCAATAACTCCTCATTCCCTTCTTCCCCTACTCTCTACTTCTATTCATTTGTTGATGAACACTTATGTTGATTTCATATCTTGGCTATTGCTAACAGTGCTACAATGAACATGGGAGTGCAGATATCCCTTCAATACATTAATTTCAATTTCCTTGGATATATACCCATAGTTGGATTGCTGGAACATATAGTAGTTGTATTTTTAGTTTTTTGCAGAATCTCTATACT
>NW_012148819.1:240698-241297 GCF_000956105.1 Propithecus coquereli | reverse complement strand
AATTCTCATTTTTGTAGTCTTTTAAATATGTTGTAAAAGACATTTTTTCAAATCTTTCTGGATAGGAAACTTTTGTAAGTTCACTGAACATTAAATGTCTAGATAATTTCTGAGATTCCAGACTGTGTTTCAATAACTGTAGTTATAAATACCTAAGCATATTATAACTTAACATATTTTGGTTATTATTAGAATTATAAAATATGTGCCAAAAACCTAAGACAATTTTAGAAAAATACTTCAATGGACAAAAAGGCATGAACAATATAGAATTTTTTTCACCTGCAACCAACACATTAGCCACTCTGATTACTTTTCCTATTGGTCACACCTTCCCATATAAAGTGATATATAAACATATGGGCTTTTACAAAACATGTTATTTTTGATGTGTGGGGAAGGTGGGGGAAATAAGACCATGTGATATCTACCATCTCTTTCAGCATTAAAATTCTATGACTATAAGATACAATACATTTGTCCATGAGAAAAACAGATTTTTCAAGTTCTTATTATAGTGGAATGTATTTATCAGACCCTACAGACTCCAAAATTCAAACATGATATAGAATAAAAGTCAGATTTTGAATATGTTCAAT
>NW_012148819.1:235340-236728 GCF_000956105.1 Propithecus coquereli | reverse complement strand
ACCTGTAATCCTAGCATTCTGGGAGGCTGAGGGGTGAGGATCACTTGAGGTCAGGAGTTCAAGACCAGCCTGAGCAAGAGTGAGACACCATCTCTACTAAAAATAGAAAAAAAATTAGCTGGGCATGGTTGTGAACGCCTGTAGTCCCAGCTACTCAGGAGGTTGAGGCAGGAGGATTGCTTGAGCCCAGGAGTTTGACTTCGCTGTGAGTTAGGCCGACACCGTGGCACTCTAGCCCAGACAACAGAGCGAGATTCTGTCTCAAAAAAAATGTCATAGAGAAAGAGTTTTAAGCTTCTGTTAGAGTCCAGGTCTTCAGGACCCCCAAAACTATAGATTTCTTATTTCAAGCAGCCTGAGATTTTCAATGCATTTTATTCCTAGAAAGAGATATGAAAAATATAATAGAAGAGTGAAAATAAGATCTCTTATCCTTCTTTGTGAAGATACGAAATTCCAGAGAATGACTGATTGAAATTTAGTTATGTGACTTTCTCCAGTTTGCACATCTAGTGTACAGGTGACTTCTAAGACTTTACTTATGGCCTGAAAGTCTATAAATTATGAGAGATGGATGTTGTTTTAGTCAAAAAAGGCTAGATTAACCTGTCACATGATGAACCCCGATGTCTTGGTGGTTTACAACAATGAAGTTTTATTTTTCACTGATGTTCATGGTCATCAAAGGTGAGTTGTAAATTGGCTGCACCTTTCCTTCCCTCAGTCAGTGGTTGACTGGGCACCCACTACCGGAAACATTGCTGGGTGTTGTGACAGGAGGGATAAGGACACATCAGCTACATGCTAGCTCTTAAAGCTTCTGCCTAGAGGAGACACCAACAACTTCTGCTCCCTTGCTATTGGGCAGAGTTCATGCCACAGTGGATGTTAACAATTCATAGGCACAAATGTAACCTTTTCTGCTATCAGAAGAACATCTTTGTGGACAATAATACAGTTTACCACAGGTAGCAACAGGCAACATATATTCCAGCAGTAAGGTAGAGGTAGGGCCTGCTACTATAGACTTAAGTAGGGAGTATTAGCCTAATAGATACTTGGATGGGCCATGATTTATATCAATAAAATGGCTACAAATAGCAGATCCATGGTGATGTCCCCAAATTAGTAAAGAACAAGTGCCTAAGTACTATGCTACCTAATAGTAGGCAAAAGCTGTTCAATGTTAAGCATAAGGAGATGAAATATTAAATAATTTTCTTACTTGTAAATTCAAGGTATTTCTTCATTTCTGATCCAGATATAGGAAAGAGTTTTACTTATGCTTTAATTAGCCATAAGACTGCAATGCTTGATGTAAAATGAGTCCTAAAATATCTTTTTGGATTTTGTCTCTTTCCTTGGTAATCCCAAAATTGGTTCAGAAA
>NW_012148819.1:229494-231285 GCF_000956105.1 Propithecus coquereli | reverse complement strand
TTTTTTTTCCCCGATTTTCTTTGTTTCTTTGCTTCCCTTTTAGCCACCCACCTTAGTCACAACCCTTCTTTCTACTCTCTTTGCCTTCATCATTTTGTCCTTGTAGAGTAGCCAAAGTCAGCCTTTGGTTGTTAGTCAGACTCCATGGGCAATTCTCTCAATGTTTTCATTGTTTACATGAAAGCATCCAAATGTATAGCAAATAGACCAGCTGGAAACCTCCCCACAGACAGACGCATCCAAACAGGAGGTTCCTTGATGTGTTGTGGTGGGTCAGTCTGGTTCTGCTACCAGAAAGAACAGCCCACACCCATATGCACTGTTGCTCCTGAATGGAAGGCTTGTGACAGCATCCACATGGACTGGGCCTCAGCCAAAGCTTAGCCCTCAGCACATACAGCAACACAGAATGATGTGACAACGACAGAGTTTTGGAATACTGTTTGTAGCATGCTGTTCTCTGGCATACTTCTTCAGAATGTAAAAACAGATTTCTCCTAATTTTCCTACATATTATTTATTATAGAATCGGGCTTTAAAAATGACTATAGATTTGAAGGCACTTGATCAATTTAATATTAAACTCAATATTTAGTTGTCAATATTTTGGAAATTTATTTTGAAATGTTGCAATAATGACTCATGCTTGAAAAAAAAACATCTAATCTTTAGCTTCATCAGGGTATGGAAAGGGCAATATTAGTAATGGGACAAATACAGTGACCATTGACTCTAATTAGAGAGATGCAATGAAGAATTATTAATAAAAATAAAATGCTTACAAGCTGAAGCAAATACATTTGAATGCATTTCACAAACACGGGCAGTTTCTGAACGGGAATAATATATTTGCATGAATATGTATTCATACTACACAGCATACTAAAACCTTGTTTAAAAAATAAGCACTTCATAACATTTACACATTCTATTTTGAAGATGATCGATATGGGCTAATCACACATGTTTAATCAGTAAATATTTCTGTCATAAGTGATTGAAAGGATAATCCATTATAAATTTCTATCTGAGTCATAGCACTATGCCATGATAAAGAAGGATGATACCATTAAGAAATCACTGTTCTAGTTTCAGTTTTTAGAAATATCCCTTCTTTTACCTTCTAGAGACTCGCTGTAGTTTAAAATCAAATAAAGCAAATGTAAACAAGAAAATGAACACAAAACTCTTAATGAAAGCAATTCTATACGGACATTGTGGTTAGAGAAACATATCTTTAGCCTCTTCTAAGCAAACACCTTGATAAAGGTAAGTGGAACTTTGCAAATAAAATACCATTATTACTAAGGGAACAACAATGGCATTTTTCTGTCCTTTATGCTTGTTATTCCAGGTTGTCAACTTGACCTTCAAATTCAATGTGTGCAAAATCAAACACTATATCCCAACGCAAAACTCATGTAGTACTTCTACAAATTTGGTAGACACCATAAGCAAGATGTGACCACCAGTTTGGGAAATCTGGAACCCATGTCTTGTTCATGTTCGCAAACAAAAGCAGGTAATGTAGACCCTGGCCTGACCTCAAAGTCCAACACAGGATCTGGGGAAAAATCTCATTTAAACTTGAGACCTTTATTTGGCTCCCATAAAAGTGATTTAACTGAAAAATTTCCCCTTCAAAACAAAAATGTCAAGGCCAGGCACAGTGGCTCACACCTGTAATCCTAGCATTCTGGGAGGCTGAGGGGTGAGGATCACTTGAGGTCAGGAGTTCAAGACCAGCCTGAGCAAGAGTGAGACACCATCTCTACTAAAAATAGAAAAAAA
>NW_012148819.1:226813-227799 GCF_000956105.1 Propithecus coquereli | reverse complement strand
CTCACAAAAGAAGCACAATCTCTGAAGGACAAATGCTCTCTTTTGAAATTTGAATGTTATGTTTATCACTGCTATAGAAAGCAATAGAAAATATGACTATTTGTTCTGTTTGTGAAAAGTCATTTTGGTCTAATATCTTGGGGTCTAAAGAAATAATTGTGAATATGTTTGGCGAAGACATTAATTATGTTTAAATTCAAGAGTCCCTCTGTGTGAAAAGTTTCTTCATTTGCTGCATTTTCATCTATGGTGGATATGCCATGATTCATTTATGTCGCCTTTTCTCCCTCCTGCTGGGTCTTCCCTTGCAAAATGGCGCTGCACCGTCAGCACTGACTCAGAATGCAGAACGTGGTGCGGCTGCCTTTCTCACAGTATTTTATGTGTATTCAAGCTGTGAAAAGTGTCGCAGCAATACTCCCATTCTGTGTCAGCTGAACTGTATCTGCCTATATTCATATCTTGAATTGACTACAATTCAAACCCGGTTATTTGTTTCGTTATCAATTGTCACAAAATAAAAGGCATATTTCAGCAGTGTTTTTGAACCTCCAAATAGGAAACCAATTTTTAGACAAATCTATACCATTCCCTCTTTGGGAGTATCAATCCTTAAACCAGCAGGTGAGACTACATTTTATTAAATGGCTCATTCTAATTCAGATCCTGGGGTGGTCTTACTTATGGATGAATTGTGCTACTATCCCAAGAAAACCATTCAGCCCATGTGCACTTAGAGAGTGCCTCTGTGTACCTGCCCTCTGATTTCAAACCATGAAATGAGAAGCTTCTGTTCTTGAAATCAGGTTTTTCAGAGGTGCTGGTTTTGACAGTGGCTACTGCTTTATTAAAGAAAGAGCAAGATAAATAAACAGAACCTTTACCACTATTAGTTCCATGTTAGGCCATTTCAACATGATGCAAAATGCCAGATCAAAAATGAGTCATCCAGTATTTTAGGTTTTCTGGATGGCCAACTCAGAGAC
>NW_012148819.1:224383-226013 GCF_000956105.1 Propithecus coquereli | reverse complement strand
TTTTTTTTTTTCGCTGTGTCTATGCCTCATTTCTTCCTTGGCTGCCTTCTCTTTTCTATCTGCGTACTTTTTCTAGGTGATATCCTCCGGCATGCCTATAATCCATCCTCTACAGAATAGATGGAGTTTACTTTTTAAAACTCTCCAGTTTAAAACTCTCCTATGGCTTCCGGCTGTACTTGGAATAAATTTCAAAGTCCTTATGTTGTTCTTACTGAATCTTTTAAAACTTTCCTCTCTGACTTTGTACAACATGATTTCCTTCCCCTCCTTTCTTTTATTTGCTTTCTATTGCTGAAACAAATTACCACTAATTTAGTGGCTTAAAGCAACACAGTTTTTTTTCTTTAATTGTTCAGGTCTAGAGTTCAAAAGTCCAACACAGGTGTCACTGGGCTAAAATCAAAGTGTTGGCAGGCTGCATTTCCTTCTGGAGGCTCAAGGGGAGAATCCATTCCCTTGCCTTTTCCAGCTTCTAGAAACCATCTGCATTGCTTGGCTCATGGCCCCCTTCAAAGCCGGCAATGTTCGTGCAAATCTCATCCTGTCATCAGTCTGGTCCTCCCTCTTCTAATTTTCCCATTTAAAAGTACTCTTGGGGCAACATTGGGCCCACCCAAATATTTTAGGATAATTGCTTTATCTTAAAGTCAGCTGATTAGCAACCTTAATTCCATCTGTGACCTTAATTCTCCCTTGCTATATAACATAACATATTCATAGATTGTGAAAATTAGAATGTAGGCATCTTTGGGGAAAGGCAATATTCTGCCTATCACACTTTCAAGCATTCCTTAGAAAATCGGAGACAGCGATCCACTACTCCCAACTGCACCAAGCATGCAGACCCTGCACTGGCCCAATGATAGCTACAGTGAGGTAAGGGTTATCATATGTGGTCTGTCAAATAAATTGAAAAGTTGGAACTGTTGGAAAATTGCAAAAGAAGTATAAGATGTGAGGACATCAGAGTGAAGCACAAATTTATTCAGTCAAAATTTATATGGGATAATAAAAACACTTGTTTAATTGTCTTGACATCTGTTTATTATAATTTACCACATATAGATTTTATTTTTCTCCTCTTTATATAGAAATGCCTCAGAAACAGGTGACATATTTTATTGCAACTTGTCATTCAATCATTCAAAGATTATGAAATATCTTATATGGGATGGCCCTGGGGATATATATGGTTGTGAAAGGGACTAGGACTGCCTTTCAAGTGACTCACTAGTTAAATGAGATAATCAAACAAGTGATCATCTAAAATACAGACTAAGAAGAAGTTAGCATAGGTTTCAGAGTGTCTTGGAGTTCAAAAGAGACTAACCAGAAAGAATCACTTTATGTAGTTTAGATCATAGGAGTTCCAGAAATCTTTCCAAATGGAGATGAACCAACTATTGAGGAAGGGCATCTGTCAATGTGTATCAAATTTCTTTCTTCATTGTCTTTTTCCTTCCACTACGAAGAGCTTCATGGAAGGAAGGATCTTACTTCTCTTTGCTCATTACTGTTTCCCCAGCATGTACACTAGTTCCTGGCACATAGGAGATTCTCTATAGCTATCTATTGAATATGAGAATGATGAGTACATATATAAAAAATATGCGGTTTTTCTTTATAG
>NW_012148819.1:222434-222753 GCF_000956105.1 Propithecus coquereli | reverse complement strand
ATAAATCTCTGAATAATTTCAGTCAAATCTAAATAGTCTCTTAACTTATATTTCCTTCCTACATGAGATCTTCTTGTTGTTTTTTTAACACTTGCCACTTTTTATTTTAATCTTAAGCATATTGACTTTCTTAAGGACATCCAGAATCCAGTTTTTAAAAATGTATTATTCATAAAAATGTCTCCTATATGGCTGTACTCTTTTTCCATTTCCTGGTTTTCAACAGTCTTATTTCCATCATCAACAATGAACTTTAAGGTACCTCATTTCAACTAGAGCAAATGGCTGTTGAATTCAATGACTCGCTCAGCACAGAAAT
>NW_012148819.1:221597-222384 GCF_000956105.1 Propithecus coquereli | reverse complement strand
TTTCGGGTTTGCTACAAATTTTCAGGGGTAAAGTAAAAGGAAAAATGCCTGGGTAGAAAAGCCTATATAATGTGTAGAATTACATTTCTATAACAAGAATCATTTCACCAATGTATCATAATTTCTAGAACAGATTTTGATGTATTTTAAGGACTCAATATTAAATGAGTGAATGGATAAATTATAGAATACGATTAGTGGGAGTTTGGAGAGAAAAGGTAGTTTTGTTGCGATACAGAAAGCTAAATAAACTTAACATGACAAAGGTGCTTCATTTAGACCAACAATTGCAATCACTAACAGGTGAAAACCTTTATGCACATTTTGGCCTCTGTTCTCTCTCACTCTCTCTCTTTCTACACACACATACACACGCACACACACACACACATACACACACACACAATATAGACACAGGGTGATAATATTTTCTGAATCAAAAATTGAGTCCCATGATTTGACTGAATAGATAGGAAAATATACAAGTGGAAGGGTTTTAGGCGGGGAAAAAATGTAGCCACAGTTCATCAGCTCACTGGGGGATGCTTTTCCACTGCCTTGTCCCTCATATTAATATTTTGTTACACATCCCCATGGGACATGCCCTCCACTCTTCATTTCTGAGAAGGGGTGTCTAGTAAGCTACTGTTTTGAGCTACTATTAACCATGTATCTTATCTCTGTGAAGGTTATTGAGCCGAATAAAAGAAAAACAAAACAAAAACAAAAGACAAAAAAAATCCCTGATTTAGAACCACATAAAAATATTTGAAAATGGCACGGTCCC
>NW_012148819.1:217752-218432 GCF_000956105.1 Propithecus coquereli | reverse complement strand
AATTCCTTGCTTTTGCTCAAAAAGAGAAAAATCTTGCTCACTCCAGTCTTTGGACTTGAACTCTGTTCTCTTACTGCAATAGACTTTCATTGGCTTCTCCCATAATTGCTTCCTCATCCTTCAGCCTTAAATTAATTATGGCTTTCTCAGAGATGCATTCCTTGACCACTCATTCTAAACAGAAAACTGAAAATCCACCAATTACTCCATATCACCTTATTTCCTTCATATTAGAAAGCTCTGTGTAATGAAACTCAATTTATAATTTTTTGTATATATCTTTTATCTGTATGTTAAATCTTTGCTGTGACATAAGATCTGTGAGGGTAGGTATACTTTTGGTCTTTACTATCAGCACTGAATGAATCACTGGCCAAGAAATATTTTGAGAATGTACTTTGTAGTGTGCCTAAAGATTGGTTTATTATACTAAGGGTGGTGGAAGCAGCTTAAAATTTCATCATAAAATTTGGTTATTATAACAATGCTGCTAGGCAATATGGATATTTTTTAGCCCAGATATCTAGAATTATCTTAGATGAATTTTCATGTGTCCAGTGTCAATTTTCATAATGACATTGTTTTTTTCTGGCAATACTAAGTGAAGTATTTCTTTTAGGGACATCACGAAACAAGGAAAGGAAATTCCTCACTTTAAATATTAATGATGAAGTTTTTCT
>NW_012148819.1:215657-216632 GCF_000956105.1 Propithecus coquereli | reverse complement strand
ACCCCTTTACCTCAAGCAAAAGAGGTTGCAAATGCTCTTCTCAAAAATAACAAATCAGCCTGCAATTCTTCACACTAACGTTAAGGTTTATGTATTTCCTTCAAGTTAAAATTACTACCTTTCAGATGAATTATCTTTTTATTTCTATTTTTTTGAGATCCACCTAGGCTGTCAGAGTTCCACATTTGGCATCATTACACCCAGTTAATGTAAGACAGCTTATTTTTATATTGCGGTATTTTATAGATTTTTTTATTGCACCATTAAGAGCATTTTGATTTCTGCAATATTCCCAGATTTTCTTGTCATAATACACAACATTCCACAGTCCCACTTTGTGCCAAGTCTCATAGCATTCACTTACATCTACTTTTCTGCCTCACAAGGCCAGGTAATGAGCTGAGCTTCGGAAAAAGAAATTGCTGGTTTCGTTTTTCACATTACAGCCTAAACAGATTGTTTTCTCTTCAATTGCTAGCCAATGTTCAGTTCACAGATATTTCCCCTGGTAGGTAAGCATTGCCAATTTAGTGTTCGGTAGTGAGCTTACAGTTCATAAATGTCATCTGATTTTCAGTTTTTAATCTGAGAAATAAAACATTTCTTTCAATATTCTGTGAATTTTAATGGAAATTTCGTGGAATTTCTCAACTGCTCAATAAAGTAAAAATTGTCCATTCATGAGATGGTAGGCCTATATGAAGCATAATGAAACCTATTAAGGGATTTAATATTATTAACACTCACTAGTTTTGACAATACAGTATTACAAACTATTTCAATACAGACAGTCTCCAGCTTTGGAGTTCACACAGATTATTACTGTGTTATGTATGACTTTCACTCACTACACACATGTCTCATAAAGATATCATTTGAGATTCTCATCTCATTTTTAATGGATACATAATAGTTGTACATATTTACGGGTATATACAATATCTGGAAACATGCATGCAACACGTAATGATGAAA
>NW_012148819.1:214220-215021 GCF_000956105.1 Propithecus coquereli | reverse complement strand
CTACCTAGTAATAATGGGATAGAAATAGTTGATCCCAGACATAATTTTTCCTTGGTTATCAATCTCTCTTTCTCCTCTATTTCCTATATCCTGCATATCCTAACAATTGCCAAGTCCTGAAATTTCTACTTAAAAGCGAAAGAAATTCTCTTTTCACAGATACCCAGTCAAGACATCTTCATCTGTTGCACAGACAACAGGAATATTGATCTAATTTGCATCCTGTCTTCAAATCTTACTGCTTAAATCCATTCTCATAAAAGCAGTCAGTAATCATTTAAAAAGATAAATTAGGGGACTTACTGCAATAAGAACTCAATAATTTGGGCCAATCCTACCAATGAGGAAACTAGTACTGCTGTATACACAGAAATATACATATACATGCATACACACATCCATA
This sequence comes from Propithecus coquereli, assembly GCF_000956105.1. Classification (NCBI taxonomy): domain Eukaryota; kingdom Metazoa; phylum Chordata; class Mammalia; order Primates; family Indriidae; genus Propithecus; species Propithecus coquereli. The sequence goes on along the minus strand of NW_012148819.1, from coordinate 214,618 downwards.
TCCATACATATATCCAGATGCATAGGTATGTATATGTGTGTGTATTATTTTGAAGACTTAGAAATCTAATAGGAGAGTAAAGAAATGGGGCTACTATCTTTCTAAATATGTAAATCTGGAGAGGGGGGCTACTTTTGCCCTGTGGGCTTTCATTCATTTCAAGAGGGGTAGTCTATAAGGTGTACAGTACTTTTGTCAGGCTCATGGGACTGAGTCTAGAGTCTATCAAAGCAGGGACTTGATAAATGCTCCTGGTCTTGGGTTGGGGGTCCAAATGGCAGTGCCCCACCAATAAGAACAAATCAGAATTAGGCAAACTCTCACAAAGCTTGTAGCTCTACTTTGATTCTGTCCATCCCTGTAATCACATGGAGCAATGAAGATGAGCAAACTAAAGC
>NW_012148819.1:201568-202860 GCF_000956105.1 Propithecus coquereli | reverse complement strand
GGTCACTCCATTTACCAAACAATAAGGGACTGTGCTATGGAGGACATCAGAATCATTGAGAAGCTCAGTGGTTAACTGTCCTTTAAATGCTAGCTGGTTTGAGGTGGAATATAACTTGTAGAACTGGGATTTCTGATAAAAATGGGAATGGTAGAATCTCTAAATAATAGACACCAAGAGGTGGTACTTAATTGCCAGAAGAAACATGGATGCAATTATTGCAATGAGCAGGAAAATAGGAGTGGCAAACATGGAGTCTAACTTTAGAAAACAAGAGAGTAATACATAGAATATGCAGTTCTAACAGGCAAGACAGACTGGCAGCCACCAAGGTTGTTGCTTAATTTACACAATGAAAAGAAATCAAGAATAAGTGATCACCGGTTAAGGACAGGTTTCCACCTTCCCTTTTCCCCAAATCTCAATCTTTTGCTCAGTTTCAAGACCTGACCTGATTTTCAAACTTCTACTTGAAGACTATTGATTGAAGGGGAAGGCAGATCTCTTAGGGAAAGAAACTAGTTATACCATGAGAGTATCAGATAGTAATTTCCCCAGTCTTTCCTAAGGGACCTAAGGCCATTTACTCAAGTGACTATGCACCAGGTAAATAGAAAAATTCAGAGCTTTTGAGGATTGCTGGATTCAGAGTCAAAAATAGAAATTTGTAGCCTGAGACCCAAACTGATCCTATAGTCCCCCTGATAGAATGAAGGCACATGGGAGCCAGATAATAAATGGAGTTTGGGCTGGCATCCAGCCCTTGGTGTAATCTCCGAGTCCACAGACCCACCAAGTAGTCTTTTCCAAGATCTCCCAAGGTATTATTGAATAATACATCCTTGGTAATTGGCAGATCTCTCACATTGGTTTCTCGTTCTGTATTTGAGCTATCAATTATTGCCCAACCCACAATTTTTTCCCAATTTTTATCTTTATTGATTTCCTAACATTGATATTGCCAGAAACTATTTTTCACAATGCTTTCTTTTTTTTTGATATAAATCTAAGACACTTTTATAGTATATTATTTGTTTTAAGCCATTTTCTTTTTAAAGAAGGCGGGGGTACTGGTCTCTGGCTTATTCTCATTTACAACACCAGTCTAGCACCTATAAAAATATAGATGGATCATGGTATATGACAGTGAACAACTACAAACATATACACACAGTAACAGCAATTGCAGTTGCTGTGCCAGATGCGGTATTTTTTTTTTTCTGGGGTAGATTAATACAGCCTTCAATGTGAAGTATAAAGACATCAAAATATAGAATGCATTCATTTCTGTC
>NW_012148819.1:189746-190643 GCF_000956105.1 Propithecus coquereli | reverse complement strand
CATACATTTGGAAGTTTTATGCAGAAAGAATGTCAGATTTAAGACATGATACCAAACAACAATAGAAACCAAGCAATAGAAAATCATTCTTTAAAGGGCCATATTACTTTTAAAGACATAATTACCCTAGGGTTGTCCATGAAGAACATGCAATGACAATTGAGGCAACTGAAACTTATTCAAAAGACAAAAGGATACGAACAATGATTATACTTTCTACATTTTATGAGAACCTAGACACATTGTACTTGAACCTTGTGAGATTTTTTTTTTACTTCAAAAATAGCACCGTCACCATCAGCACCAAGAATAAAACAATAACAACACATGCAAGAATAGAATACATATTCAAAATCTTGAGACTTAACAGAGTTTCCCTGAGAGTTACAAATGACGTGCAATGAGACAGTGACCCTGTCGCCTAGAAAGAGTTGCTTCACAAGCAGGAGGTGCTAAACTCTAAACGAAATCATAGAACTCGTTCAACCTTTCCTCTCTTACTGAGCCTATGTATTAAAGAGCCGTAAGTCTTGTTGACAGTTATTGCCACCTCTATTGGTGCACCGTCAGCATCAGCTTGAAAAGAGTTTTACAGCATAGCTAGGGCCCGTTACCTGTCCCCTGTCTTCTCTTACAATTTATTTTCACCCCAGCAGGCAACACCTCACAATGTCATTAATTTGTTAGGCAACTTGCACTTCTCCCGTCAGCCTACTTTAAAGAGGGCTCTTATAAACAGCTCTGTGCATCACCAGTAATGCAGTGTACCTCTGGGAGGGCATCAGAAATTTAAGAGCAGCAGGTACAACCTGAACTGGTTGCTGAGGTGACGTGGTCTCTGCTGCTAGATCAGTAGGGGTGGTCATGGTTATTAGCCTACGTGGTTCCCAGGAAATC
>NW_012148819.1:186594-187851 GCF_000956105.1 Propithecus coquereli | reverse complement strand
AAGAATTTAAAAACAATACCTCACTATAAAAAATGTACAAAGCCTGCAACTCGAAAGAGCACTGTTAATATATCGGCATATTTTAGTTACATATTTTTCAAATGAGACATACACATTAATTCATTGCATATCTCTGAGAGCTCCTTAAATCCTACACACATTTTAAATAGCTAATTAAATTTGATACAATTACTGACTTTTTAAAATCAAAAGAGCATTTTCATATTTTGAGACTGAGTAAAAGATGCATTGACACCTTGTTTCCTACTAAGCTCACTAGATATTCTGGTACTCCAGGCTTGATGAGCTGGCCAGGGGGAGGTTGTGAAGAAAAGACTATATATGGGGAAGAAAGTATTTATCATCAAGTACAGAAAATCTGGCAAAACCATCACTAATGAACATATCATTTCATTTTTACTCAATTACTTACTAAAGAAATTTAAGTATACACTTGCATGTGATCACGGATAGCTTATTTCACAGCACCAACAAGCTCAAATAGGAAATGACATGTCTCAGACCTATTTTCTATGGAAGTCACATTTTTGTGCACATGACTGTTTTTAATTTTGAAAAGACCTTTAATCATAAATTCCATAAAGATTTCTTTCGGTAAATCTAAAAATGGAATGTTCTTTGATAATGGTTGATTTTCCATTGCTTACTGGTTTTCTAACAGGATACTTTGAAAATCTGAATGCCACAGACTTAGTAAGAAAATATGTTTTATGTAGTTTTTTGGATCGAGAAGGATTTGTAGGAAAAAAAGTCAGTATGCTAAGGGCTTTAACTATCAGATGAGATATGAATTTAAATCATTCTGCAAAAGAAAATTCTTTAGTGTTTTTTGGTATTCAATGCTTTTTGAAAATGTTGTTGTCTGTGTTTCATTCACAGAAATTGAGCTTTGCAAATAACAACTGATTCTTTCATTAAATCAGAACCAAATTACTAATCTCAATATTAATGGTTAGCTTTGACATGTTTAAAAAGGGTAGAAAGTACTTAATAGACCTGTCTTCAGCCCCGAAATGAACAACTGTTCAGGGAAATGGAATTGTTCAAAGATACATTTTCTTTCTGCCAATCTGTGAAATATAATATAATTATTCTCTTTTAATGAATCTCTCAAGGAAGAGCAATCTTTCAGAGCTTGAACAGGTAAAGTATAATGATAATGGGAGAAGCTTTGTAAATAAAAGGATGAAATGAGATTGTTATTTTGTGCCATATTATGGGATAATTAGAATAATA
>NW_012148819.1:185484-186544 GCF_000956105.1 Propithecus coquereli | reverse complement strand
ATATAATTTACCACATTCACAGAATGAAGAAAAAAACTGTATGATTCTCTCAATAGATGCAGTAACAAAATTTTATAAAATTCAACAAATTTATGATGGAAACTTAGTAAACTTAAATAAAGAGGAACTCTTCAGTCTGATAAGGTGTATCTATAAAAGTATACAGTGAACATCAGATAAATGGTGAAATATTTAAACGTACCCACACCCTCCAGTATCAAGAAGAAGACAACAATGTCCATTATCACCCCATGTATTCAGCATTGTATTGGAAATTTTAACCAGAGAAATAAGAAAAAAAATAAAAAAGTTTCAGGGGTGGAAAAGAAGGAATAAAACTGTCATCACTCACAGATGACATGATTCCATATATCTAAAATTCCACAGAATCTACAGATACACTATTAGAACTGATAAGTGGCTTTAGGACATTTTGTATTTCTGAACAATAGCAGATAATTAGAGAATAAATGTTAGAAAAGATACTATTTGGAATAATATCCAAAAAATCAACTATCTAGGCAGAAGACTTCTATATCGAGAACTATAAACCATTATCATGAGAAACTAAGAGACGCCAAAATAAATGGAAAGATAAACCATGGCCAACAATCAGAAGATTTATATTGCAAAACTGCCAATTCTCCCTAAATTGATCAATTCAATTCCATTCAAAATTCCTGTGGTTATTTATTTATTTGTTTATTTGGAGAGGGGAGGAATTAATAAGCTGATTCTAAAATGTGTAAGAAAATATAAATGATACATTATTTTTGAAGAATAAAACATTAATTAGGACAGTGTGGTAATGGCATAAGGATTGATAAATAGATTCATAGATTTTCAACCCATAGAGAGAAAAAAATACACTAGTTCTTTCAGATATAAATCAATCAATAAAACAATAAATAAAACTGATAAAAAATAGGCAAAAGACTTGAGCAGACACTTCACAAAAGAAAATATCCAAACCATCTGGTCACATAAAATGGTGCTCCACACACAGTATTAGGCATCAATAAAAATGCATAATTAATGCACAATGCCTAAATTAAAAAGA
>NW_012148819.1:170954-173034 GCF_000956105.1 Propithecus coquereli | reverse complement strand
ACTAAGATTTAGTTTCTAGTAGTTTACTGCCTCTCAGGTTTTTAAAATTTGACTGTTGAACAAGGGAAAAGAGAGCAAAAATGATAGCCATAAAAAGGTATGTATTTTATATAGCTCCAGAAGGGATATAAGAATATTCTAAAGATTGTCACCTAGTGCTTCAGTTGTTCCAAAAATATTAATTTATTCTTATTTCTGGCTTCTGCTTTCCAAATTTCTAAGTGGCTAACAGTTTCTGTGAAGTTTTTACAGTGCTATAACAAATAGAAATTTTATAAATTCTCCTTGATACTATATATGCTTTTATAGGGCAGCTAGACCAAAGATAAGAATATTTACTCTTACATTTTAAAAATATTTTTATTTTCACATACAAGAAAAATGTCTTATATTCTCTAATTTCTTTTTATTACTGCTTTATAAACTTTAATAGTGTGCCCTTTTGGAAAAATATAGAGTCATCACATTAAGATACCCAGGTATATGATATAATCTTAAAATATAAACTGCAATTTTGATATTTAGATAGCTTTATTAAGTATGTGCCATTATTTGCATTATCCATTGCTGAAAAACTTCAAAGGAGGCAGTTTAAAAACATACAATTAGGAACTCATTTTGAAACATCTCCTTAAAGGTTACTAGATAGCAAATGTTTGGATCTATCTATTTTCAGCCAATGAAAATATCATGGTATTAGTATATGCATATATTTTTATGAAATGCAACATCTCAAATGCCATGATCTTTTTTCAACAATTTTAACAACCAGGTATAATAATGCTGCATGAAATCCTTTTCTTGTTTCTAAATTTAATTGATTTAATCGCTGAATTTAAATGCTTGGAAATTGTTCTGCTTGCCGGTGTTTGAATGCCAAATACATCATCTACAGTTCTAAAATGAATATTGCATTTATATTTAGACAACTTAAAACACTGCTTTCTAAATTACCCTAAATAACCCATAGAGGCTGGGTGAGGTGGCTCACACCTGTATTCCTAGCACTCTGGGAGGCCGAGATAGGAGGATTGCTTGCATTCAGGAGTTCGACATCGGCCTGAGCAAGACAAAGACATCCATCTATATTAAAAATTAAAAAAACAACAGAAAAATTAGCCGGGCATGGTGGTGCACACCTATAGTCCCAGCTACTCTGGAGGCTGAGGCAGGAGGATCACTTGAGCCCAGGAGTTTGGGGTTGCAGTGAGCTATGATGACGCCACTGCAGTCTAGCCAGTAAGACAGAATGAGGCTCTGTCTCAAACAAACAAACAGACAAGAAAGACTCACAGAAATGTCTGGAAAAATTAATAAGAATTCATGATAAATGTATATTCCCATCAACTTTCAGGTAAGTATAACTTTTAAAAGGTATACAAAGGGTTAGAGTCTTACTATTTAAATGTTCTTTGTGCAATTATCTGAGTAATACAATGTACAACAAACGTAGATTAATCTCATCTCTTCTAGAAATCACTAACTCCTTTTAAGGATGAAGACATCGAAGCTAGTAACCTTATTTATTTATTTTCGGAGGCAAAAGAAATTCAAGTTTGCTAAGCTGTCACAGACATTATCTCATTTTTTTATCTTTGATTAATTTGGTTTGGATTGTCTTGTTTTATTTTGTTTTTCTTCTTAATTTCTGGGTGTTTTTCAAAAAAATAATAATAAAGTCACTTAATGTAGAGACTCTTTAACAGCCAATCAGATACACGATCTCTCCCTACAGTGCACAGAGAAATCAAATAGGGTGGGATAAGGGAATGTTTGGGGTAAAGTAAATGGAAAAGCTTACTCTGGAGGAAATGATACACATTAAATTTTATGTAAGAAAATGATGAAGAATTAAAAAAGATGTTTACACTTAGCATTCACACAAAGCTACGCAAAAGATAGGAGGTGGTGAAAGCTGCAATAATAGTCTAGTGTAGTTTTCTAAACTTTAGTCTTTCTGGTCTCACCTTCACAATTTTTGTGCTATTCAAGTTACCGTCTGTATTATTTTTTAGGTTAGTCATTCTAGTCTATTTTTACTTAGATATATTGATTTTACAAAGAAAGTTTAGATTATTAA
>NW_012148819.1:168833-170904 GCF_000956105.1 Propithecus coquereli | reverse complement strand
AGTGTACCTCTGGGAGGGCATCAGAAATTTAAGAGCAGCAGGTACAACCTGAACTGGTTGCTGAGGTGACGTGGTCTCTGCTGCTAGATCAGTAGGGGTGGTCATGGTTATTAGCCTACGTGGTTCCCAGGAAATCAGTATCGTGGCCACTAAAATCTTAAGAAAGTCAGAGATGGTAGATGTGCAACTTTTAAAGGGAAGGCAGAAAGCAAATAATGTGTTCTGTGATTCACCAAGAGGAAGAAAGGCACCAAGACATTACCTGCATAAACAAGATATTTCAGTCATTGCAATACCTGACAAGAGCTAAATGTATTCTAACCAACTTTTATTGGGACAAATCTAATAGGAACTGCCCCATTCTTCAGAAGGGATGATAAAAAAAAAATTTAAATCAAAAGTGGATCAGAAAGCAGTCAGTCTCATTCTCCTTTAGATCTCATTTATAGACTTTAAATCTTCAGAACTCTACTACTTTCATCACAATATTGTTTTTTTAGAAAAAGAAAAACTTTCCATAAACTGAAACATTGATATCATTTACTTTTATATTTCTGTGGCATCAAGATTAATTCCTAGAAGGACTACTTGTTCCATAGCTAGGGAATGACCCCTTAATCTCTGCCTCCTCTCTCACAAATGGAAGACAAATTTTGGAAGTGTTTCGAATATTCTAGAGTGGTAGTCTTGTTCATATTTTAAAATTTATGGAATAACAACAAGATCATCTTATATTTCTGTAGTAAATTATTTCCTAAAATGTATTAAGATGTACAAATCACCCAATGAGGTAGAAAAGTCAGAAATGTTTATGTTCATTTATATAGGTTATGAAACAGTGTTGGCCAAGATAATAATTGGTCTGAGGTCACAGATTTCTTTCTCTCTTTACCATAGAACTTATTACAGCCAGGTGCTTATATTCTAGGACATTAAAAACTGAAATGCAGTAGTCTTCAATGTCCACGTTGAAAGTCTTTCTTATCAGGGGCTGCTGACTTGAAAAGAAAGTAGAAATGAAAGCTGGGTTAGTAGAATGAAAGCTGGATTAGATAAGAACTCTGTGTAAGATAAACCAACTGATGTGATATTATTTTAGTGTTTTTTTTTTCTTGCCCATGGAATATCACACATCTCATGGGAAGACAAAAAAAAAAGAAAGGTCAATACAGTATTGGAACTACTGTCTTCTGACAGAAGCTTTGTGTTCTGGTCCACAAGTAAGTATAACTGTGCTACAAGGTTCCACGAAGAGAGCGAGTGGTTCAGTTACTGTGGCAGGAATCACTACACAATGGCCCTTCTCATCTGGAGAAGAAGTAGTGATGAAATTTGAAGAATACATTATTCTCAAGGGATGACACGTAGCAGAAGAAAAGGAAATAAAGACAGAAAAGAAGGAATTCATTTCTCCTGTCTACCCATTTCCATCCTCCTTTCCTTTGGGATAATGGTGTAATGATTTGTTTCTTAGAGAACCTTGTCTTGTTTTCCCCCACTCTGGGTTCCCTCTGTGAAAACAAAAATAAATGCCCTCTGCCTTCTTCTTGAGCTAGTGCTTTGGTTCCCTGATTTTCTAATCAGGATTTGCAAAATTATTTGTGTTCGAGTAATGTTCTTATTCCATGTTTCATTTTGGTATCTGCTTGTCTATTACCCTTTCCCCATAGACCAAATAAGCCTATAAGCAAATACACACACACACACACACACACACACACACACACACATACACACACACTATTACAACACATATATACAAGGCATGTTATCTGAGTAGTCAGTAGTAATTACTCTTATTTACTAAAGTCTACCACAGGAGTTTAAATTTTCAGTTTTTTTAGTTTAATTCAACTTTTATGCCTAAAGCAATTCATTTTTTGCATTTTTGGTTCTTTTTAATGTTTTGGATACAAAATGGCTCTTGACTTGCAAAGGAAGTGAAATTTCAGTATCTTCTATAAACAGCATATTCATTCCTTTCCTCAAGAATGAAAACACCTGTTATAGTTCCTTTTTGATTGCTGACTTTTATATGAACATTTGGATGAAAAGTAATGTTTACAAAGAC
>NW_012148819.1:165568-167423 GCF_000956105.1 Propithecus coquereli | reverse complement strand
GGAGATTTTTAGTCTTATTTCAAATGACTGTCACCTTATAATATTCAGGCCTCAATATTTAGCTTAATTTGATTAATAGCTGATACTGTACAGCAGCCAACACATTCTGCCTAAAATAGACATTGAAAAAAATCCCTGAGTTTATAAATTCATAGTTTATCATAGAAAGAACAATAGAAATATTTTTATTCAGCCAGGAGAAAGATTATATAGTGTGGAGGGACTAGGGAACTACATGCACCTCCCATCTATTTCCACAAAAACAGGGTGTGCTGGATACTGTCCAAGAAGCTACTGTCCATATGTTAATTAGCTCGTACAACACAAGATTATATTCATAGAAACTAAATTCATGGCAATGGAACTCTAGTGATTAGTTGCTTTGGTTAACTCGAATTCATGCAGCTTAAAGAAGATTATGTAGAGGGTGAGATTTGATTCTTTCAAGAAATAAGTTCCTTTGCTCTCCACTGGACCCTCCTAGCGCCCTTCTTGGTTAGATATATGTGTGACAGCAGAACCTGGTGGTAGAATATAGCCATTTCATCACATCCATTAAGGTTATCCAAAAAAAATAGTTATAAAATAAAGAAAGGTAAAATATTAATAAAAATCCAACATCTCTCCTGGTATGACTTGAAATCTCTAAATGAGATGTCATTTCACAAGACGGTACAAATGAAGTCTTATTATCTATTAGCTTATAGTTTTTCTTGGTTATTATTTTCTGCCTTTATGGGAGAAAAAACATGGTTTGGAATCCCAATGGAAAAAGTAGAACAATGACTTATGTTTCACATTTTATATAGTTGATTTCATGTCTTTTTGATAGTTTTTCATGCTTACAATTTTAAAAAATCCTTCCTAATTTATTGTCATATGCCATGATAATAGAAAAAATTGTTGTAAGTTCTCTGGGTGACATCTATCATCCCAGCTTCAAATCATCACACTCAGAGGTCAAGATTACTATAGGACTTTATATTTAGGAAATTTGTATAGATAGCCTCATATTTGGAATCTCTATGTGAATGCTGTTGGAAAGCATGCTTGACAAGTGTTACTTAATTACTTGAGGATCATAAAATTGGTCAAAATTTATTTAGCTTGGAAATCTGTTTTATACTGCTACCATAGCATAAGTTATATTGACTGAAAATTACCATGCAGCCTTAACCTGGGTAGATGACCTGCCATAATTTCAACAGATACAGTATTGGACACATACGTCACAGAAACAAATAAGATGATAATTTTATCACTGATATCAGACATCAACATCTACAGAAAATGGCCCATTAATTTGTATTTTCCATCCTCTGAAGTTACAAATAAAATCAATAGCTAGAAATGTAGAAGGATCTCAGAATAGCATTTAGCATTTTGAAAACAGAAGGTATTCTGCCTCAAAAATCATATAAGATTAACAGCCTGAGCCATAACTGTAATAAAAATCTCAAGTAAACAGGTTCCTTTCCTTCTCCCCTTTCATCTATTAAATTGATTGTAAAACCATGTATTTTTTAAAATGCAATTGCTACTACTAAAAACTCATTTTTCTCAAATGCTATTTTGAGACAGCATTTTCTCCTTGTTCTGTCATTCCTGTCTACCTTTTTGGATTTTATGCATTTTTCTAATTTCAAATTGTTTTCAGCAATGAACTCTTAATGGCAATGATTTCATTTACGTATTAGAACACACAATTATTATGTTAAAATTATTACTTATCTGTTATATTCAATCCGAAGTGACTTTGCAACCCTACCAATTCTACCATAAAAAGTTATAAAATTATATAGAATGTTTACACTAAGATTTAGTTTCTAGTAGTTTACTGCCTCTCAGGTTTTTA
>NW_012148819.1:160261-163487 GCF_000956105.1 Propithecus coquereli | reverse complement strand
CCTAAGGAAAGAATTAGGATTGGTAAATGTGAATGAAATCATTGAAAATTTCTTGCACTATATATTATGTTAATTAGTTTTTAAATAATTTTTTGTATGATAAGAACCTGAATAGCTATATTCATATGCAGGGTAGACAGGCACCTACTTAATGAGGTTTCAGGCAAAAAGTCCAGCTGCTCCCAGCAGTACCTCCCTTAGCTTCTGGCAAATACTTAAATTCTATGATTTGAATATAATTACTTTTTTTCAGTGGTTATCAAACTTTTTAATGAAGTCAACAATTTTTTTTTAAATGAAGCAATATTTTAAAACCCAGTGAATAAGAGAGAAAATAAGAATTTTATTTGCATTATAAAAACACATTTTAGAAGTTCATATTGCTAATGCGTTCAATAAATCAATCTATAATAATGGAGTTATTTTGTTGAAAACAATCGCAATGTCAAAGCCATCTTATTTTTCATTGATTTCTGCCTTTTGTTTTTGTTGTGTGGTATTGGGAATATCCTGATACAGACATATGCATAATTAAATGGTATGAACTTTTTACATCTCACTTAGCTATCTTGAACCATTCTGATTCCATTACTGGAAAATGGAATAGTTGGACTTGCATCTTCAAAGCCAAATCAATTAGAATAACTAAAATGGCTTACATTCCTTGAGAGGTCCTGACGCTTGGTTAAAAAATTCTTTTCAGAGGTGTCTTTTTTTTAATTTCAGAATATTATGGGGATACAAACATTTTGGTTACATGTAATACCTTTGCCTCACCTAAACTACAGGCCAATATCCCTCAAGAATATAGATGCAAAAATCCTCAACAAAATCTTAGCAAAACGAATCTAACAGCATGACAAAAAAATAACTCATCATAACGAGGTGGGCTTTATCCCAGTGATGGAAGGTATGTTCAACGTACACAAATCTATAAATGCAATTCATCACATAAATAAAAGCAAGAACAAAGACCATATGATTCTCTCAATAGATGCAGAAAAAGCATTTGACAAAATACAGGACATTTTTATGATAAAAACTCTTAACAAAATAGGCATAGATGGGACATACCTTAAAATTATTAAGGCCATATATAATTAAATCATATCCAATATTATACTGAATGGGGAAAAATTGAAAGCATTCCCACTTAGAACTGGAACCAGACAAGCTTGCCTACTATCTCCACTTCTATTCAGCGTAGTTCCTTCTTTGTTTTTTTAATTATTTTTTTTAAGTCCTCACTCAGGCATTGCGAGAACTTGAAAAAAAATGGTGACTGTTTTTTTTTTTTTTTTTTTTTTTAATTTCAGAGTATTATGGAGGTACAAACACTTTGGTTACATAAATTGCCTTTGCCAGCTGGAGTTAGAGCTACATGTCTGCCCATCCCTCAGAGAGTATACACTGCACACATTAGGTGTGAATTTACCCATGCCCTGCTCCCCACTCATACCTGCCCAATACCTGATGAATGTTACTTCCCATATGTGCACATTTGTGTTGATCGATTAGTACCAATTTAATGGTGAGCACATGTGGTGTTTGTTTTTCCATTCTTGCGATACTTCACTTAGAAGAATGGGCTACAGCTCCATCCAGGATAATATACAATAGGTAGTTCATCATTTTTTTTTTTATGTGGTTGAGTAGTACTCTATAGTATACATATACCACATTTTATTAATCCCCTCACGTATTGATGGGCATTTGGGTTGTTTCCACATCTTTGCAATTGTGAATTGTGCTGCTATAAACATTCAAGTCAAAGGTGTTTTTCATTTTTGACAATACAAGTTTATGACATAATATAATTTGCTGTTTCAGATATTCATTCAAAGCTTCAATTAGTCAGATTTATTGTATTCTACTCACACACCTGAAATGTTTCAATTTCATTGCTGGCTCCTTAGCTGCAGTTGTGAGCATGTTTAATTACAAATCTTCTCTGATAAAGATATGAGTGATACATAAGCTAGTACAAGCCTATTATTTGTGGGAGCTAGCTAACAAACACAATTTCTTTATGAACAAAAATACATCTAAATAGTGATCTTTATTTTCATTTGAAGTATAGATATTGTCACCTTGTTTTCACTTCCACTGATGGCTATGCAGTTTGGTGTTTGTGCTAAACAAAAGCACCTGAGTTTGCTGACCTTTTAATTGCATGTGGTTCTAATGCACTGTGGTGATAATGTGGCCAATCATACAATTTTCCTCATTAAATATGCAAAGATATTTTTTAAATGACCATTGCAGAGCTATAGACTTTCTAATCAATGCCACTGTTATTTATTTATTTATATGTGTATATGTATATAAGTGTGTATGTGTGGATGTGTATTTACTATCTATCTATCTATCTAGAGAGAAAAAAGAAAAGGAGGAAGAGGAGGAAGAGAGAAGTTGTTTTTTTCTGGTAACAAGTTTTGAGAACTGTTATTACAACAAAAGTACTTTTATTATAGATCTTTTTATTGTTCCAAAATATGGCAATGAATTTGAACCAAGTTTTTACAGAACTGCTGAAGAATTGCAGTTATAACTCAATAGAACACAGTTTGAAAAATAATGTTTTAGCTGAAGGCCTTTATATCTTTTAAAATGCAAATACCTCTACTTTCATCTGCAATCAGTCATTTATACATTAATGTGAATAAATTTATTAGACATCTCTCTGAGGTTAATTCAGAAGAGGGGTAGGCAAAGATGAACTTAGCAACTGAAAGATGTGGGAAAGATTGAATATTAAGGATAGAAGCATTGACGAACAACTTGCCCCTACTTTACAATTTTGCTTAAAGAATGTGTCGTCTATATATAATACACTCATTTGTATTTATAAATACATACACATACAAAGAAAATGTCTACTGAATTGAGTGTCAGTGTTCACATGCTTCAGAACTGCCTCCAATTGTTTTAGAATATTTTGCTGGAACAATAATGTAATTAAATTAATTACTTATAATTTTGTTCAACTCCGAATTAAGTCAACAGTAAAATTTCCAACCAATGAATGAATTTATTAATTTATGATATTCTGATCTTATTATGTGAGTGTCCTCAAAGATTATAGGCAAATGAATTGTGCAGCAGGAATCTCAGATTGTGCACAGCTTAATATAAATGAGGATTTACTGCTCCGAACTCAATCTTGTACCTTTGGCCTATGACATTTGTTTAAATTAGAATAAATGTGTAAACTTTTAAGCAATTT
>NW_012148819.1:153521-158641 GCF_000956105.1 Propithecus coquereli | reverse complement strand
CCTTGTTATTCTCATTTTTACTATATATTTCTCCTTCAAAATGAAATACTATTTCCCTCCATGTTTTCATGTAGTTTTATTCTATTCTGAGTATAAAATATCTTAATTCATTTGTTATAAACTTGCTTGTACTAAACTATACAATTCTTCAAGATTACTTATACATTTTAAGGGCATCAAGACCACCTGTCATTGGCAGGTTGTAATAAGTATTTCTTTCAAGAGGATACCTCATACTTTCTCCATTAATCTTTGTCACCCTCGTGATACCAAATTCCATATAACAGAAGTAACTGCCTGCTGCTGAAACTTGTATCAGGTACCCAAAGACACCAAAACATAAACCTATTGCCCACCACCATCCAGCCCACCAACCTGCTTTACATTTTCCCTCCCTCCCTCCCTTCCTTCGTTCTTCCCTGCCTCCCTCCCTTCCTTCAATCCTTTTTCCTTCCTTCCTTTCTCTTTTTATCTTTCTGTTGGTCCCTTAAGGCTGCAATATTTTGTCCTTGCTACACTGAGCTGAGACAACATGTTTTCTTGATTTCTTAATGACATCAATGGTATTAGATAAATTTTAGAAGGGAAAAAATACTATAGGATAATATACACTTATTATTGGGGAATAATCAGTTATTAGAATATCACCACTTTGATATCTTTATTTATAAAATCGATCAACAAGCATTAGGTAACACATTCCAATGTGCACTATATTACAATGGAGTTGAAAATTCTGATCCATAGCTATTCTATCCTGTTTTGTTAGTTCTTTGTTCTCTGTTTCCTAGGCCTCTTATGTGTTTTTATTACTTTCTGGAAACATAGCAGCAGATAATCAAAATTTATTGTGCGATATTTAAACATTCCATTATATATGGTACTTAGAACAATAGCTTAATGTAATATAGTTTCAATGAATGGCAAACATCTTATGACTTCACCTTAAAAAAGGCTTAACTAGGCCCTGATTTCAACAACTCAAATATCCTATCCAAGATGATCACATTCCAGAGGAGTTTAATGTACGATATTTCCTATGTTATTATCCACTAAATACTCAATACGTATTTTATTTTTCTTTGGAAAGAGTTATATCCAAAAAAGAGTAATAAAGGAGAAAAAAAATCCATAAAAAATATAACCAGTTTATAAACAATTTTAGAATCTATTATGATATAATTTTGTCATACTTGGGTATATGATAATAAGAAAAATACAACTGTATAAATATATACATATTACAGTGTAATGGAAACTCTTTAATTTGAAGGTAGCTTTTGAAAGCAGATTAAGTAGCAATTTAATAATTAATTGTTAGAAAACTTACCTTGACTTGCAAACTTCAACTCTTTGGCATCTGTGAGGGTAGTCCTTTTGTCAGACCCTTTTTTCTCTATTCTGCGATGGCTTCGTCTTTTCTTAGACTCTCCCCAAAGATTGGATCCTCCATGCATGCTCGGTATATTTAAAATAGCAATTCCTTCCAGAGAGATGTTTATTAAATCTATCTGTACTCCATCACACTGATCAGTAGAAAGAACAGAAACAATAGGATATATTATCATTCTCTTCTTTTTCATTTCCTTATCTTTTAATAAGAGCTTTTAAATCCATAATCTTGTCATTTCTAAATAAGCCTTTCAAGAACACTTAAATATTTACCTTAAACGTCAATATAAAAGATAAAGCAGCTGCTAACATTAAGCAGTTATCATTAACAGTCCTTAAAAATGATCAAATTATACCAATGAGTTATCTTTGGTTATAATAGAAAACCTTTGGGAAAGGCACATGTTAGTGTTTGCATATATAAGCAGATGCAAATTTCCAGTGTTTGATAAAAAGTTTAATTCTTGGAAGTACGGTCCAACTTTAGGCAGAAATTTTAATGACTGCTGGCTATTTAGAACATACTACAAGGCACTACATGGTCTCACTTTTTTGGTTGAGACATAAGTGGCTTTAAAGCTTTCTGTAAAAAAAGGCCCGGTGCAGGGGCTCAGGCCTGTAATTGTAGCACACTGAGAGGCTGAGGTAGGAGGATGGCTTGAGCTCATGATTTCGAGACCAACCTGAGCAAGAGCAAGACCCCTCTCTGCTAAAAATGGAAAAAGGAGTAGTCCCAGCTACTTGGGATGCTGAGGCAGGAGAATGGCCTGAGCCCAGGAGTTTGAGCTTGCAGTGATCTATGATGACACCACTGCACTCTACCCAGGGCCACAGAGCAAGACTGTCTCAAAAAAAAAAAAAAAAAGAAAAGAAAAGAAAAGAAAAGAAAAAAGATTTCTGTAAAAAGTATGAAACAGCAATTCAAAGAGATTTCAAATCACATTGGAGTGACCAAGGATAGCTTCTCGCATTAGACGAAGTTCTAAGCAGGATGGCAAAGGCAATGAGAGGTGCAGTTGCCCAGATGACTAAGGAGGACAGGGCAGTTTGAGTGAGGGAAATGCTGAGAATAGTGGTCAAAGGACTCTCCAGCCCAACACGACTTTATAGCTGCTGAAACAATAGGTTGAAAAAAAATAATCAGCCAGACGTTTTTTGCTTGCCTGGCGACAAAGCACTCTGGTCAGTATGAAAAATATGGAACTTGCTAACAAACAATATTTTGCTATATTCAGCATGGTCACTTGTGAATTTTTTGAATTTTGTGTTCATTTCTGGTGATGGATATGTGTAGAAAGTAACAAAGGCAATCTATATTTTTTGAATTACTAATTTATTTATTACTTTGCTTTCAGTTTTCTGAAATGGTAGTTGTTATAAATATATCCCAGAAATTATTCTCCCAATTTGAATTACAAGTTAATATGAGAAGAGATAAAAGCATATAACACATGGATTTTTAAAGAACTTTATTAGGGACATGCATTACTTAAATGGAGGTCTATCTATAGTGGGATTGTTTCATTTGCCACGTTTTATTACAGAAAAATCATTAATACCAACTCCATCATTTCTCATGGCAATCATGATTTTTGAACTTAGATGAGGCAATACTCCACCAAAATGATGAAAAACAAACAAAACAAGGAAAAAAACCTTCTCTTTTTGCAAATTCTCCTCATCATACCAAATCTAACATTGCATCTTGTACACCAAAAAACAAAAACTGTGAAATAAAGAAACACATCTTGAGCCTACTTGGCAGGGGTAGAAACAAATTCTAGAGAAAGTGCCAAGTTTTCATTCAATTTGTTTCAAGGAGAGTGAAACCAAGGTCTGGATGATGCCTTTTTTTTCCCCAGAAACAAGTGCTTTTTCCTCCTTTTCATGTACTAAATTAAGATGATTTCTTTTTACTAAAGAATTCTGCTCATGTGTATACTCACTTACCACTATATATTCTAGATAAACAGATATTAATTTCATAATTAAAAGTAATCTTGTGTAAATACCCTGCAGGCCTCAATGAATCAAACACATACTGTGTGTCAGGCCTCCCACTGTCTTCAAGTGGAATGTACTGGCTGGATAATTAGATAGTACATATTTTTTAACCTTATTTGCATGCATATTATATCTTTTGCACACTGACAAGCAGCAGTAACAACAAAAGTCAGATTACCACAGGGAATTCCCACAAAGAAGTCTTCATTCCTTATAATTTGCAGCCTAAATTAAAATAATTTGATCTTTGACAAGGATGAAATGTCAAGCAGAAGGGGGTCCTCTACAAGCCACGGCCTGTGGCTTCTGAAATCTGCCTAATTTATGTCAGTCACTTCTTAATACATATTTAAGTATTACACGAAAAAGATGATAAATATGCAATCTGACACCTTTGGTATTTCCCTGCTGTTAATTTATAAAGGTCTGCCTTCCCCCAAACTGACTAAAATCATTTAAATAACAGAAGAGTCGTGAAATAAGCTGGAGTTGGGGCCTAGCTTCCATTTTCACTCAATATTGAACACAGCAGGTAGTACACTAAGACAATTATTTGACTAGGCCTTAGAACCCCACTGTGACAAGTTACTTTCAGAATTAGTGAAGGAGGATTCCTTTGTTCATCTGTAGAAAAGGAGAGCATGTTGCAAATGGGCTTTTATTTTTTTTTAATTGAACTAGCGGAGTTACATGTGACAACTGAAAAACATCAGTGTATACTATTATTCGTGTTTTCACTCTTCAGAGTCTTGTCATGTGTAGTTTTAAGGAAATACTAAGTCGCTCTCTGAGAAGTGAAAAAAAAAATTCTCAAGGAATCTCAAAGAACAAGGACTGATGAAGAACACTGATGTTCCTTTGAGAGGAGGACAATGTACTTAAATAATTTGCTATTTATTAATGACTTGTTTCCACTAGTTCTTGACCCAGGCTACCATCCTCTGTTTGCTTGAACATTATGTTCGTTAGTCTGGAAAATTTCAGAGCTTTCTGATGGAGACCAGTAATTGTAGCACGTCAGTTGAGTGTATGAAAATAAAAGCTGAGGTGAAGGCTATGAAATATAAACAAGTTATAGTACTGTGGCAGATAATATTTTCATACCCTTTGAAGATTTATGACTTTTAAAAAGGTAGCTACAGAGGAAAAGAATATAAAGGCTTAAAAGCTAACAGCCTCAGTTAGTCAATAAATCCTGAATATTTTTATTATGTAGAAAAAAGGTCATTAACATATAGTACTATGGGAGCTATTTCTAGAGTGTAATTCTGGCATGTCATTGTCCACTCTTTTCGGTGTTAAAATGGAAGATCTTATTCCAGAGACAACTTCACCTGAAAGAAAAGAAGATGGTTTAAATTTGTCTGCCAATGTGCCCTGGGCCATATTGTACAGAGGTGTTAAAGACAAGCGTTTGTATGTGAATTTAGTGTTTCAGATCCACTTAACGTGTCACTTGATAGGGATATTTAAAACATATGAAGACCTTTGGAGAGCTCTAAGTGTGGATAGTAAATTTGATGAGATGCAATTCATGATAAACTGTAATTTTTTTCCATAGTGAATCTGATTCTATGTGTCAGATAAAAATTATTCATAATTTTATTCAGTGAAATATATAACATTACTTTATAGCTGATTTTAGCATTAGGACATGTGGGGCAGGAACTATGCTTAGAAACTCTGCCCTATTTCCTTTAAGAACTCTGTGTTTTCCAGGATAT
>NW_012148819.1:144604-145809 GCF_000956105.1 Propithecus coquereli | reverse complement strand
CAAAAAACCTTAACTCAGTGAAATTACTCAAGTTAAAAGTCATATTTTTATCCTATAGGTGCATTTGTTTTATTATTTTTTATGCATTTTGTGGGGATGTAGGTAATACAGGAAGATCATTTAACGTGTATAAAACAGAAAAGATTTCTATTAGCCACTTATATCCCTTTTCAAACATCCTTAACTAGTGGATTCTATCTACATTCTACAGATAATATGCTATATAGATGAGAAATAAAATCCTTTTTGATCTTTGCTTCTTAAATCAAAACAAAAACATAATGTCTTAAATAGCTTAGTTGAAATGGAATTAAAACCAATAAGTTTTGGGTTTTTTTTTACTTATTAAGGATGTTTCCTAAATCCCATCTTTTTCGTTATTTGTCTTTTACTTTTTTCATGTTATTAAAATATTTCAACAGTCATTT
The DNA here is from genome assembly GCF_000956105.1 of Propithecus coquereli. Classification (NCBI taxonomy): domain Eukaryota; kingdom Metazoa; phylum Chordata; class Mammalia; order Primates; family Indriidae; genus Propithecus; species Propithecus coquereli. The sequence goes on along the minus strand of NW_012148819.1, from coordinate 145,381 downwards.
CAAATCGGATTTTAAAATAATTTTCTCATGGAGAACAAAGTTTCTAACAGTTCAATAACTTTATTTTAATACTAAAACTCAATCTCACTATTCTATGGCATACTCTTGAAGCGTAGCAGGAATTTGGACTTGGCTAACAATGTTGGTGATGGGAGATGCAGCATTGGTGACTTAGTCATACTGCGGTGTAAGTGTTTAAAGTGGTGCATTTATGTCACAGAATCAATTCAGTTTTATTCATTTTTCATTACCAAGAAATATTACACTAAACATCGGTTATAGGGTTACTCATTTATTCCTAAATGTAGTGAGGTATTACTTTTAAAAATACACCACAAGTCAAATGGAAGGGTTCCATTGGGACCCGATTCACCAGTGAATGAGCAGTATCTGAAAGCAGCAGCTCAAGGAAGGAAAAGCATTCAGAGTAGCTGCAGCAAACAGAACGTTGTCAAGGCACAGGGGATCTTATCAGTGAAGCAACCACAGGTTAGCATAGGGGGAAAGGTGCGTACATTGGAATTTATATTTTTTATCACTTGTTGAATTTTCCTGGGAAACTAAGTGCCATATGAACTACAGTAACAGGCATCTGTTAAGAACTAAGCCCTGATCCAAGTTAAATGAAATCAACAATTTGTTTCTTTTGATTGGCAACTATAAATTCACCAATAAATAGTTATGAAAAAGGTTGTTCAACATATGGAAAAATAGAATTAGTGGGAACCTTTACTCCAATTCATAAAAATTACCGTATCAAGCATTTAAGTGTATAAA
>NW_012148819.1:141112-143699 GCF_000956105.1 Propithecus coquereli | reverse complement strand
AAAATAAATGTTTCACCATAATAAAATTTTCCCTAAGAAAATTGTTAGGTTGAATGAAATGTACGATAGTAATAATTGCTGTTGTTACTGAGCATGGCACCATGTCAGATGAGCCCATTGATGCTTAGAAGTAATTCTCCTAACATTTCACGGGAAGTAGCAAAATCCAACTTGAGAAATCCTAGCTTTTTCCCATAATGTCTCTCATTAAATACAATAATGGATGTAGCATCTCTTCAAACTTTTTTTCTAAGCCACAAGGAAAATGTTACAGGTCAGACAGGTCATCGCTAGATGATACCTTTGTTCATATTTCTGTTTAAATACTTTTATTAAATATTTTCCTCTTCTGAAATAAGTCAACTAAAGATGACAATGTAATCTAGCGCTGACTAATGAAACCTGAGAGAAGTATACTGTGGGAGTCTAAGAAAAATTTTCCTCTGTGATAAAGAGACACACACAAAGTGAAAGCTCTGACCCTCTTTATGGAGCAACATCTTGCCACCATGCAGGGAAAGAAAAGGGAAACCCAGAGATATTGACCCAGATTCCTGCCAGAGTTGGACAGCCTAATCAGCCACCTTGAAACAGTCTGTCTCTGTATTACTACTCACGTGAGATTTATAAATAGACTTTATTATTTAGTTTGTGTATTCTGTTACTTGCAGCTGAAAGCACACTCACAACAAAGCTCATCATTTTATAAGAGACTCTTCACGTATATTATCAACGAGTGGTTTGGGAAACCTAAAAGAAGTGATATATTTGTCATACAGTACTATTTTTCTAAATGTGAAATTTGGGTGGCTGAAATAAAGGAGTTAAAGTGGAGAATTTCTGTTTGGCATAATTCATTGTTCTTATCTTGTGCCTAGAAATACAAATACCACTGAATATCCTCATCTGACTTACTGTCCCTCAAATTTTCTAAGAATTATTTTCACACTTATATATATGCTTGATATAATTTTGAAAAATAACACAAAACACCCCTTTTTGGAGTGTCCCCAATGTGCATCTGATGCTTCTATGATAGCCAGTAAAGTCTGTGTAGACTAGTAAGCAGCTAGTAAGTTCATACTTCTCACTTTCCCCCATTCCACATCTAATAATTTGGAAATAGAGTCACTTTGTGGTATATCAATTAATAAAATATACCACATCTGCAATTAACTAGAGAAATATTTAAGATATAGTATTTCTCAGTAATATAAATAGAAACATATAGAGCCTAGGCAAAACTGACAGACAAAAGTAACAAGGTACTAAGGTGTGCCTCTATAAAAAAGAAAGCTGTAGTTTATTTAATAGAATTATCATATTGATAAACAGAAAATGTCTACCACACAAAACATTTAGTAAGTTCAATAAGTTTAAAAAGAAAGAAAGGAGAGTGCTACAAATGCGGACATCAGCATTTTTCTAAGCCTAACTTTGGATATCAGGGGAAGTTAGCAGGCTTCTCTCTCTGGTAGGATAGAAATTCATTTATTCAACATTCTGAGCATGAGGTATGGTACTGTTATAAGCATTGAAATTACATTTATACACAGGAGGTCTCTGCTTGCATAATACTTATTTTGTATCATAAAAAATATATTAAATTATTTTATATGAATTGTGATGAGTGCTAAAAAGAAGGTATACAAGTTGATATTTGTGCATAATAAAAGAGAATAGAGAGACTACTTTAAGGAAGGAAATTGGTCAGGCTCTCCAAAGACTTTAGGTAATAGATTTCCTCAACCCATCGTTCTTTTGTTCTAATTCCAGAGTTACCAACCAACGCAGAAGTTAATTTGGCTATCTGTGGATTTTGATATCACTAATGTGATGTCTTGAATTATGGAATTGTGCATTTGAATCCCTGGAAAGGAATTATCATCAACTCCCTCCATATTAAGCGTTCTATCAATTTTATAATTGATACAGTTGAGCAAGTGAATAAGAGCCTGGTCATATATGGGTGCCATGATTCCATTATACGTCTGCATTTACCAAGATAAGAGTGAAACTCTGGGCTGTATGTGATCAAATAACCAAGATATTCCCCACTGGAAAGTCCAAATAACCTTCCTAGGCAGCAGGAACAAGTAGCTGGATAATACTGACTGAATACGTTGAGCCATGTAGTGAAAGAATTGCTTGCTGCATCCCTTCCTCTTTCTGCCATTCACCAATTGACTTTCTTGGTACATACGTGTCCACGCCTTCTGTGTGCATGCTCTCTCTCTCTGTCATTGTCTAATGTCTATTTCTCTCTCCTCCTCCCTCCCCCTTTCTTATTCATTATTTTTTAGTGAATACACTAAGTCAATAAATTATTTAAACTCCAGATATAAGAATATATAGTTCTTTAGTTTTAATACAGTTCAACAGATATTTAAGGAATGTCTACTAAGTTTCAGGGAAGTTAATTAAATGTAGATGCTTCAGGAGACGAATAAGTCTACCAATCCACCTATTGGATCAGCTTTTCAACCTGACTCATGGACAACTCTTTACAAGTAGATTATATGTGGATTGGCAATTTTGCAAATCTAACAAATATTCAAAGAGGCCCCACATTGTTAAAATAAATAAC
>NW_012148819.1:140509-141062 GCF_000956105.1 Propithecus coquereli | reverse complement strand
AGACTTTGGGTTGCAGATAAAGGATTATTCCCTATTTTTTCCATTCTGCCCATCAAAGATCTTCATAGCTTAATTAGCATGATGTGGAGCTTGTATCAGTTAACCAAAATATGCTCACTTTAACAAATACATCACAAGAAACAGAAATTCTGAGAATTTACATTCAGCCTTTATTCACCATATTAGTTAGCATTACTGCTCATGTGCAAAAGCTACTTTAAATTCGCCATTATTACAACCATTTTATGTTTCACTTAGATAAATATATGGAGGTAATAAAAAGCACATAGAATCAGATTCCACATGACAAATTAAAGGCTGTTAAATTTTATTTTTTTCAACCAAACTGGTTTTTAGGTTGTAGAAATGCAAAAAAAGCACAGTTAAGCATGTATGCTATTTATTTTTATGGCTTAGATTAGAAAATGATCCAAATAATTCAAACTCAAATTTGTCAGAGAAAACACACAGCTTTGGACTTTAAGAATATGGTAACTGGACATTTAACCTATTGTGAAATGGTCACACCAAAGTCAAATTTATCATATTCTTG
>NW_012148819.1:139833-140459 GCF_000956105.1 Propithecus coquereli | reverse complement strand
TGATTGGATAGCATACTTAAAAGAAAAAAATGGTGGCTATCCATAAAGCTGAAATTTAGTAACTTTGGAATAGCTATTAACTATTTTTTAAAGATGTTATCCTCTTTGATACAGACAATATGGAAAATTATGATACAGCATCAACTTCTTTAGTTGTTTCAAGAATTTTCAAGATGTAAGGAAGTCATAATACAGCATGAAAGAACTAATAAAGTAATAATATATCAACATAACACAAGTTGCAAAGAAAATATGGTTAAAATTATTTCAGCATTTAATCCTAAAATAAAATGTTCAAAATGTATTTTTTCCTTGACTCAAAGATGTTATCTTTGGTTTTTTGTACCAGGTAATTAAATTTATGATCTCTTAATGTAATTTTACAAAGGTTGACTATATTTCTGTATTATCCAGTATTGGATTTGAAAATTCATTCATAAGAAAAAAACGTAGTTTTTATTTATACGTAATTTTAATACGGTATCGTGGCCTCAATTAGAAGAAAATACAAGGCAGGGTATGGTGGCTCATGCCTGTAATACCAACGCTTTGGGAGGCTGAGTTGGGAGCATTGCTTGAGGCCAGTAATTGGAGACCAGCCTGGGCAAGAAGTGAGACCCCTTATC
>NW_012148819.1:112098-129068 GCF_000956105.1 Propithecus coquereli | reverse complement strand
TTGGATAATTCTAAGATGGATGTAAAGGCAATATTTCTCCTCCTTTTCTCTCCAATATTATCTACTGTTTTATTTTTAAAATATGCCTACCCCTTGTACTCTTTTCTCCTATTCGAAAATACATACATATAAGCAGATAATAAGTACAGATTAATTCCAATTGGAAGTATTTTTATAAGATAAAACTAGTTTCAATTTGCATTACCATCAAAAAATAACCAAACCACCATTATTTCCTATGTTAAAATACTAGCAACATGTTGCATTCATTTCCCAGATTGAAATAAAAAAGTGATCTGTATTTTTCCATGAGTCAGAACGAAGTGAGATTCTTATCCAAAAAAGTGGTACTGCAATCTGAATCTAGTTATGGTATTGAAGTCATCATATTCTGAATATTATTGGATATTTATGGTCACTCCTTGAGGTTAGTGACTCATTTAGAGATGCTGCCTATTCTGAACAGATTAAAGAGATTAGAGAAAATATCTTATTGTCATTTTGTACTTATCAATAAGAAAACAAAATCTCCTGGAGGCTGTTTTTAGTGGGTAGCCGAATATTCATAAAATAAATTATAAAGATTATTCTTACTTACATAATATGTTTTAGTGTCCCTAAATTTTGCCAGAGTTTACTTATATGGATTCACGAACCACATATGTGAGCAGGACCTTTATTTCCTATTTAGCTATCCCTCTAAAAATTTGGAAAGTAATCATTTGAGACAGATGAGAACAAAAGGCAACTTCCTTAGGAACATAAAAGGGAAGATGACAGAAAAGAATGTCTATAACTTTTGCTCATTCATTCATTCAACACATATTTACTGAACACTTCTTATGTACTAGGTACTATTCTAGTTGCTAGAAATTCATCAATGATTAAAATAGATAAAGTTTCTGTCCTCATGCTGCTCATAACTATTATTTATCTAAACATGAGTTTAGATTGCCTGTATCACTTAGAATTAATGATCTACTCTCTCTACCTGTTCTCATTCTTAAAGCAGATTGTTTATACAGTACAAATCCAAAACAAAATGCAACAAAACATAAAGCGATTAATTCAGCCAATTTCTGGACATGTCTTTATAATTAAGTAACTATATCCATAATTACTTAATTATTAATAATCATTATTGAATGCCATGGTAGATCGTTTCATGGACACAAATTCTTCCCATTTCTGTATGTTTCCCTCTATGCAGTGGGACTGCCTGCTTTTTCTCCCTTCTAGAGGTAAACCTTTCTCCAACCCCTGGAATCTGGACTATCCTTGTGACTTACAGTGGCTAATGCAGCATTTCAGGAGTGATGTGTGAGCTCCAGAGCCTAGGCTTCATGGGGCTTCTAGACACCACTTTCCAACTCTTGCAGCATTATCCTGAAATCTCCATGTTAACAAGCCCAGAATGGAAAACCACCAGGAGGAAAAACCAGTATCCTGGCTGGGCCCAGCCTCTAGCTTATTCACTGGTTTAGTTGAAGAACTGCCCATCTAATCCACAGAAATATGTGAGGTAACAAATTATTGCTGTTTAAAGCCACTAAATTTTCGTGTGGTGTGCTATGTAGAAATAGATAAAAGAAGCAAAAACTTATTATTAATATATACTGGACACTCTGCTAAGCACAACGTATACAAAAGTCAGCAAAAGCTCTGCCTATAATCTCTACCCTACACTACAGTGAGAAAGATATTAATTCTTCAAAGACTCACACAACTATTGTGTGAAATTGCTATGGTAATATGTGAAAGGAGGAAAAGTAGAAATATGTCATAAGCATTATAATCACTGGGAGGGAAGCACATTTCTGGCACAGGTGATTATAAGTGCAAAGGTCCTGTGGTAGAAAGGAGCAAACACCAGAAACCGACAGAAAGGTGGCCAGTGAGGCTGCAATAGAAAGTCTTAGCTAATTGGGAGATAAGATTGTGCTGGTTGGGTAGGGCTAGATATTTAGCTGTATAGCATATTTGCCTTATGAATAATATTGTTAGTGGCAGTGCTTATATGGAAAAATACATAGAAAATTTGTGTTTCTTTGTGATTATACATTGTATCTATTTGAGACAATTATTTGCTACAAGAGCATTCAAGAAATGGCAGGAAACATGCTCCAAAAAATCAGCAGAGGCAGTGCTTGGATTTCATTATTAAACCTTCTTTTGTAGCTAAGCCCTCGGAGTTGAAACTAAGTAAGCTACATAAATCTAATAATGAGAATGAATTAGAGAAAAATGAGCTTTGGTAATAGTGGTTGTATTTGTCTTTCAATTGAACAATTAGACTTTTACATAGAAGAAAAGAAATATGATAGTGCAGTTAAATACAACATATAACCAGACAAACCAACAAGTTTCTATTGTACAGGTTAACTCTGTACTATATGGTCATTAACTTTTTAAATTCAGTATAAAACAAAGAGTATGCAAAATTTTGAAAGGGTGATGAAATTTTTCAAACTATTATTGTTCTCATAAAAGAAATGTGTCAAGTGAAAAAAATCACAGTAAATTACTTCCAATCAGAGAACAACTAGTGAAATACTTTTGTTGGAAACAAAGTCTTGCCTTCCTCTATATTCTAAAAATATAGACATAGCAATTAACAATCCTGAAGTTTCCTTTATTTGCCTACAATATTCACGATCAAATGATTGCCCAGAAGTACTGGCAAGTGACCAAAATGAGGAGGCATTTTCGGGGATTACTGGTTTAAGCAATAACCCCTTAAAACAGGGAAAAGAAAAGAAGAAAAATTCTGTATTCTTTTTGTTACATCCAATCGTCACAATAGAGTAATTTTCTCTCATCATCCATAAATCTATCATCTTGCTAATACTTAGGTAAAATCATTTTCATTGTAGCACATAATATATATTAATAAGCTACTAGACTTTTTCTAATATTCTACTTTCCTTTCCACTTTAGATTTAACAATCATATAATAATCACTGTTCTGCTTGCAAATGAATCATATGCAATAGTAAGGAAATAGCTAAGAGGAGATGCCGCCCATGAGAGATTTAATCATAGGAAATGGCTGACTTTTTATTTCCAATAACCATCTGCACTCATGGTAAATCAGGTGCTAATGAAGCTCAGGCCCAGACTGTACAGGAGCATAAATCTCAAGAACCAAAAGTCGTGGAGCAACAGACCTCAGAAAAACAGAATTTTCTAAGGAAATACACCAAGATTATCATATAGAAGGTCACCATCTGCAAATGTGTCACATAGATGAATATATTTGGTAGTCCTAATACCACTTTATGACACTGGCTGTAAACACCAAATCTCTACTTTTCTTTTGAAACTTATTACTTTCAAATATTATGATCATTTGTAGTTTTATGTCTCCTTCTCGACAGTCAGCATCCTGAGGGTAGGGGCTCTTCATTTCAGTTTAATTTTTATCTCCTCCATAGTGCTGTGCACATATAAGTACCCCCTATTTGGAGAATGAATGATGGGAATAAAATTATTAATTGTGGAATCCTACTTTTAGAGAAAAGTACTCCAGAATTTTTTGTCCCCAGTGGATAAGGAGGCCAAGTTTAAATTGGGTAGAATTTGTACTAGAAATAGAATTAGATTCAAGTAGTGTCTTCTGATATTCAATCAATACGTGTAAATCTTCTAAGAGTTTTTGTCTGTCAATCATTATAGTCCTTAACTCCATGCCTTGTTCAATCATTATTGTGGTGCTATAACATAAGAGGAAGCAGAACAGAGTTAGAAGGAGAAGGGGTAGCCCAGGACCTACAGCATAAAGTCAAATCCTGTCACAAAAAAGATTCAAGTATTAGAACTTGACAAGATATTTACCCTTTCCTATATGCTAGTGTAAAACATGGACCACATATACCCCTGTGATTATTAATGATTATATTCTTAACCATTTACAAATAATACAAAAGACCTGAAATCTCAGGTAAAGATGGAGTATGGGATCTCTATTAATACTTGAACCAGCTAAGTTTCCTGACATCCTCAGCCTCCCTTGACCTCATTATTCTCCACTTGTTTCCATGCATGCAGAAATCCCAGTGAAGTGCTAAAAAGTCTTCTCTCTCACTTTTTTAAAAACTAAAATTACAAAGCAAAAAAAAAAAAAAAAGAAATCTAGTTTGTAGAGCCAATTAGTCCGTAAATAGCTTTGTGAATTGCATCAGGTGAATACTTAGATCAGTAGTTCTCAGCTTTCTGTGGATCCTGAATGCCTGCAGAATTTGATGAGAGTCATGAACCTTCTTTCCTGAAATATGCACATGACATACGTGTGCAGGATTATACCTAAAATTTCTGGCGTTTTATAGTCTTGAAATCTCATCATAGTGCCCAGGACTATGTAAACCCAGGTCCAAAGCTCTGCTTATAGATAGTTTTATTTGCAAACTGGGAGATTAACAAACATCTTAGGTGGTATGCATCATACATGACAGACCTTGAATATAGGTTATTTTTATTTCTTATTCGAAATTAATCAATACCAGAATTTATCATGCTAGATCACAAATAGTATTTTCAAACCATGTTTTCATATATCTACATGAAATTCACATGAAACAAAGTGATAATTCTTTTCACTTAAAGCTGAGAAGACAGGCAAGTTTTACCATTCAGTGTATATTCGTGGGCATGATATATAGAGTTATATTCAGATAATGTTATGCAGTACTAATAAGAATTCACAAAATTAGAGTTGCTTACATTTGATGACTGGGTTTCAACCTTCGGAAGGTAGTTAGTCCATATTCCTGCCTCAGGCAACTTTACATTGCTGTATCTCTAGTGCACTGGCATTTGGCCTATGAGAACCTAATTTGCTGTTAGGGAGAGGAATATTTTTATGTGTCCCACAATCTATTATTTTCACATTTACTGCTTTCTTCTCTTTCATTTGTCTTAATGCATGGCAAAGAATTGACCAATCTTTGTGTCATAATACAAATTATTGTACTTGAAGCCAAATCCAGGCTATTATCAATTCAACAGATAATATAAACTGAGAAGGGATGTTAGGGCATCTAATATTATAATTAGGCATATTTTTAAAAGAACAAATTGATATTAAAGATAGATGCTAGTATGAACTAAGTTTTAGATTTGAACTTAAGGTTTTCTTCAAAGATTTCCTCTAGAAAGGAATGTACTTTCATAATTATAGACTTTATTGTGTTAAAATAATAAAAATTTATTAAACAAAATTTGAAAGAAATACAGCTTGTGATATAGCTTGTGATGTAAGGACAGAAGATCCCAACTTACATAGTTTCACTTATGATTGTTCTACCATACTTTGGATTTTGAATTTTGATCCCTTCCCTGGCTAGTGACAGGCAGTACGAAACTCTCTCACAGCTCGCAGTAAGACATACTGTCTTGAGGGTAAACCCCTGACACTCTACGTTGTACTGTATTGTCAGAGGATTTGGCCCAAATATAGGCAAATGTAAGTGTTCTTTTCAAATACTGATGCTCCTCTTCCAAACTATTCTCCAAAAAGGATCCACGTTTTTGTTTCAATTTGAGAAGTAACTGTTATAGTGAATAAAAATGACTGAAAGGATACTATCATAAAGGAAATAAATTTTGAAATTTATCTTTAAATTTATTCTGTATAGTTCTTTACCCAAAATAAAGTTTCAGTTCAGTAATTAAAATGCTAGCTTCGTCAAAGCTCCTAATCTAATTTAAAGTTGAGGTTTCTTCTCTGCCTTAACTAATGGCTGGCGCAAGAATAAAATTTGCGAAAAGGAAAAGTGAGAGGCAGCTTCATCACTCATTTATCACCTATGGCTTCTTTGCTCTTGTTCTTTTAATCCATATTCTCTGACCCTTCCAATTTGGAGCAAGGGGTAGGAGAAGCAGTAAGGAGTCTCCCAAGTGAGACTTTAAACCTCCTCTTTTGAGTTCAAGTTAGGAGAGATTAACAGGCAGTGACCCCACTGGGAGGGCTGTGGTGGACCTGACCAATACCTCTCTGGGAGACACCTCTTCAAAACCCTTCCCATCTCTACAGAGGGGAGGGGCTTTTATACCTTTGGTAGGGTAAAGTGCTTTCGCAGTCCTCAAACTGGTTCTGGGTTAGCATCTCTCTTTGGAATGTGCCTCAGCTAAAACTTCCGTTATAATAATCTGTTTCAAATAGAAATCAAGTCTTGCCAACCTCACCTGTCTCCCACACCCTCATCCCCTCACATAACATCCTCATTAAAATCCTTCAGTGGCATTATTTGAATTTAGGGCACAATCTAATTAAACCTATAAAGTCCTACATGATCTAGAAGATCCTGCCTGTCTTAACAACTCATCAATGATAAGAGCTAGTCACATGAGTCGTCTTCTGTTTCTCTGACATGAAAGCACTTTCTAGCCTTAGAGCAGAGTTTCTCAGTCTCAATACCATTGGCGTTTATGGGGCAGGTAATTCTTTGTTGTGAGGGACTGTCCTGTGCATTGTAGGATGTTTACCAGCATCTCTGGCCTTTACTCACTAGATGCCAGTGGCAACCCCTCCTTAACCTTGTAACAATCAAAAATGCCTCCAGATATTGCCAAATGTCCCCTGAGGAGGGGACAAATTGCCCCTCTGTTGCCTCAGAAACTTCCTATATTATACTTCTTCTGTGTATAAGTCTCTCTTTTGCATTCTTCACTTGAAAATTCCTACTCATTGTTAGCCCTGAATGATTCTCCAAAACTAAATCAGTTCTTCTTGTAATAAATCCTTTGCGACTTTTCCTTTGTGACTAGGCAAGTGTTTTAAAATATTCCCCCTCACCTTCAAAGAGATCATTTTTGGCCCTTGGTTCATGGCACATGCCACATGCCAAGGCCACCACAACAGAATGAGGCCTTTGATAATGCAACTGAGGGCTTAGGAAAAGCCAAGACGTTGTTAGAGAACCTTCTGAGCACTGTAACAGTTTTAATTTTCTTTTAGATATTCCATTTGCTGAATTGAAAGCCTTTGCTGATGTTTCCTTTCTGAGTGGAACAGATGAGACTGAGTGAGCGACAATAAGAGCTAACATGTATTGAACAGGTACTGTGTGCCGTATATAAAATAACACACTCAATCCTCACAATGAATTAGCTACTAAGACTACCTTCATTTTACAAAAGACACAATTGAGACACAGAAAGAATAATTATTAGTTCAAGGTCAGGTGTTGGCTTCATTGGTGTGCTTTGCTCAGGTCAGACGGAGACCTGCCTTCCTTCCTTGTACTTGCTATTCCCTCTGCCTGGAAATTTCTTCCCCCAAATATCCACATGCTTTTTGTCCTCACCTTCCAGTTCTTTGTAAATGCCACCTTCTCAGGTAGGACTTCTTGAGTGCACTATTTAGAATTATAAATAGAAGCTCCGTGCTGGCATTCCCTGCCTTGCTTTCTTCCATAGCACTTCCTGCCACCTGAAATGCTGATCTTTCACTCGTTGATTGACTCTCTCTCCCAAAAGACTAGGAGTTCCTTGAGGGCAATGGTTTTATTGCAAGGCTCTATCCTCAGCACCTGACACATGCTTTGCACTTGGTAAGTTCTCCATAAATATTTGTTGAATAAATGAATGAATACATTCCACCTTCAACATGAGGATCTTCCTACTTGAACTAGGTCAGACAACATAGAGCCTTGGGGTGAAATGTTGGCTCAAACTTGTTTCAAGAGTGCTTTCATTTTAGTTTTCTACAAACTAGGGTATGTTTGCAAACGGTATATAGATGATACAGGGCACAAGACAGTAGAAGTGGCTCTCTCTTGGCTCCTTAGTTTCTGCTGAGAAAAAGGAAGGCCCTGAGACAGAAAGCAGGTGGATACTCAGCTTGCACTGGTGTTGGCTGCCTGCCAGCCTCAGGTGAGTCTGAGCTGGCACAGAACACTCACAGCAGCTGTGGCCGAAATCAGACAAGGCAGAGAGGACCAAGGTCACCTGCTGTGATAATCCACCATGATAACATTTTATATTTCTCAAAACTCTCGTAATTTGCATAAGTAACCTAAACACATCATGTTATATTTTAAATACATTTTCGATCCTTCTTGTCTCAAAAATTATGGAAACAGATGTATATTGTCATCACAGAAATAACCTTACATCAGATTAAAATTTTACCAGCCCATCCCCCCCAAATTAACAAATTACCAACTATGCAATTTTTCATTTTAAATTAAATCATAGGAATAATTTTCATCTCTCCCTAAACCCATTAAAAATCCAGTACTTTATAGCAGAGATGACATTGAATGATTCCTAAATTAATGAAACCATTGTTACAGTGCTTTAAATTTTAGGGAATAGAATTATAAAACCTTATAAAATCATGACTGCCCCCACCCCCAGCCCTTTCAGAAGCATGTGTTGCTTATTTGAATACTAAACGTGTGCAAAGCCATTATATGTACACTTTTGTGCTAAATAACATAACCTAAATAACTTTTCTAGGATATTTAAGGGTACCTAGATACTTCCATGGAGGCAGATAAATGAGAATATTCAAACTGTAATCTTGTTCCTTGAAGCAGAGATGAGCTTTCTATAAATGACTAAACTTAGTAGAGAAAAAAGAGAAATTTGCTGACGATGTGAGAGTTGGGGCCCCTTACTGGTTCCTCAAGCCCAGGGCACGCTTTCCAAGACAACCGTGGTATAAGGCCACATTGTGAGCTTTGTAATTTCAGCCAATTTCTGTGAAGTATAAATACAACGGTCTCTGCACTTTACACATTTAAGTAATATGATGTCACAGCATCTGCACTATAGAACAGGGGGTTCTGAACTATGAGAACCCCTAAATTTGAGACCATTTGTGTCATGATATTCTTAGCTGTCTCAAGGGATTCACCTTTGACTCATCGTGCAGAATTGTTTCCTGATTAGGCTGTTTCAAATCTAAAAGGGACAAAAATAGGGCTGAGCAGCCAGCCAGCCAGCCAAATGTACCTTTTATAAATCTATCTCTAAACTTGTAGAGAACTCTAACAATGGTTTCATTAATTTAACAATCACTCAATGTCATCTCTATTATAATGTACTAAGCTCTTAAGAGAGAAAGAAAAAGGAAAATTGTTTTATTCCCATGATTTAATTTAAAATGAAAAATGAAAAATTGCATTGATGGTAGCCTTGTTAAACTTTTTTGATTTGCTTTATGATTTAAAGTATGGACTTTCTTTTCTTCAGGGCCATGCTTTTGTCTTCTATTTCAAAACTCCTCAGTGAACATTTTTATCTTTCTAGGACAGGTATGAAAACACGACTTAGGTGATTTTAGTAAAATCTTATAATAAACTCTTATAACTTGGTAACAAATACAGCCCAAAAGGATGCGTATTAAAACAGTGTATTTCAAAGCAATATACTCAGCCAGGACCCCAAGTTGTCTGTGGAAACAAAGTAGCACTGTGACCCCCATCACTAGCCATGCACCTCATACTGGCTGGGGCACCTTCCAGATCCTTGGGACCTTCCAGGCATTCTTGCCAAATCTGCTTCCCAGCTCCCAGAGCAGCTCGTATTCCCTTTGCCCACATGCAGAGTCCTTCTCAGCCATGGTTTCAACTGTCCCTTGGAAGGGTCTTTTTAGACAGTATAGTAATGTCCCTTCCTCAGAGTGTTCCTTTGATCGTGTCCTAAAATTTCTGTCTTTCAATCCATAAAGGCTTTTTCTAGGGTAGGAATTTCCTGGATCTCCTACTGAAATCCCCCTGTGATCCTGGAGTACAGTTGAAATATCAGAGTCCCTCGGTCAGACATTCTTGAGATTTACCTGGTGTGACCCAGACCAAATTGTCAAATTTTGTAGCCACACAGGTGAAAGGCTTCTACTGAAAGCAGAACATAACGAAAGACAAGTGAATTGAATTCTAGGCTCACGGGGTGGGGGGCCTTTTCCTCGCTACTAATTTTGAAGTTGACCTCTATATGAACATTGACTCTCTTTGGGGATCCAGTCGTTTCCAGGGAAAAGAAGATGACATCCTAACCCATTTGCCCATATGAACAGAGTCAGATGTATAGTAATGTTAATTTCTTGGTTTTGACTATTCATTTTTAGTTTGGCAAGTGTACCATGATTAAGTAAGATGCTAACTTTAGGGAAAAATAGGGAAAATGGATCAGCTTACGTAGGTACCATCTTGGTAGACTTTCTGTAAATCTAAAATTATTCCAAAATAAAAAAAATTATTTTAAAAAGATTTGTGAATGATAGAGGAGGTCCCCTGTCATTCAAAGAGTGACTTAAATCCTAGGGAATGATGCAATCAGTATTTGTAGAAGATATAAAATGATTTAATATCTCTCCCAGATACATTGACTATTTGCATTAGAGACTAAGATCAAATGCCTCAACCAACGTGTATTTCTGTGTAAAACACTCATAGATTTAGGGGAAGTTAGGCAATAAGATATGTATTGATAACTTAAAACTCAAAAGGTACAAAAATCCCTTATTTTAAATAAATGGTATACTTGAACACATTTACCTACTCATTTTCTTCAGGCTTCCTTTTTACTACATGATTATGCAAATAAGATTAAAAAGGGAAAAAAAAATCTGTGTTTTTGTTCCTGTCCATTATAAATATTTACATATTTTGGTGAAGTAAGAAAGTTGTTAGCAAAACTGACTTGGAAAGATGGGAGGAAATTTTGATTAAAAATTAAGGCATAATGAGATTGGAGAAAATGTCATCTGAGGAAAAAAACTTTTAATTTTTTTTTTCAGTTTTTACCAATATCCTTTTTTTTTGAGAGTACTGTAGACAATTATGCCACATGCACATTTTTAAGACTTTTTCGCATTACACTAGATTTCTTCATTTTCTAAATTTGTTATTTGTAAATTGAATTCATTTCTCTGGCTTCATTTTCTTGTCTCATTATGCTGAATTCAGCGAGTGTTTGTTTTGCGTCCCTCTCTAAATAAGCGCTCCCATTTCTTTTCATCATCTGTAAGTCCTTAACCATGTACAAAATCATTTTTGTTGAACCAACTTTCCAGTTCACGCACCACTGCTACTAGAAATTCTAGGATGAAATCCGTCATTAGGTGACTCAAAGAAATTATGAAGTGTTTTTTTTTTTTCCCCACTTCCTGTTTCTTGCCAGTTATTGAGAAATTTCGTGATTCAGAGAATGAGGAAAGAGAGTGGAGAGCGTTCTGATTAGTGTCAACTTACCCACTAGTTGATGACTTCAGCTGGCTTTAAGCAATTGCTTTTAATGTAATAATTCCTCCCATAAATTCATGGTGAGGTTTCCGTCAGGCATTTTGTTTTGGTAATTGTGAAGTCCAGCTAAAGTGCTGGTGGAAACTATATACTTACTTACTTACAAGCTCTCAGCAATTGTAGTTATGCCCTCATTGAAGTGATTCAATACTTGATACATACGTGGTTGGCTATATCCAAGTCTGGCAGAAATTTGCCTTCTGTGATTAAAACAGTTATCACTGCCCAGCACTAAAAGGCTTATAAACACTATTTAACTTTAAAAAGAAATTCTTTGTTTATCTAAAAAAGAATGGCAATCTGTTTTTAATTATGCTTAATTGAAAAAGGAATAAAATCATTTGGAAGTTAAAAGAAGAAAAGTGGATAAAAAGTCAGATAATCAGTGGTTATTATAAAGAAAATGAAATTCTTCTCAATGTAAACCTTGTAAACACTACCAGAGTGCTATAAAAATACAGTAATATAATCATACTGTTTTGGCAAGAGTTCCTATCAGACTAGAGAATAAATATTACTCATACTGTTTTCATTTGTCTTTGCTTAAGTGTTCAAGTAGTATATTTATCAGCTCTATACCTCATCCAAATATATAACTATATGGTTAATTATCATGATATTGATATAATTAGTATTGTTAACCTGAAATATTTTATTTTGTGATTATTAGAAAACTGAAATTAAAAAATAAGGAATATTCATTGCTTTCATCATACACTGATTAAGTATATTTTTCTGAGAGTCTATTGCGTACAAAGCACTACATGGTAATAATATATATTTCTTCAATTTTTTTCTTTTTGTCTAATTATTGATTTCTTATTTGCTTAGCAATCAAAATATATGGACTATATTTTAATTCTATAGATATTGTGTTAGGCAGAATGGCTACAAAAACCCAATCCCTGAAACCTGTAATTATATTTTGGTATGTGGCAAAAGGAATTTTGCAGATGTAATTGGGGTTAAGGGCTTTGAAATAGAGATATTAATCAGACAAGCTCTTCAAAGTAGAGAACTTTCTTTGGCAGG
The DNA here is from genome assembly GCF_000956105.1 of Propithecus coquereli. Lineage (NCBI taxonomy): Eukaryota > Metazoa > Chordata > Mammalia > Primates > Indriidae > Propithecus > Propithecus coquereli. The sequence goes on along the minus strand of NW_012148819.1, from coordinate 116,787 downwards.
ACCAGAAAGGGTAGTCAGATTGTAAAAGTGAGAACTTGTCATGTTGTTTATGACTCTGAGTTACAAGGGTCTGACTGCGAGGCCTGGAGGGAAACCTGTAGGAGATAACGGAAGCCCCCAGGGGACAGCCAGGAAGGAAATGAGGACTTCAGTCCTATAAGAGCAAGGAACTAGATTCTGTCAACACCTGAAGGACCCTGGAGGCATTTTCTTCCCAGAGCCTTAGGATAAGAGCTCTGCTGGCTGACACCTTGAGTTTTACCTTGGGAAACCTAGAGGAGAGAAACCAGCCCACCAAGGCCACCTAGACTTTTGACCTACAGAAACTGTGAGATAAATTTGTGTTGTTTTGAACTGCTAAATTTGTGGTAATCTGTTTTAGCATGATAACAAAGTAATACAGACATGGTGATAACTGCAAAAGAAATTGCGGATCGAAATACCACTTAAGGGTTCATCTTTCCCTTATTTTACATAAACTTCTTAAATAATGACAATTGAAAATAATACATCATTAGGCCTTTAATTTTTATTCCAGTGAAACATTACCAACCTACTCATTTTAGGGTAAATTGTACCTGGCCCTTATGCTAAAGCAAGAGGTGTTTCTGTGCTGAATTTGTATATTGCAGGGGCTTAACTCAGACCATCTTCTAGCATTACTTCTTTCTTCCTCCTGCCCAGAATAAAAGTCTGTGGGGCCAAAAGTCCCTGGGCCTTCCGTTCCCAAGACTATGCTATGGGTAACTGGAAACTGTACTCTTCTGCCGAGATAGACCTAAGCCCACTTCTAGAGCCTGGAAGAATTCTTCCTTGATGACAGAATGCTGGTATGCATGCATTCTTAGGCCCGAGGGTTGGCCAAGGCACTGTTATGTGAAGGAGATTCTGCAGACTGGGCACCCTATCCTTGAGAGGAGAGCTCCTCACAGTTCATGACAGAGCTGGGGATGGGAAAAACAAAGAGGAGGCCATTGGGTCATGAGCTCGGGGTCTCATTCTCTCTGTGCTGCCTGTCTAGGTGAGAAACACCAAAGTGTTAGAACTGGCCTTCAATGTTATTGTGCCAAGGTCATCCTACAGAACCTATTTTATTTAATGTCAAAAAGCAAATTGGTTAGATTGAAACTTTTAAATATTGGGGTGTGTGTTACTTGTGGGCCTCTGTTTGTACTTTTGCTCCAAGTCTTGACAATTTCAGGTGCAGCCCTGAGATGATAACACTTATTGGCTTATTGAGTACCTTCTATGTGTTAGATAATATGCAAAGACCTTTGCATATACTATTTTATTTAATTCAGAAAACAACCCTTTGAGGTAGGAATAATTTGTATATACATTTTAGAGAAGAGAAAATGGAATTACAGGAGTAGAAAGAGTGATCTTACTAAGAGATTTTATTCACATAGAGTTCACATAAATGCTTCTTTCCTTGGCATTTAGGAAGTGGGCGTCCACCCCCCGCCTTTTTTTTTTTTTTTTTTAGAGACAGGATCTCATTGTGTTTTCCAGGCTGGAGTGCAGTGGCTACTCATAGGCGTAATCATAGGGCACTACGGTCTAAAATTTCTGGGCTCAAGGGTTCCTCTTGCCTCAGCCTCTTGAGTCACTAGGACTACAGGTATGTGCCTCTGTGCCAGGCTTCCTCCTGTTTTAGCCATGGCCTAACCACAAAGCTTTTCCTCAATTATATCGGTCTCAGAGGAACGATGACGATATTTGCCACAGTTTCAGTTTCCATCTGTGCTTGAAGTACAGTAGCACCCAAACTCAGCAGTCAAGAGCTCTAGTTCTTGATTCTGCACGCTTTTTACAACAATGCAAAAAAGTGTTTTGTCGTTTTACTTCTTCCTGGATCCTGAGGTCTGCATTTCACATGAATTCAAATTCAGCCATCATTCTTCTTCATTTCATTTATACAAAAAAATTTAATCATAAAACTATAAATAGTTTTCATCTCAGATTTCACCTCTGATAGGCTGGTAGCAGCTGCCTGCTGGTTCTGCTGGGAAGGATCACAGGGCTGCATGTGGACACATTAGGAGAGAACACACTTAGGAGAAGGGAGTTATGTCTGCCATGAATTTTGTATCCACAGTTGGTAGAGTCCTTGTGCGTAGATACACAAAGGGTGGCATTTTTTGTCCACCAAAGGGTTACTCACCAAGGCACATACGACGCATACAGAGGAAGAAGCCTCTGTATTCACTCACATATATATATTTTTTCATTTCTCATTATCCATTCCCAGTGGATCTTTCTTAGTACTTTAGTGCTTTTTTAGCACATGCACACATGCAAACACATACACATGCATCCCAAAGTTTGTAAAACCATAGTTCGCCTTACAAAGGAAAAGACTTGATCCTATTCACATGAGTAATTTTTATACATACCTACTGATAGACATAACCAGTTAGGAAAACTTACTAATTTTTTAAGGGCCAGAATAACAACTCTTAGGAAATGAAGCATTTGGAGAATCCAAGAGATGTCTTTTAAGGGAGGAGTATTTATGATATGAAGGATTGTAAAGCCTATGAGGCTTTGGATTTCCCTTGTAATTATAGATTCGGAAGAAATAACAGAACGTGCCTGGGGGTAGAAATGATGACATGGCTGGGACAAGGTCTCTACATCTTTGAACAGCCAGTGGTGGTGGCTCTCAGCCAGAACGCACTGTGCAGCAGTGACAGGGCCCAGTGGGCAGTGGAATGGAGGGTGAGAAAGAGGCAAGAGGTGATCCTTTAAGAAACTGAAGTAGAGTCAAAATATAAGAAAGGTGCTGGCCAGGCAAGAAATTGAATAACCTCATACCTGTTCTTACTGACAATTTGGTAATATTTGGATAATTTTGAGCAAGAACTTCCTTCTCCTTTTCTTTTGGGGTAACAGCAGAAAAAGACCTTTGGTGAAAACAAGATTCAACTGGAACATTGTTTTTTGTTTTTTTTTCAATGACAGCTCCTATTTATAATGGCTCGTTTCACTCTCTGGGAAGAACATCTGAGGCCATCACAAGGTCTCTAACTATAATTTCTTGTCTCTCTACGACTTTTTTGAGGTGACTGATTATTTGGTTATTCGTTGGTTATTTGTCTGAGGTATATCAGTTCCTGAAGCAATAGGTAAGAAGGCCAAGGTTTCATGCAATCAAAAGCAGCCAAAAGAGGTTTGAAATCACTTTTGAAATTAGAGTATTTCAATCAATTATGATCATATTTTAAAACATATAGCATAAAGTCCAAAGCCCTATTAGATTAAAGAAGATAGTTTATTCATTTTTCACTTAGAAGTCAGAAGGTACGTAGTCCCATGTGTTGGCTTCCCAATGTCATCAGAGGCCCAGATTCCTATCTTTCTGCTCTGCCATATTCAATGTGCGGTTTATATACTCATGGCTTAAAATGGCTTCTGTTGCTCCAGCCCTTATTTCAATGTACCAGGCCAGTAGAATGAAGAAGCCAAGGACATCAAAAGGAGGCTCCTTCCTAACTGAGTGAACTTTCTTTAAGCATTTGTCCTGAATGTCCCACACAGTACTATCCCATATGTCTCATAGGCCATAATTTAGTTAAATGGCCACACAAAGTTGCAGAAGATGCTGGAAAGTGTAATCTTTTAGCTCAATGCATTATCATCCTGAATCAAAACCTGGGTTCTAATAGTAAGGTAGAAGGAGGGCATGGCTATTAAGTGGTGTCACTTGGCATAACATGTCTATAGAGGATATGTTAATTGACATTCATACAGATATTTTAATAAAGCATGGAGTTTGTTTATAAGAACCAAGATTGACTATACTTTGTGGCTGTCTTTGGTCATCATCAATCATGGACTGAGAGGCTTTTAAAGATGAGATATGCACTGCCTAGCATTCAGTAACAACCCACTTAGTGTTTCCACCTTAATTTCAGGCATAGGATACCAAAATGTTAACAAATCTGTGAGGACAGTCCAAGCTTATGTAGACAAACTTTTAGATAAGAGACAATGATAATTTTGAAAATCAGTATGGCTTAATGATTAGTTAAAGATATATCAAATAAATTAAATAACACTTTCTATTTAAGAAAGCATTTTTCCTTAGTCTAGACCTGAAATGAATACATAATATTTAGGGCAAGGATTAGCAAGATACAGCTTGCAGGCCAAATGTATCTTGACTTTTTTTGTAAACAAAGTTTTATTGAAACACATATGTTTTCATATTATTGTCAGTGGCTGCTTTCACCTTATATTGGTAGAAATAAATATCTGTATTAGATACTGTCCAACCACAAAGCCTAAAATATATATTATCTGGATTCATAGAGAAAATGTTTGCTGACCTTAGCATAGGCATAGCAAAACACAGGACATACTGAATTTCTCTCATATTTAGAGATTATGGCCCACAGAACTCTCTTGAAAAATTGCTTTCATAGTTAAGTTATTTAATTATATGGCAGATTAATCAGTTTTTAACTCGATTCTGAATTGTTCCTAGAGAATGACAAATTCCTTCCTCTTACAAACTAAACCTTACTCTGGTGGTTCTCAGCTGTGGGCAATTGTCCTGAAATTGGGACATTTGGTAATATCTGGATTTGGCCTTTTTAGATGTCACAACTTGAGGGTTGGAAGGGAGCTGCCACTGGTATATAATGGATAGAGGCCAGGGGTGCTGATAAATACTCTACAATGCAC
>NW_012148819.1:107736-109858 GCF_000956105.1 Propithecus coquereli | reverse complement strand
GCATGCAAAATGATTTTCAAGCTATAAATTCAAATGATTGGTCATCACTCCTTTCATCCTTTCAATAATCTTATGAGGTGGGGACTCTACTTTTATTCTCATTTTACAGGTTAGTACAGATATCCTCAGTTGAAGCGTCCTTTTCAAGCTTCCACTGCTAGGAAATGGTGGTGCTATGACTGGATGGAGGAGTTTCGCTTGCATATTAGGCAGAATGCTCCTGAGATAATGTTAAGCCAAAAAAGCATATGCAGTTGTTCGATTTTTAAAAAAAATATTAAGCAGATATACATAAATACCTAAGGAAAGAAATAGTGAAAGGAAAAATATGAGAAAGATTGAAATGATTATGGGTCATCTTTTTAATATTTAAATTGTATACATTATCTAAGTTTTCTACAATAGCCAACTATGCTTTTATTGGCAAGAAGAGAAATTCTTACGAAATAAAGGTAAATATATACTTTTAAAAGCATGAGAATAAATAAATTGAGAAATGCCAAGCTTCAAAATTTGATTTTTATAGGTAATATGGTTTTTTAAATCTTTCAGTGAGGTGGAAAAAAAAGAACACAGACAACTTTCCTAAGCTGCGCCATTTCAAAAAAATTTATAAGACAATAGATGTGGTGATAACAATTGAGAAAAAGAGCACAGAGTTGAAATCAGAAGCTTGTTGAACTCCCTTCTCCCTCTCCTGCCAATGTGGAATAGAGAGTTTTTATATAGAATTTGAAGTGCTGTCCTTTACCCCTTTGTTAACTCATTCTAAGCATGAAGACGAGTACTCTTGGAAAGATCATTTAAAACACTCCCTACCCTTCCATTATAGCCTCCTCACACCTTGCCAACTTGAACAGTAAATCACAAACCATTTTTTGTTGTTATTGCTGAAGCATATCTTTCAATATTATCACTACTTTAAGAGTTGATGTATTTTTAAAAGTTAGACTAATATGGCAGCATTTTGGATGAGCCCTCTTTTGTGTGTCTGCTTCATTCCTTTGTTGGAGTTACACATTTTCTGTGTGTGGGATGGAGGAATCATGGAAAATTGCCACTTGTGTGATAAATTACTGTTTTCACCCATCAAACATCAAAAATGCTCCATATGAGCCTTGCACACCATTATGTTGTCCCATCTAGGACCCTTTGAAAGTCAGCAGGGTGCATCTGGCTGAAATTCAGTCAGGCGATTAAATTTATTCAAGCTTGGTGAATTTGAGAGCTTTCAAAAGGAGAGTAACTGAAGGGATGAGATTATACTCCTGACAGGGCTCTGGAAAGGTGTCTGACACCTGACGGCCCACAGCGAGCCATGGTACCTGTTCCCATTGATTTGCAACAAAGTCTTTCTCAATAAGTATCTCCACTTAACATTTCCTCTCAGGGAACCTGTGCCATTGAAGATATTTACGAGTTGCTTTCAGCTTAAAAATAAATCACCTCTAATTCCTCTAAGCGAAATCAATCAAAAACCTGTAAAAAATGGACTGGTTGTTTGGTCGATTCTGGCAGAAAAGTAAACAGCACTTCAGCTTTTCTCCGCCATTAAGGCCTAAATGGCCCAGAAAGTAAATCAATATTTCTAGTCAGCCTTCTGGCTATTGTTTAGCCAGTAGATATGGATTTGCTCCGGCTTACTGCACTCCTTCGGGACTAGCCTATATTCCTCCGAGAGGAATAATAAGTTCGTTATCTAGTTCAGTTCTCTCTTGTACATTTAAATGGACCACATCCATCAGCAGCCCTTGTTAAAGTTAAAGGATGAGGGCATCCCATTCAACCCCCTTTCTAGTGGAACACTTTCAACGTAGTGGGGGAAGAAATTATAATTCAAAATTCTACTGGTTGGCAAATGGCCTAAAAACCTAAGCGGGTGAGGGGTAGGCAGTAATTTGAGTATGAGAAGGCATATAATACTGCTGTTTCAAGACAGGAAGTGCTACTTGCCCATTTCTGAGTAAACTATGATACATAACAAGGCTATGTGCTATAGACACTATCATTATTTCTGCTAATTCTTCTCACATATTTTATTTAAATACTCTTGTGATTCTGAACAGTAAAAGCTAGTCAAAATTTTCCTTTTCTCATGTCGCAAACCCAAATGCAAAACCCC
>NW_012148819.1:104329-106946 GCF_000956105.1 Propithecus coquereli | reverse complement strand
TCAGAGGAGGGAGAATTCCTAACTTTGAGCTGAGGTTGAAAAGTTGTCTACTAATTCATTATTATGTGGTAATATTGAGGGGATAAAATATTCTGGACAAGAAATTTTTCAAGATTTCTGGATAAGAGAGAGAGTGTGTGTGTGTGTACACACATAGGATTTACTTACACAAGAAATTGTGGGACACGGAAATTGCTGTAAGAGTTATATATTTTCTTACAATTTGATATAGGTGGACAGGACATGAATTAAACTTTCTTGATGACAGAAGATTAGATTATTAACATTAACAGTTGTGTTGTACTAAATGAAGAGCTAAAGTTACAAATGTCAGTTTTATTGGTACAAGACTAGACAGAGAATAAGACCTGTGAGTTCACTGAGCTATGAACACTTGCTGTTTCATCAGACTGTTGAATCCTAGTGGTTGGCCTATTTTTCACATGTAGACTATTTTAGGAGTATAGAAGTGCTAGTGCATATTTGTACCTTTCCTCTTTCCATAAGCCTGTCATTAGAAATATTCTGTGAGTATATCTTCAGTTTCCATTGTGGCACGTTGGCTCTTTTCTTCTTTACTCCTTTTAAGGTAGTAAAGATGGCCTCCATGGAAGTCCAGATCTTGGACACTCATGGAAGGACACCATGGGTGTCCTTCTAACTGCAAAGCTGCTTTTCCTGTTGTGTCTCTTCATTGCTCGTTTTCTTTAGCATTGCATAGTCTCTTCACCACTTCTGTCACTACCTTTGACCTGCAACATGACCACAATGTCCAATGGACCCTTCTTTGCCATGTACGCTCTCTTTTGATTACACATTTTTCACTTGATTTGGTTGTGTTTTGTTTCATGTTGCTTCTCTTGTGCTGCTTAGCTTTCATGTGAAAAACGTGGCTTGTTCTTAACAGTTAGCTAATTAGAATGTTTATTATATGGATGCTTTCTTATATCAAGTGTAATCTTTGGGTCTTCTACTTCTTTTAGATAAATTAAGTGTTCCTGGGTGCTCAACAATTCAGCTTTGTTTTCAAGGAATTAACAGCCTTCTTTTGTGTTTTTGTTCTTTCAAAATGAATTAGGAGGTAAGAAGTCTGATTTCAGATGGCCAAAATTTCACTGAAATCTCTGAATATTCAGCAGATATAAACACTGGAATCACTTCGAAGTATGCTTTACTTATTGGAGAAAATACAACATAGGCACTATAAATGCTCACCTACTGCAACTACCTAAATATTTACTTTGATCTCATCCTCTTGAATGATTTTGATCAATGATAATGACCAGTTGAAAAGATTAAAGATAGAAAAATGAAGAAATGCCAAGTTTTATAGCATCCATTGTGAAACATTATGCTAAACCACATTTACCAATAAATAAATGATCTCTTATGTTTCCTTGAGCTGAGGCCTTGAAAATGTCCTTGTGCATACACAATGAAAATTGGGAAAATACACATCTTATAATGAACATCAGTATGATCTGTATATGGTACTAAAGGCATAATTCATTCAAAAGGCTGAGCAACTGACAATCAATGCTTTGAGCACAAATTCACATTATGATTTTGACAAATTCACACTATCATTTTGTAAAGGAATAGTGAGGCAAAGCTATAAAATTTGACTTTTATAAAAAAGAAAACTAACTGGCATGTGTGAAGGCAAAATCTTGGACTCTGTTTTTATTATCATTTTGCTATTCTCAAATGAGCAAATCATCTACAAAAGTAAAGGATTTAGTAGTAATTTTACTTTTATAAGCTAGAAAGAGGATGTAGCCAGACTAGAGATTAGAAACACATCATGGGAATGGAATCAGAGAGAACAGTTGTTGGCATTTGTTATCTGGAGTCATCTATGAAGTAATGTGATCTCAAGATGCTAACACATGGTCTATGACTGAGAAAAAAGCAGGAACAAGAGTGAGGCAAGATACTGGCCTGCAGAAGCCCATGATTTTGAAAGTCATTAAGGTTTTCAAGTTGGTTGTGAGTGGTGGGTCCAGTCTAACACTAGGGAAGAAGATCTAGGGGCTAGTTGAATGCAACCTCAGCAAGTTATCTTGAGAGGATATATGTCTGCAAATCATGCACATCTGGATATCCTACTGACATTTATACCCCATAGACAGGAAGGAAAGGGTCGTGAAATTAGTAAGAGATTTGGAATGAAATCAAGAGATATGAGTTTGAGAGTTTGCTCTGTAACTTATAAACATGAATCTGGGTTTTTTAAGTTATTCAAGACTCATTTTCTGATTTGTAAAATCAGAATAACACTATTATTATTAACACCATTACTTCTCCTAGAACAAAAGTGGTCTAAAGCTACTGAAGATATATTGAGAATATATTTGAAGGCACCTTAGTACATAAAATATTGTGTTAGTATCTATTATTATAAATAAATGATAATAATTACATACCAACAACTTATTGAGACATGGATTCATTTATGAGGGGGAAAAATAATTTACCATCTCTATCTGAGTTCAGTTCTTCAATAATCAATAGTTCCACTTAGTGCCCTAAAACCTAAATATTAATTAGAGCATTTAATTTGTTTGATATTAATTAAATTCAGAAAATTCTATTTTACCACCAACACTTAAGATTA
>NW_012148819.1:99521-100529 GCF_000956105.1 Propithecus coquereli | reverse complement strand
AGAGCAGTAAAGTTCTGCCAGTAGCTACCACCTCCTCCTTCCTCTAGCTTATGCAAGCATGAGAGTAATTAATCCTCATGCTTACTTGAGTTTGGTTTGGCTTTGGCACAGTATGCTTTCCCTAGCAAACCATAATTGATTCTGAATAATTGATCAGCGACGAACATTCAATTTTCTTTATCTTCTCTTCCTCTCATTTTGCTATGATATATGTTTTCTTTGGGGAACCATTTTCCATTTTAAAAAAAGGCCCCAAATGTGATGGCTTTTAGTGATCAAATCAATTTATGCTGCTTTCTGCCAATTCACATCAACTCCAATATGATTCCTTCTGGAGAACTCTTAGGAAACCCTAATTAGTGTCCTGTTGTATCCATTAGTTTTGAATAAGGAAGTAAACTTCTTATGTAAAGACCTTGGAAACTATTTACATATGACTGCTTTGCCATTTATCTAATCACCACACTGATTTGCTTTTTTGAAATATCTTTTGATGAGAACTATTACTGAAATCACTAAAACCCTAAGTGAGTCATGGAATCTGGCTGGACAAAGACACCTAAAATCAGAACCTGTGACACTCATCTAAGCTTTGTTAATTTACCTAATGATCATATTCTTCACTTTTCTTTTACGTAAAAGTAAGATTACATTATAATAGTATGCCACTTATCTAATAATTATTATAATTCTTTAGGTACCAGAATAAAACTTCCTACCAAAACAGAAGTAAAATGTTCTTTAAAGAAAGTAGTTTTCAGACAGTCTATGCATTTCATGTCAGAGATAAGTGGGCCACTTTTAGGCCAAAGGCCTTATGTAAAAGTGACCTTGATGTACGAAGGGGGGATATCTACTTTACTTTTAAAGTCAAACACTGACAGTAGATGAAAAGTAGCATAGAGTATGTGAGAAACCCTTGGATGCTGACATTTTGAGATGCCTTGCACATGTCTCAGATATCTCCGTTTAAGCTGGATGCAATGCCCTTCTTTCTCTTTCAGCCTC
>NW_012148819.1:93762-96741 GCF_000956105.1 Propithecus coquereli | reverse complement strand
TCAGGGAAGACCCAGAAAATGAAAGAGAGACAGATTGAGGATATAATCAAGTGATTAAATATGCATTCTGTATTGAACAGAAAATTTATTTCAAGAAGATGCTCATAGTTATGAGAGAAAATGCAGGGGTCAAGTGCACAAGGTGTATAGGGGCAGTTGAGGAGGGGTGAAGGAGTGAGAGAGCTAAAGGGTTATAAAGTAGAAGTTAGAGAGGGAAGGCAATGATGCATTCCAGTGTATGAATATGACAGGGCGTGGCTGAACAGAATGGAAGTGATAGTTCTTCTAGTTCAGAAGTCCTAGGAACTACAGTCTTAGGGAGGTAGCACACTGACCACATGGATATGGAATTTTTCCTGAATTTATTCATCACATATAATAAGTGCTTATTACATGTATTAGTCAGCTTTGCTGTATAACAAACCTCAAATATCTTACTGATTTACAATAACAGACATTGTGTCTCATGCTCATCAGTCTGTGATTTGACTATATTCAGTTGATCTAGGCTCAGATCACCTGAGCCACTCTGCTCTAAGTTGCAGGTCTGGGGGACTTTGCTCCACGATTTCTGTCTCCTCTTTGTGTGTTCATTTGTGAGGCCAGGCTGATGGAGATGAAGTTATCTGGGTACACTTTTCTCACTGTGAGTGATAGAAGCACAAGAGGCAAGCCTAACCACACAGATAAATCAAAACTTCAGTTAGTATCTGCTAAAATTCTATTAGCCAAAATAATTCAAATTTTATTGAAATTAGTTGAAAATTGAAATTAATAATGGTTTTTATTTTCTAATGTGTTGTATTACAAAATCACATGGCAAAATCTGTGGTTAAAGACAGAGAGTGAAGAATTCAAATGATGATACAATAAGAATGGAGACAAATGTTATAAATCAGGCACTTCAATGGTCTTTAAGTTTATTGGCAAGTAAATGGGAGGTCAACAGACACTGCCAACAAGAAGAGATAGAATAGATAGATTAAGTACTAGTGTTCAAAGAGAACATGATCCTTCTCCTCCAAACTCCCTAAGAGCATAGAAGATAACAGTTTGGATAGAGCAGTAAGACAGTGCAAAAATAGAAGCCACCCTTCTCCCACCTCTGAAAACCAGAAAATTCAGGTATGGGGCAGTTGGTTACACTGATAATTATTAGTCATTAGGAGCTAATTTGTGTAACACATACTCTAAGAAGACAGAGGATATTTTATCCAACACAGTTGTGAAGAAAAAACATGGTGGTTCTTGACAAAGTAAACATATCCCTCTTTCAGGGTTTAGTGATCAATTAGTTGAAGTTCTGGTCTCTGAGGACGTAACAGAGTAACTATGACTGGGACTTTTTAGAGCTTATCATTAATAAGCCCCAGATAGAGAAGCAGTGGAAGTGCCACAGGCAGGTCAGTCGTCATAGAAGTACTTAGGAATTTTGTCTTGGGTGGAGTAGGTACAGAAATAAAGAAATTTCTCAAAACAATAAGCAATTATTTATGTGCTACTATGCGACTGCTGTCATTCTGGCAGCAGTGGGGAATACAGAAAAATTGTAAGACAAAGTAATCATTTTCACAGAGTAAAATTGACCACAGTATTAATCTTACCTGATTTGGGGCTGAACTGGAAATGTTTGAATACTTTACTTTATTGAAGTGAGGGCAAAATACCGTTGGAAGACACATCTAACAACTTTCCAAATTCAGAGAATAATTGCCACTTCAAACTTGTCTTAGAATCCCATTTATCCAGTGCATTGATTTTTTTCATTTAAAATTTAATATTTTAAATTTCATATTTTTGTTCATTATTTAATAATTATTGGATCTTAAGTACTAAAAAGAAACTGAAAAATAAACAATCTGGGTTTATTTGAACAACATGGGTTTATACTGCATGGGTCCACTTATTTACAGATTTCTTTTAAGAAATACATTGGACAATTTTTGGGGGTATTTGCCACAACGCAAAAAAACTCTCAGGTGAACTGCATATTCTAGAAATATCATAAAAAATTAAGAAAAAGTTAGGTATATCATGAATGCATTAAATATATGTAAATACTAGTCTATTCCATCATTTACTACCATAAAATATACTCAAAAATATATTATGAAAAGTTAAATTTGTCAAAATTTATGCACAAAAACATTCACACACAATACATAGCACCATTCACAGTCAAAAAATGTAAACAAAATGTCAATGTGTAGTATTAAATCATCACTGTAGTGCATACTGTACTACTGTGATATCATAGTCATCTCTTGTTGCTATTGTGGTGAGCTCAAATGTTGCAAGAATCCGCTTAAAAGCCTTGTGACACTAATCATCTCTCCATGAGCAGTTCATCAAACACATTTCAAATTGCAGTAAAAAGTGATCTCTCTCATTCTACCATATTTTGCATCCTGTTTAGTGCGATACCAGTAAACCTTGACTAACACTATGGGGCTCATACAAAGGGCTACTAGTGATGCAGGAAGTGCTTCCAAGAAGCAGAGAAAAGTCGTGACATTACAAGAAAAACTTGAATAGCTTGATAAATACTATAGATTGAGGTCTGCAGCTGTGGTTGTCTGTCATTTCAGATGAACAATTAATCTTGTAACCAAATGATGTAAACTTATGGTACCAATAAATACAGTATAGTACTGTAAATGTATTTTCTCCTCCTCATGATTTTCTTAATAACATTTAAAAGATGTGTTTATCAACTGTGTATATTATTGGTATAGCTTCCAGTTAACAGTAGGCTATTAGTAGTTAAGTTTTTGGGAAGTCAAAGGTTAAATGTGGATTTTCAACTGTGCAGAGGGTCGGTGCCCCAACTCCTGCATTGTTCAAGGGTCAACTATAAACCAGAATGCTGCGATACCACAAGTAACAAAACCCCTACCTATACTCAAATGTTTCAGGAATTTTCCATCAGTTTTTCTGACCTTTTAATTACATCAGGCCTGTTTACATCAATAATACATA
>NW_012148819.1:92017-93712 GCF_000956105.1 Propithecus coquereli | reverse complement strand
CAAAAACCTGCCTTTTAAATACAGATTCCACCATTTCATTAGCTCTTTTAATAAGTTACTTAATTTTATAACTTCTGAAGTAACTCATGACAAGCTACTTAATCTCTATAAATGTCAGTTCCTTTGACTGTTAAATTTGGATAATAATAGTAACTATGACATCAGTTTATAGTAAGAATTAAATGAGATGGGCTTCCTAAGGACTATAATCACATTTTATTCATTCATTTTTCTTTGACTCATTCAAGAAATATGTATCGTAAGTCTAATATGTCCCATCCTAGGTGTTGAAGATACAGAGATAATCGAGACAGGCAAGGTTTCAGTCACCATGAAGCTATAATTAATTTGCAGAAGAAAGTCAGCATGCAAGTGAAACAATAATCATGCCTGTTATATAGATTGTAACACATGGAATGAAAGAACTCCATGCGTGTGAGAGTCATAAAACCAGGCACCACTTTGTAAGAGATGTTATTTGGCTGAGGCCTGAAGAAGGAGCTCAAAAAGATGAGAAAAGGCCAGTGTAAGTCAGAGGCACCAGGAAGGACAAAGGAATTGAGGCAGGAAAAAGCTTGGTGTCTTTGAAGACTAGATGAGAATTCAATCTTGGGCTGTAAGTCAACAGAAGATTAGCAACAGCAGGAAGTCACTACTATCTCTAATTTACAAGGGCAAAAGGAGGGGGTGGTATTACCAGAGCCCAGAGGCATACTCACCCAGCATAAGATAGAATATGAGTTGGTACATCCAAGGGAAGTTTGATTCAATGAGGAGCTGTAGCCACTATTAGAGATGGTGCCCCAGAGAGAGAGGAATGATATCTTTAAAATGTCCCTTTATTCTTCCATCCATTATACCACCAGGGTGACTTTAAGTGACTGAACCAAATAAGATGCCAGATGACACAATAGCCTCATGAAATACAGCTCAAGAATACAGTCACCGATGTACCCAATAGAAAGAGCAAAGGAGAAGAAATTGATCTGAGAGCAAGTTGGCTCAGAACGAGCAGGAGTCATTAAGGGCTAACTCTTTTAATACTTTGGGCAAATAGCCCCACTGTATAGGAGAAGAGGATGAATTCAGAAATGTTATTCAGAAGTGCTGCCTGACCCTGATATAAGGAAATGCAGAAATCAGACAAAAGTCTTAAATCTATGCATTGGTGTATTCCCAGTCAAGACCACACTTACAGGCTCTATCTGGTTAACTTCCTGAAAAGTGGTTGTGTAAGGGAAACCAGAAAGAAATCTCAGTAGTGACCCTTGTTTCTGTGAATAAATAAATAAATAAATAAATAAATAAATAAATAAATAAATAACAAGCTCTTAGCTTGAAGTAGACTGACCCACTTTGGGGTTGTCTAAACCTAAGGATCTTGGAAAATGCACAGAGTGAGAGAAATCTTTGGAAAATCCTAAACTTTCTGCTATTAAGCTAAGTAGCATCTTGAATAATTTATTTGCATGATGTATAACCATGTTGCATCTCATTTTATGGAATTATTCAATTTATACACAATTTTTCCAAGTGCTATTGATAGCCTGAAGGTACAAGTGAAGAGAATAAATTGAGTGCTTGATCTATGTTGGGGGTTTTCAGGGAAGACCCAGAAAATGAAAGAGAGACAGATTGAGGATATAATCAAGTGATTAAATATGCATTCTGTATTGAACAGAAAATTTATTTCAA
>NW_012148819.1:77888-88562 GCF_000956105.1 Propithecus coquereli | reverse complement strand
TGTAAGTCCCCAATTTATGCTGGTTCAACTAATGATTTTTTTCACTTTATGATGGTGCAAAATGATACACATTCAGTAGAAATCTTACTTCAAATTTTGAAATTTTGTCTTCTCCCAGGCTAGCAATATGCAGTATGATATTCTCTTGTAATGCTGGGCAGCGGCAGAGATCTTCAACTCCTAGTCAGCCACACCATCACTAGGGTAAACAACTGGTACTGCACTCTATAGTATGCTGTGTTCAATAAATTACATGAGCTGTTCAACATGTGACTATAAAATAGGCTTCATGTTATATGATGTGTCAACAGTAGGCTAATGTAAGTGTTCTGAGTATTTTTAAAGTAGGCCAGGCTAAGCTATCATGGTTACTAGGTCAGAAGTATTAAATGCATATTTGACATTTTTGGCATACTTTCAACATGTGATAGGTTTATCAGGACATGACCCTCATTGTAAATCAAGAAGCACCTGTTATCTTCATATGGCAAAGATATTTTTCTTTAATAATATTTAATTATTCAATATTAACTTATTTAATAATAATAGTGATGGCCTAGATATGGGAGTGAAGAACTAGAGATTAATATAAAATCTCTGGGGAATATTTGATGATAAAAATCAAAGTATTGATAGTCTATAGTTTATAAGTCTTATTGCAGTCACAGAGTCCTGGGCTCAAATTTTCGGTCTGACATTTGCTTGCTATATACTCTCCAGTAACTTATTTTATTTTACTCTATGAGTCTTAGCTTAAAGTTCTGTATAATGGGGATCATAGTAACCACTTACAAGGTGGTCGTAAAATAAACAGGATAATACACACATACATCTTAGCACATTTTCTGGCAAATGGGAACTACTTTTCAGATAGAAAGTACTAGTTTCTCACCATTCTCCTCTATCTTTTTCTTTACTTCTGAAAATAATTATAGATATAAACAAAGCTTGTTCTACAAAGATGTTAACCCAAGTATCTAACAGTAAAATAAGAGGGCACTGGTTTAATACATTATGTCACATACATTCAGTGGAATAATATGTGGTCATTTAAATTTTACTATAGAAAATTAATGAGATTCTTTAGTAAAAATTCTCAGATGATACTTATATACCAAAAATATGGTTGTAGAGATAATATGTGCTTTATTATCACAATTTATACGTGTGGGGGGCGGTTATATATAAGGGCAGGTATTTACATGTGTAGGTCATACATAAGCATGACACAATATGTATGCATGTGTGATGCTGTGTGTATATGCATAAGAATAGAGAAAGACCAGAACTCTATAAACATTCATATATTCAATAATATTTGAGGAATTCCTGCTATAATACAGATACCATACTAACTTCTGGTGATAAAAAGTTAAGAAAAGACAATCACAAACTTCTGTTGTACAGCAAACAATATATGGTGGATATGGATATTGTTAAAATAATGTTAAAAACTGATTTCAAATTGCAACTGTAGTAATGCTACAAAGAAAAGATGTGATGGGAAAAATGAGTATTAGGGAAATTGACTTGGGAAATTGACTTTTAAAAAGTCAGATGATCAGGCTTCCCTGGTAAGGACACAAATGAACTAAAATCTGAAAAAAGCCACAGGAGATATATAGTGAAAAGGGGAGGAAAGATAGTTCAGGGAATGCTCTGAGGTGGAAAGGAGCAAAGGAATTTGATGTAGCTTTAATAGATGAGCCTGCTGTTCTGTAAGGCTGGAGGCAGGTGGGTGCCTAGGGCATTATTAAGGAGATTTGAGAAGGGAGTCATATAAGTGAAATTGGTAGGGGGGGTACTAAGAGACAAGGCTGAAACTAGATGAAGCGGCTTGAAGATCTGTTGCAGGTCTTAAAATAAACATCTCTTAACCAGAAGCTAATTAGAGGGGCTGATAACTGCAGGCCAGACCTGGCTTTGACCAGCTTATTAGCTATCTCTGTCATCTAACATAAACTTTGGCTAATTCTAATATCATTTACATTGTGGTTTTAAAATTTCTATGCCCTTGAAATCACCATAACAGTTCCAAGACAACCATATAAAGTATAAAAATGGGAGGGAACCCAGTTCTAGGAATTACTGCCCAAATTCTTAGTAAAAGCCAACCCCTTGGCCTGGAATATTCTTCCCCTCAATTAGTAAGATCACAAAAGATATAAGACCGCTTCCTCCCGGGGCAATTTCTAGCTTGCCCACTCTCTTCCCTGAGAGTGCACTTTCACTTTGAATAAAAAGTGTTGTTTGCTTGGCTTATGTGGTGTGTCCTGGAATTCTTTTCCCAATGAACACCAAGAACTTGGAAAAACCTCCACTCGGAGGCCAGTAACAAAATGATCAGAGATCTGTTAGGAAAACATCACTCTGGAAGGACTGAAGGAGAGCAAAAGTCAGTGAGCAGAACTGTGGAGTTATCTGAGTAATGGAGGTGAGAGATAATAGCAGCCGGGACTAGGATGGAGTTGGTAGAAGTGGAGTGAAGTGATGGATCTAGAAGCTACATATAAGGCAAAACTAAAGTGATATAGTAATAGATTGAACATGGAAACTGCTAAATGGAGACAGTAATAATAGCTACTGCACATGGTTGTAGGAATGAAAAACCAATAAGTTATTTCAGCACTCAGCACAGGGCCAGGCACAGCAGGGGCCTGATATTAAGTGAGAAGAAGCTAGTGACAGCGGCTGATAGGACCCTACTTGCATAAAGAGACGGATAGCATGGCCATTCATGGAGATGGGAAATACTGGAATAGCATCAAGTTTGAGTTAGAAGATCATACATTCAGTTTTAGATGTGTTGGCCTTAAATTACTTTCAAAATATTGAAGAAGAAATGCCAGTGAGATGGTTGGAAAATGATCCTGGATCTCAGAGGAGATGTCTGTATTGTGCTTGAAATTTAGGGGGTTATATATGAGATCAATAAAGCTAAAGGTGAAGGGGCCCAGTGTTGAGTTGTGAGGCAATCCTGGTAAAGGAGAGTAAGCCGGAAGGGAGGAGGGTAGAGTAGAAGTGGCCAGAGATTTGGTATCATAGAAGCCAAGTGAAAAAAAGTGTTCCAATACAATATCATTTGCTCTTTTGGGTAGATGCCCAGTAATGGGATTGCTGGATCGAATGGTACTTCTGTCACCTCTTGTATACTCCTGGATAGAGCTGGAATGCATTCTACTAAGTGAGGTATCCCAAGAATGGAAAGACAAGCACCACATGTACTCACCATCAAATTGGTATTAACTGATCAACACATAAGTGCACATATAAGAATAACATCTATTGGATGTTGGGCAGGGGGGGGGGGGGAGGGGGCAGGAGGGAGGAGGGGACGGGTATTTGCATCCACAAATAGTGCAACGCGCACCACCCGAAAGATGGACATATTTGAAACTCGGACTTAGCAGGGGAGGGGGAGGAAAGGGCAACATACGTAACCTAAACATCTGTACCCCCATAATATGCTGAAATAAAAAAAAAAAGTGTTCCAAGAAGTAGCCAAATCTAATATATACTGTTGAGAACTCATCTAAGACGTAGATATAAGAAATCTCTCTGAAGAGAGATTGAAGTTATTGGTGCCCAGGGCAAGAGCGATGGATGTGCAGACAAGACTGGATCACACTTGAGATGTGAAAATAGGAAAAATAGAAACTACTTTCAGTATTTTGGCTACTAAGGGGATGAACAATAAAGGATATTCACTAGAAGGACATGAGCTACCCAAATTAGTGTAAAAGTTGTTTTTTAATGGGAGAGATTTGAACATAGTAAGAGCAGAGATTTGCTCTTAGAAGTTAAATGTGAACACTACATTAAGCCTTTTTATTCAACATTTCAACAAAAAGTCTACTATTCATTTTCAACAATACTCACACTCTTTTTTAACAGATTGTACATCCTTTTAGTTTACAGGGTTATTATCTTTCATAGAATAATTCAAGAAAAAGGGTAAATTGATTCTAGTGAAAGATGTAAAGTTTCAACATACAGCAATAAAAACACAAAGTAGATGAATTAGAGGAAAATGTACATCCTTTCCAAATGTCCAGAGCTTAGAAAATGAACAATCATTGTAAAAAACTAAGATTGGACATGTCAGAGTCCAGTGAATGTGAGGAATCTGGAGGAGGTTAGGTGAAATTTACTCTCCAAAAGCAGAACAGAGTGGGCTTTGGGAGGATTTAAAAACTTACTTGAACAATTACAAATGAAAGAGAGATGAAAAGAATCCTATCATTTTAAGAAGATCATTTCAATATTATATGATATGTACAAATTGTTCTGGGAATGGCACAGTGTGGCACACACACACACACACACACACACACACACACACACACACACACATGCACACACAGCCCTTCCCTAGAAGTTAGGATTTGGTCTTACCTCTTTCAATAATAAAGAGGGGTATCTTGGATAACTCATTTAATTAATCTGAGTTTTAATTTCTTAACATGTGTATTTAAAGAATCTCCCTACATTATCTGTAAGTCTCTTACATCATTAAAGTTCTTTTTTCTATAAGGAAAAAAATACCTTGATGTAATCTTGAGTATCTGTATAGCATGAAAGGATCAAAATTTTTTATTGTAGGTCCACGTGTAAGTGGGGATAAAAGCTCCACACATTCCTTGACTTAATTCTAAATAGGTTGACAGGGGTGTGAAATGACATTCTCCAGCCTTAGGGATGTGTGAAGGGCACTTAACATTTCTGACAAGCTGAGTCATTTGACATTATTCCCTCTGTAACTTATCCATTAAAATCCTATCTCTTGTGCACACAATTTTTAACAACTACATAAAATTTAAATACTCTGAAGAAAGCAGCTAGTCATTTCAAGACTTTCTGATGTGATCTATGTTTAAACAAAGGAAATCATATATGTTATAGATGTTATTCTTATATAGTCTCAGTAGAGTAGGTTTAAAACTTAAAAGATGTATTTCTAGAAGTAAACATTGTTAAAATAAGTATATAAAAGTAATGATTATATAATATATATTACATAAAGTGATTACATATAAATATATATCTACTCCTTTTTGGAATTTCTGGTGAATATTAAAATTAGTTCAGTTTTATGCATCAAATTAATGCTTAATTTTGAGTCAAATGATATTCATGTATTTTTAAATAGGGCTTTGCTTTAATTTCATTACATCTGAGTAATAAAATTCTATGGTGTTTGTTATTAGATCTGTTTCATAGAATCTGGATAAGTTATGAAATTTTGGAAGGTAAGAGGAACCCACTCCCACTCCTAATCATTGCTTCTTAACTTGGTAAAATATATACTGTTTAAAAATATATATACCTTTAAAATTTCCTTACATTATGGATTATGACCAAATTCTTATGCTTCAAATCCTTTCTTAAAGGGTTTAAATTAGTTCATTTCTACATCATCTCCAAGTACTTTCACTCCACACTTCCTTTGTCTGGTGACCCACTCAAAATTTTTCCGATACCTTCAATGAACGAGATTGTATTCTGCTCAATAGGCATCATTCATTTGAAAATTTCCTCCTTTGTGAAAGCAGTTCAATAATATCAAATTCTGACAGATACTGTGCATGTCCTTGATTAAAAAGATACACATATTTAATAGAAAGAACTAGGGCCATAGGAACAGATATCGTATTTTATTTTTTCTAATAAATTACTTTGCGATCTTGAGGAAGACACTTAAGTTCTCTGCTTCCCTATTGGTTTTGGCAAAGACTAGGTGTTTTCTGAAATCCCTTTTCCTCTAAATTCTGTAGAATTCTGCATTTTTTAATATATTTTAGTTATAATTAATTCCATGAATTCAACGATTTAGGTTAAGCTTGTTTTGAGATTGTTATATGCAGACACTGTATTAGAAGAAAAAAAAACTGTGAAATAACTAGCAGTTTTAATATTCACATAAAAGACTTCAAGGAACATAACAAAAGGTGGAGTTATCCTAGCTCAGTAAGTTAAGCTATAACATTTTTGAATGGCAAGAGCCATTGGAATTATGAGGCATACACTAATTTAGAATATAAAATTTGAGATGTACTCTATGAATAATTTTCTTTTTTATTTTAGCTTGGAAAAATTATTCTGGAACCTCAACAGAGAGATTTGATAACATGTAAAATGATTAGAAATTATTCAAAGGAACTCCCTAAATAATGATCTGCAGGTCAATTTTGTTTAAATTCTTTGCATTGACATATGAAAACTAGAACATATAATAATTTGTTTCTGGTAATTTTTTACTTTTTTATTTGCAAACTATACATTTATCTTGCTAAGAATGCTAGTAAGCAATTAAAAATAAACTTTAGTGAAGTTTTCTTCTCTGGAATTTTAGATGAGCAAGATGTTTTGAAAAGCTTTACGTTCAGGATATTGAAGAGTATATACCTTTCAGTAAAAAAGGAGAGAAAAGAAGACAAAAAAAAATTATCTAGTTTGGATGAAAACCTTGTTAAGTATCTTATATAATTTTTTTCTTCAAGGTCAGGGAGTTACAAACTTAAGTAAATTTGTGCTTCTGTATGCTGGATCCCATTTGCTTATTAATGAATGCAGCTTTCTGTAACAGCGGTGTTTGTATGACTCTGCAGATCTCTATATCACTTCGTGATGTAGCTTCAGATTACAATGCTACTAGAGTTAGAAATTTTTAATAAATCAATAAATAAATATCCTTATGGCAGGGTTTATAATATCAATTCCCTCTCATAATAATAAAGCATGCAATGCAAAGTGAAGCATAGTGTCTGATACAAAGCAACTACTCTACAAATGTTAGGTACTATTACTATTATTGAACAACTATAGAAAAACTGAAAGTTTATATCAATCCATTTATTTCTTTTTAATATGGTATCATTCAGCTGCAAAAATAACTAACAGTCTTGCACTATGCTGAAAAATGGGTTAGGTTTGGAATCAAAAGACCTGGATATAATCCTGGTTATATTACTTAATAGCTGTGTTAATTTCATTAGCATTGTTACCCTTCTGAGCTTGTTTTCTTAGGTTTCCAGCAGGAACTATAATGGTTACTTCATAGACTTATTATAAGCAGGAAATTAAAAATAAATGTGATAAAAATATGAGAAATGGTCTGTCACAAAACTATCACATAGAAGCATTCAGTAAGAGTTACTTGAGCCTGAAATCGGGAAAGAAGGTTGCCTTTTGAAATATAAATATTTGTAAACATTCATAGTATTTCAGGCCATATGTTCTGCATAGCAAATTGTGAGACAGATTAAGAAACCTATCATTGAATATGATTATTATAATTGAGAAAGCAGATAAATTAGTAAATTAGAATTTTTATTCTGGGGCAGGAGTGCCTGTACTGTAAATTTTTTTCTTTACACAGTTATAATAAATTATGCTATTCAAAAATAAATTCATGAAATGGATTAGTAACAAGATAAGGAAGTTCTTGGAAATGCAAATCATGATTGCAGATTTTGGTAAAAAGCAGTAAATAATAGATTGAAGAAGGCAGAAAAGGAAATCATTGAACTAAATAAAAGAGGATCCCAGAAAATTCTTTACACTCCAAGAATAATAAAAGAAAAGGAAATGAAAGTTAGGAAGAAAAAAAGAAAGAAATGATGAGAACTAAATTAGGAAATCTTATATATAGGAATCCACAGGGAGAGAATTGGGGGAGAAAGAGAAACAATCTAAGAAAAGTATTTTTTAAATTTCCAAATATAATGCACTTTAACCTTTACATAAAAACTAAGTTTTTATCTTGAAAATAAGTTATAGTCTTGTAATATTTTTAAATTGTGAAAGTAAGAAAAATTATTATAAAATCATCCAGACTGAAAAATTAGGTTACCTATATGAAGAAAATACTTGAAGATTAATTATCTATTAAATTAAATTTTAGAAGAAATGGGGGAAATTTAAAGATATATTGACTCAGAAATTGTGCCATTCACATTCTCGGATGACAAAAAAGCATAAATAAGAAAATCATTATATTTGCATTTCCCTGAATAATACTTCAGACATTTATGTCCCCACTGGACCTTCTCTTCAATGCAGTGCCTGTACAAAACTTTGCCAATATTACTAATAGATTTTTACCTTTTTTGTATATAAACACATAGAATTTGTTTATATATTCTGAAAATATTTCATACGTGTTGAAAATGGGGCATGTTTTTGCCCTTTTTGTATAATTTGATACAAAGAAATTATTTAAGAAGTTGCATATAGCAATTCTTTTCTTCATGGTTTTGTTTTTTTTTCCCAGTTAAATCCATTCCTTTTTTAAGGTTGTGAAAATGTTCTCTTATAGTGCCTTCTTAAAATAGCATAGATTTTCCTTTCAGAGTAGGTTTTTAATCCACCTGGAACCCATTTTTGTGTAGGGTGAAAAGAAGAGCCAGCTGTAGATTTACCAATACAACATGCTGTCTAAATTTCCCAAAACCAGAATTCTCTTCTTTGTCTTGTAATGACTATTTTTGTGGAGTATCATTTGTTCTCAATTATCATTTTGTCCTATTCTTTTCAATGCTGAGTGTTTACATATTTCTGTATTTTTTTTGTTTTTCTCCTTACTGTTATTATTGATCCTTTAGTTTCAGATCAAGTCTAAGTATTTAAATATATTGTAAAATTTCTTTTTTTCTTAAGTATTAAATTTTCTGGAAAGTGTTGGCTTTGGGTAGAGAGAAATAGTTACAGAACAGAGAGTTTTTACTCTACTAGAAACATCTCTAATTTACATGTGCATTGACAACCCAAAGACAGATGAAGTAGCCTCACCCTCTCTAACTGGCTACTGGTGTATGTGAATTTCGGTGTTTTCCCAGATCCACCCAACAAACTATCTGCGTTACCCTATTCCCTGATCCCTACAGATTAGGTACTGGTTTGGAGGCTCAAATAGAACCACGATCTATTTGTATGTCCTTTTCCCCAGTCCTTCTAACCATCAGTCTTCACTTTAATAAATAAAATGTTTGTTAGAATTAAAAAAATAAATAAATAAATTCATTGTATTTGATAATGTGTAAACAAAACAAAACAGCAAAATTCTCTCTACTATGTGAAAAAGAAAAGAAGAAAGTAGTCTGAGTAAATACTACTGTTAATATGACATATAGCACATTTCTTAGTTCTGAACCTATAGAAAATATGAATAAAGCTGTATTGTAATCAAAATCTTACTAGGAAATGCAAAGGTAAAGACATTTTAGAATACCTCTTTGTCCAATTCTCAGTCAACTACAAAATTGTTGAGTTTTGGGGATACAAATTTTGAGTTTTGCAAAAGCTCAGATCATCACTCCTTTTTGGCTTTTAGTTACGATGAAGGAAATTGTGATCATATATTTGTTTACATTTGCTATATAGCTAAAGACAATGTGAAAAAATTTTATTTGGTGAGATCTTGGTGATCACTGCTAGACTCAATGTTATCTTTTAAGCTGTGTTGAAATTATCTAAGGTAAATGTGCTTAATTTGAAACAAAACAAAACAAAGCAAAAAACAATATTGTAATGAAACTAATGGTATCCTTCAGCAAAGTTGAATGAAACCATGAGAAGGAAGTAGGGGAAAATGTCATTAGACTTAGAGACATCTACCCAGTTAGCTCTAAATGACCCTCACGCTCAAGATATATAAATTATGTGAAAAATGAGTGTAAAACAACAAGGCATTGGCTTTGTTTTGTGACGATGAGGACCACAGTCTCAAAGGCTTTGTGTTTTACACTGCGGTCCCTGGGTTTCCAAAGAGAAATATTCTTGGAGCAAAATGGCCATTGTGTCTGGTTGATTTTTAGATGTGAGACAGGGGCATGTAATGTCTTAAATAGTGTCGACTTGTCCTGCAGTACTTTTATTTGAAAGATATGTTTGAGGCTTTGAATGCATCCAACTTGAAACTTTAAGGGACAAGCATCAATATTATTTCTTATTCTATTTTAAAAGCTATAACTGAAATGCAGCCCAAGGCATAGAAAACTGGTACTCAAAAAAGAATCATACCCTAGATAAAATAAATGAGAATAAGGGACCTAAATATGATTTCATAGGAAAAAAGAATAAAATATTATCTAGTCTATATTAAAGATGAATTCAGATGGCAATATTTTCATTGTGATATGGTAAAAATATGGTTCAATCTTGTGAGGAACTTTTCTCCCTGATCCTTAGTCTTCCAAAGATAATATATAAGTGGCTTTTTGGATTTCAGTTTTAATTCATTCGCCCTGTTCTAGAAAATCACTTTAGAGAAAATCTGAGTAACATGTCTCACTGTCTACTATAAACTGAACCGATATTTTGGGGTCTTCATCCCATTTCTATCGATATATATTTCAGAATCTATTTTTTTTCTGTACTTCTGACCTGAAAAATGAGTCATCACAGTAGACTTGAAGGTGAAAGTGACTGTAGACACCCTTAATCTTCTACCCCATTCCTGATATAAACTCAGAAGCTTCAGTTCATTTGGAAATTATTAAATTTCATTTATCTTAAACATCAAATTTAAGTTTCAACTATATGTGGCTGAGATGCTGATTACTTCACTTCAAATATTAAGTAACTAAATCCTTGTCTGGCTGATGATAAGCAAAAAAATTCCTCATACTTTACAAACATATATGCTCATTTTAATTTTAAAAATAATTTTTTGTA
>NW_012148819.1:71298-77528 GCF_000956105.1 Propithecus coquereli | reverse complement strand
ACATTTTGTTTTTCAGCCTTTATCAATGGAAAATATTCCAGTGAATCTCAAAATATAATTTCCACAGATATTTTATTGGGTAGAGGACTTTTAAAAAGCTCTAAAATAAGAACATGATGGTAATGGAAAACAATGTTTAGTATCAACATTTGAATAGGCACAAAGAGCACTGTTGTAATTAGACACACTTAGACATGTAGCTAAAAAAAAATACACCTCTGGGAGAAACTATAACTGCTGTTACTATTTTCAAACAAATGTGGGACTCAAAAGTACCTATTTCAGTGCTGATATTAAATGTCTCATCATGTTTCCATTATAAACCCTTCTTTTAGGAGTTTATAACTGGGCCATAAAAATTCACTTCAGGCGCTCCTTAGCATCCAAAAAAGCTATTACAGCCTCCTGGGAAAATAATGAGCATATTTATAGAATGTATATATCAAAATATTGATATATTGTGTTTACCTATTTTTAAAAATGCACTTGTGACAACTAATCTCCTTTATCAATTTGCTGAATCATATTACCTTCTTCAGTTCCATTAACCTAAAAGGAAAAATACAATTAAATTTAGTCTCCTTTCAATTGTTTCTAAATATGATTAATCTGGTATCAACAAAGTATCATTGTACTACAAAATTTGTTTACTAGCTTTTAAAAAGTCAAAGAAGGGTCCAATCCCTTGTGATGGAATAAATACATATTTATTTTTCTGAAGTTTATTTTTATGTTGTTATTGTCGAGAATTTCTGTAGCAAAAATTGTGTAAAGTTAAAAAATCTGCTATCCAATTAAAGGAATGAAGTGACAATAAGAAATACATATGCTGTTTTTTATGATTTCTTTACAATCAGGAAGGTTTGAAATCCATGTACATTATATTTGGGTAAAAGATCATCCAACTTTTCTACAGTTATTCACACACAGTACCAGGGAATACAAAAACCTTCCAGGCTTTATAAATTTTAAATATCAAAGAATTGTCTTGAAAAGAAAATGTCTTTGTTATATTTTATTTGATAGTGTAGTCTTGAGAGTCTATTTCTCTTATAGAATTTTTTTTCCTTAACTGTTAAAAAGTTTTCCCTATTAAGGCATTTTTAATACTTAATCCCATGGTTGTTAAACATGAGATTGGGTCATTAAAAAATGTGGCAAGTAGAATAGATTCCTCACAATATAATAATAACAGTTTTCTTGAGTAAGCAATAACAGCAATACAAGGATACTAATAACAAACACTTTTTTTCAAGTGTTCTCTATATCCTCAATATAGTGTAGAAGTCTTTATATACATTATCTCATTAAATTTCTCCCAAAACTTCATGAGATCCATGAGTGTTTTGATAGGGAAACAAGGCTCTAAGAGATGAAATAACATATGTAATATTATATAGCTATTCATCAGCAACACTGGGACCCTAATTCTATTTTGAGGTTGAAGCTTTTGTTTAATAATCAAGCCCTACCTATATCTCTACGTCAAAGAAAACCATTATGATTCAGTTAAATTAAATGTTCTAACAAGAATAGAATATCTGACTCAAGTTATAAATGGAAATGAAAACTAGACAGTAAGTAGTAAGATAACCAGATTGCTAGATAATATATAGAATAATATATTAATAATATCTCTGCGTTTTTCAAATTCAGAATACATTAATATTTTTGCCATCCTAGAAACTGATCTTTAAACTTACTACATACCTTGCTATTCAATTGTAAAATATAAGATGAAAAATAAGGCCTATCTGTAACTGTCAAAAAGAATAATGCTATTTTTCTTTTGAAATCAGCATTAGAATATTAATTACAAAAGATTTAATAAAATTATCTAACATTAAGGAGATTTAAATGGTTTCCTAAATATTATTCCTTTAGTATTTACAAAATAAGTGTTCAAATCTGGTCCATATATGTACATAAAAACTAATGAATCTAGGCATAGATACATTTTCATTTAGCTGTGTAATTATTGCTTAGTAGTTCACAAAATTGGTTTGGATATATTTTGAGACGTTTAGTAAAAACTGTGCAACTTTTAAGTCATGAAACTGTGATTCAATATAAAGTTTGACTAAAATTCAAAACAGGAGAATTTCTAATCAACAATTAACTGAAATCATTGATATTTCACACAATGAAATTGCCTTAAAATCATTATTATACAATTACAATTTATAATTTCTCTAACTTTTGAATTTGGTATATGGCAAAATATTGAAACTAAAACTCATCAATCTTTCCCCCCCATAATATTTTCCTCTTGGTTAATTTTCCTCTCTACTCTTACAGTTGCCGAAACCTGTAACTGTCGTTTAGTTTTCTTTTACATCCCATGTAAAATCAACCAGTAAATCTCATTAATATTATCCTCAAAATGTATCCAGAATCCAGCCACATCTCATCTCTTTCACCACCTGGCATAGACTACCTGATATTACTCCCTATCTGGTCTTGGGCAATAATTTCCTAACCGGCCTCATACTTAAATTCTTACTCTCTAAGTCTTCCATGCAGCAACCAGAATTGGCCCCTGTTCATCTTGCCAAATCCCACCGCTCAGTAAGACCTAATCCTCATCACTGTCTCGGAGGCAATGTATGGCCTAGACGTCTGCTCTTTTTCTGTCCTCATTCTCCCTGCCCCACTCTGTTCTTGCTACATTGTCCCCTTGCTTTGAGTACACCAAGCGTGGATCTCTCCCTGGGACTGAATTCCATTTTTCTCTCTGTTCAAAATATTCTTCCTCCAGATTTCTGCCTTTCACATTTCCTTCATTTTTAAAAAAATTCTCTGCTCAATAATGGCCATTCTGATAGGGGTAAGGTTTTGGTTTTAATTTGCATTTCCCTGATGATTAGAGATGCTGAACATTTTTTTCAAATGTTTGTTGGGCATTTGTCTACTTTCTTTTGAAAAAATTCTGTTCATTTCTTTTGCCCATTTTTTGATGGGGTTGTTTGTTTTATTTCTTGCTGATTTGTTTGAGTTCTTTGTAGATTCTGGATATTAGTCCTTTGTTAGATATAGAGTTTGTGAATATTTTCTCACAGTCTGTAGGTTGCCTATTTACTCTGTTGATTATTTCCTTTGCTGTGCAGAAGCCTTTTAATTTAATCAAGTCTCATTTATTTTTGTTGTTGCTACATTTGCCTTTGGGGACTTAGTCATAAATTCTTTGCCTGGGTCTATGTCTAGAAGAGTATTTCCTATATTTTCTTCTAGAATTTTTATGGTTTCATGCCTTAATCCATCTTGAATTAATTTTTGTATATATAGAGAGATAGGGGTCCTGCTTCATTCTTCTGCATGTGGCTATACAATTTTCCCACTACCCAAAGGAAATCATTTTATCAAATATTTACTTGCACTCAAATGTTTATTGCAACACAATTCACAATTGCAAAGATATGGAATCAACCGAAGTTCCCATTAATTCATAAGTGGATAAATAAAATGTGTGTGTGTATGTGTATGTATGTGTGTATACACACACACTCACCCTGGAGTACTATTCAGCCATAAAAAGGGGAGAAATGATGTCTTCTGCAACAACTTGGACAGAACTGGAGTCCATTATCCTAAGTGAAGTACTTCAGGAATAGAAAAACAAACACCACCTGTTCTCACTAATAAGTAGGAGCTAAACAATGGGTACACATGGGCACAAAGAGATGTAAAGGGCATTGATAACTAAGAAGCGGGGAGGATGGGAGGGAAGTGAGGGATGAAAACTTCCCTGTCAGGTACAATGAACACTGTCCAGGTGATGGGCACACTGAAAGCCCTGACTTCAGCATTATACAGTGTATCCATGTAACAAAAACATTTGTACCCGCTTAATATTTTGAAATAAAAAAGAAGTTTCTGCTCAAATGTCATTTAGCAAAAAACCTTCAGACACCCTATATAAAATAGTTAGCTCCACCACACTCTGGAAGCTTTGTTGTATTAATAACAGCCACCACTTATATTCAAGGCACTCTACTAGGTATATTATATATGCCATTTCATAATCCTCAAAATAATTCTAGGAGGCAGGTTTTATTATTTCTTTTTTTTATACTGAAACCCAGGGAACTTAAACAACTGATTAAAATTTACATAATACATTAAAGGTATGGCTAAGATTCAAACTGGGTCTCCAGATTCTTTGGCCCTTGTTATTTAGCATTTGCCTAATCCCGTTTATTCTTTACAACTCTCCCAATTTCACAAACAGGGAAAGTGAGGCTCAAGGGCTTGACATAATTGCTCAAGAATACACAGCAGGTAAGTTGTAGAACAGGCATCAACAGGATGACCAAATCTGGTGAGTACTCCCCTGCACCCCACTGCCGTCCTAAGGAAGATGTCATGTCCCTATTGCCAACCGCCAGCCAAAGATAAAACGTGTTCACTCTCCACGCACTCTGGGCTCTTTTTGTTCACTTGTTTAAGTCTCACATGAATAAATATTTATTTAAGATCTATGAATTGGTTGATGTAGAAATATAAGAAAAGTGTACATATGATATAGAAAATTACCAATATTGATATGATCCCAGAAATTACATAGAGTTGAGATTTATATGATTTTCACTTATTTTTCCTTATACTTCCCTTTGTTCAATGTCCACACTTGATCGTTGAATTAAAATACCTCTAAAATAATAACTAGGACACATCTTTAATGTATTTACCCATAATATAAGGCATATTCACTTAGAATATTTGCAGTGTACCATCACATTAAGGCCATAATAAAAATTCCCAGTTTTCTGCATATTTAGTGAAAGATAAAAATCAACTGCACCTTACATTTTTATACAAAAATCAGCCTGTATATATTTATTTGAATTTAATAATTGTCACAGATGAAAAATGCCATTTATTTACTGGAATCTAATATAAACCTGACATAAAAATTATGAATTTTCAAAAGTATATAAAGAGATACTACTGGTACACTTATATTCAATACATAGAACTAGTCAACTACAAACAATAATCTGATAGAATTAGAGATAAAGTAAATAAAATAAAAATTGATTATAAGAGCAATGTCTCCTGCTTTGAGAATAAACATTTCAGTTTTGTCTCAGTATTTATATAACAATGGGAGAGTGAAAACAAGTTATCGTGTGACAATGTCCTGCAGTATGTCATTGACATTATCTTGTAATTAGACTTGCATTAAAGATGATTAATTGTATCTTTGGTGCCTAATCACTGCAGTGCCATATAAGCATATAGAGAAAGGAATATTTTAGATCACTTTCAGTCAATATTACAGTAATAATGATATGTTCCATTCCCTTTGAAGCCATCTCAAACCAAATAACAACAAAATATTTCCATCCAAATTTTTGGATAATAGTTTAAAAGGAAATTTTACAAGTATTTAGATTACCAAAATACAATTTTTATCCAATTAATCTCAAACTTCTGTATATCTGAATCTAGATTTAAGCCACTATTGTGGCTATTGCTAAAAGTTACATGAATTAATAGAAAATGGAAAATTTACTTTTAAGAGGATATACCGTAGGCTAGTTTCATGTGTGTAAACAATTTGAAGTTTCACGAATTACCAAAATTACCCACAGGCTGCTCACTATTGGCAATACAGAATCACTGCTTTGAAAATTTGCTATTTGTTCATAAAGGATAAGATTGGAATTAGAAATCTGTAAATTAAGCTAAGTGATTTGAAGATATGCAGTTTGCACTTGAGACCTATGGAATCAAAACTTTATACTTTATGGTATTAACATTTATGAAGAAGTAACATTCACATGTACTTAAAATAGGAGATCAATAAATGTTTGTTGAATGAATGCTTGAATGGATGGAATGTGTTCATTGCACAAGAAAGCCATGCACCATGATAGTTAAGGGACACAGCCAGAAATAAGAAGCTTTTGCAAAGTGACTGGACTAAAACATCTTTAACTTTACCCCACTACCTTTTTATCCTACCTAGATCTAAGTGATTTGTTGATAATGAAGTATCCTGGGAAACCACGCTAAAATTATGAGCCAGGAAAGACAAACTATTTAACAGGTTAAATATATTAATGAAAGCTATTATTGAGCCTTGAATTGAAAGTTTGTTGAATCTGTGAACTTAGTTCCAATAACTCTGTATTAAGAAATTCCATTGTGATAATATTATTTTTACTTACTAAGGATAGTCATATCTCTGAATTTATTTTTCAGCATTGGTATATTGCATAACTAAT
>NW_012148819.1:69709-71233 GCF_000956105.1 Propithecus coquereli | reverse complement strand
CAAATTTCAATTAACTTGCATTCATTTCCTCTTTCCATTTTCTACTATTTTATTTCCATTTGACTATTCAATTTAAATAACTCATATCTTTCAAACATGAAAATAAAAACTGGCTACAATATCCTAAAATGTTAAAATAATGATAACATAGATGGATAATCATTTTGCTGGTTCTAATGATAGATTTATTCGTGTAAGTTATTTTATTATCCACATTTGAGTGAATCTTGATGTCTTAAATCCCATTCTTGGGTACATTTACTAGATTCTTACCTTCTCTTTAGCCTTCCTCTTGAAACTAATAATTAATGGGGATTGTCAAATAAACGTTAATTAAATGCAGCTGGATAAGACAGACAAAGGAACTTAATGCTCTGATTTCTCACAATCACTTGCTTGAACAACAACCTTGAAGCTGAGAATCAATTCAAAGACTCAATACCTTTCGCAATAGCAACAAAGAAAATAAAATAACTAGGAATGTATTTAACTAAGGAGGTGAAAGACCTCTACAGGGAGAATACAAAACACTAAGGAAGGAAATTGCAGAAGATGTAAACAGAGAGAAAAATATATCATGTTCATGGATCAGCAGAATCAATATTGTTAAAATGTCCATACTACCCAAAGTGATTTACAGATTCAATGTAATCCTCATCAAAATACCAATGCCATTTTTCACAGACCTAGAAAAAATAATTCTATGCTTTGTATGGAACCAGAAAAGAGCCCAAACAGCCAAAGCAACCTTAAGCAAGAGGAACAAATCTGGAGGCATCTCTTTACCAGGCTTCAAGCTCTACTACAAGGCTATAGCAGCCAAAACAGCATGGTGCTGGCACAAAAATAGTGACATAGACCTATAGATCAGAAGAGAATGCAGATATAAAACCATCTTCATATTTTCATCTAATATTTGACAAAGTACACAGCAATATACACTGGGGAAAAGAATCCCTATTCAATAAATGGTGCTGGGAAAATTGGATAGCCACATGGAGAAGACTAAAATAGGATCCATATCTCTCACCACTCACAAAAATAAATTCAAAATGGATAAGTGACTTAAATTTAAGACATGAAACCATAAGAATTCTAGGAGAAATGTTGACCTAGGCAAATAATTTATTAAGAAGACCCCAAGGGCGATCACAGAAACAACAAAAATAAATAAATGGGATTTGACCAAATTAAAGAGCTTCTGCACATCCAAGGAAACAATCAACAGAGTAAACAGACAACGTATAGAATGGAAGAAAATATTCACACTCTATAAATCCGATGAAGGGCTAATAACCAGAATCTACAAAGAACTCAAGGAAATCAGAAAAAAAAAAAATTCAAACAGCCCCATAAAGAAGTGGGCAAAAAACATGAATGGAATCTTTTCAAAAAAAGATAGATTTACGGCCTATAAACAAAAAAATGTTCAATGTCATTAATCATCAGAGAAATGCAAATCAAAATCACAATGAGATATCACCTAACCCCAGTGAGAATGACTTTTAGCAAAAAGTCCCAATA
>NW_012148819.1:66222-68899 GCF_000956105.1 Propithecus coquereli | reverse complement strand
ACAATGCTTACAGATTTTGTAAGAATTTGTTTCATTCTTAGTTTATAATTAAATTAATTGCAGGCAACTTCCAGTACTTTCATTGTAGCATCACCAATATTTTTTTAGTATTATTGTTTTTTGGCTGGTTACAAATTTGGGGGGTTCAAAATTTTACAGGTAATTTCATAGGTAATTTTCCTATTATCTCTTATAATAAGTCTTCATAAGACTTCTTTATAAATCTGAACTAATAAGAAATTTTTATCTTTATAATCAACTTGAAATCTTTTGCCCAGATACTCTACAAACTCTCTATTTTCCCTACATTTCAATTCTGTTTAATGTAATACGATATGCTTTAGTGTTGGTCATTCATTTTACTATGTCTTAGAACACATTTGGCCCTATACAACTGAGGTTCAAGTCTACATTCATTTCATTTCTGGGACAGCTTCTTAAATTACATCTTTGTGTTTTTAAATTTTCTATTTATGAATTTGTTTCTACCAGAACGTCAATTTTGTGTTGATATTTCATTCATTTTTGTTCAACTAGCAGTCAGAAAGAAAAGGAAATTATTTAATACCTATTATGTGCCAGGCACTGTTCTAGGCTTTATGTTTTATAACTTTTTTTCTGCTTTACATATATTATTTTCTTTATAATCTTATTACAATATTCTTTCATTTCCATTCACTTTGCTAACTTCATCAATCCTGTTTCCTGAGCCCCTTACTACTTTCATCAGTAACTTTTTGTTCTGCTCCTATTATGACTTTCAATTATGCAATTTTTTTATATTTATATTTCATAATCTCTCATGATATTTTACCTTTACCTCACTGTACATTCTCAGGTATTGAAATTTTACTTTGATGTTTTGGCTTGAGTATTTTTAGGAAGGTTGATGGAGTGGGTGATTCATAAAATAGGGCAGTGTGATTCCCTTCTGTTCACATCAATATTTTTCTTGATTTTCTCAGCCTGCTATTTTTTTCCTCTTTTTGTTTCCCAGTAGAGCATTGCATACAGCTTATATTGGTTTGTTTTCTTTATTGCTACTCTTAAATAAAGTGGATCATGGGATAGAGTTGGGAATGCTAGAGCAAGGTATCAGGGTTTCTCTGTAATTAACAGAAGGCTTCTTGGGACAGAAATAAGTGTGCATGAAAGTGGGGAGTCTATATATGTTTGCATTGCATTGTACACCGCTCCCCCTTTAATTTTTTGGTAGGATTATTTATTTTATTTTTATATTATTATGGGTACATAATAGTTGTATACATTTATAGGGTACACGTGATGTTTTGATACAGACATACAATTTGAATTAATCAAATCAAGGTAATTAGGGTATCCATCACCTCAGTCATTTACCTTTTTTTGGTGTTAGGAACATTTCAATTTTACTATTTTAGTTATTTTAAAGGATACTCTAACTTATTGTTGATTATAGTGACTTTGTTCTGCTAACAAATGATGTTCATTCTGTCCAACTGTCTAACTATATTTTTGCACCCATTAACCGTCCTGATTTTATCCCCCCTCCCTCCTACCCTTTCCAGCCTCTGGTAACTGTCATTCTACTACATGTCTCCATGAGTTTTTAATATTTAGCTCCCACATATGAGTGAGAATATGCAAGATTTTTCTTTCTGTGCTTGGCTTATTTCACTTAACATAATGTTCTCAATTTCCATCATCTTGTTGCAAATGGCAGGATTTCATTCTTTTTAATGACTATATAATATTCCATTGTGTATATGTTCCACGATTTCTTTATCAATTCTTCCACTGACAGATACTTAGGTTGATTTAAAATTTTGGCTATTGTGAGTAGTGTTGCAATAAACATGTGAATGCAGATATCTTTTCAATATGCTGAATTTCCCTCCTTTGGATATATACCCAGCAGGATTGCTGGGTCATAGGATAGTACTATTTTCAGCTTTTTGAGGAACTGTCATATTGTTCTCCATAGTAATTTCACTAATTTACATTTCCAACAGGGTACAAGAGCTCCCCTTTCTCCACATTCTCTTCAACATTTGTTATTGCCTGTCTTTTTGATGAAAGCCATTTTAATGGGGTGAGATTATATCTCATTGTAGTTTTGATTTGCATTTTTCTGATGACTAATGATTTGGAGCATATTTTGATATACTTATTGGCCAT
This sequence comes from Propithecus coquereli, assembly GCF_000956105.1. Taxonomy (NCBI): domain Eukaryota; kingdom Metazoa; phylum Chordata; class Mammalia; order Primates; family Indriidae; genus Propithecus; species Propithecus coquereli. Next base: position 66,742 of record NW_012148819.1, on the reverse strand, counting down.
TTGTATGTCTTTTTTTGAGAAACATTTATTCAGATCATTTGCCCATTTTTAAAATTGGATTATTTCATGTTTTCCTATTGAGTTTTTTGAGCTGTTTATATATTGCAGTTATTAATCGCTTGTTAGATGGGTAGTTTTCAAATATTTCATTGCATTCTGCGGGTTGTCTCTTCACTTTTTTGATGATTCCTTTGCTGTGCAGAAGCTTTTTAGCTTGATATGATTCCACCTGTCCAATTTTGCTCTAGTTGTCTGTGCTTTTGGGGTATTACTCAACAAGTCCTTGTCCAGACCAATGTCCTGAAGCATTTACCCAATGTTTTCTTTTAGTATTTTCAGGTCTTAGGTTTAAGTCTTTGATCCATTTGGATTTGATTTTTTTTTTTTTATTTCAGCATATTATGGGGGTACAGATATTTATGTTACTTATGTTGCCCTTGCCCCCCTCCAAGTCCGAGTTTCAAATATGTCCATCCTTCGGGTGGTGCGCATTGCACTCTTTGTGTATGAAAATACCCGT
>NW_012148819.1:15635-53917 GCF_000956105.1 Propithecus coquereli | reverse complement strand
GCAATGTCTTCCCGTGGAGTCTCCTGTAGTTTCAGGCACCCTTCCTTCCGACCCTCACCCGATCTATGTTTCTCTGCTCGTTTATTTTTTCTCTCTTTCTTCTAAAATTCGTCTTTTTTGCAGAGACCTTCTGACTGGCAGCTTGTCTCATCCGCCATCTTGGCTCCTCCCTTGATTTGATTTTTGTATATGGTGAGAGATAAAGATCTAGTTTCATTCTTCTGCATTTGGATATCCAGTATTTCCAGCACTATTTATTAAAGAGACTGTGCTTTCTTCGTTGTATGTTCTTGGCAACTCTGTCAAAGATAAGTTCACTATAGATGTGTGGATTTTTTCTGAGTTCTCTATCCTGTTCCATTGGTCTATATATTGTTTTTATACCAGAACTGTGCTGATTCGGTTACTACAGCTTTGTAGTAAAATGTGAAGTCAGGTAATGCCTTTCCTCTTATTTTGTTCTTTTTACTCAGGATGGCTTTAGCTATTCTGGATCTTTGGTGGTTCCAAATAAATTTTAGGATTATTTTTTCTATTTCTGTGAAGAATGTCATTAGTAATTTGATAAGGATTGCACTGTATCTGTAGATTGCTTTGTGTAGTATGGACATTTTAACAATATTGATTCTTCCCATCCATAGGTATGCAATATTTTTCCAATTATTGTGTATGTGTCCTCTTCAATTTCTTTCCTCAGTGTTTTATAGTTTTCATTATATAGATTTTTTTATTTCTTTGGTTAAGTTTATTCCTAGGTATTTTATTTAATTTGTAGCGGTTGCAAATGGGATTACTTTATTGGTTTCTTTTCCAGATTGTTTACTATTGGCATATAGAAATGCTGAAGACTTTTGTATGTTGATTTTATATCCCGCAGCTTTACTGAATTTCTTTATTCATTCTAATAGGTTTTTGTGTGTATGTGTGTGTGTGGAGTCTTTGGGTTTCTCTAGACATAAGACCATATCATCTTCAAAGAAGGATAATTTGACTTTTTCCTTTCCAATTTGGATGTCCTTTATTTTTTTCCTCTGTCTGATTGCTCTAGCTAGAACTCCCAGTACTAGGTTGAACAATTGTGGTGACAGTGGACGTCCTTATCTTATTCCAGATCTTAGAGGAAAGGCTTTCAGGTTTTCTCCATTTGATACTGGATGTGGGCCTTTTATACATGGCTTCTACCATGTAAGTTCCTTCTACATATAGGTTTTTGGGAGTTTTTATCATGAAGAGGTGTTGAATTTTATTGAACGTTTTTTCTGCATCAATTTGACAATTATATGTCTTTTGTCATTTGTTCTCTTGACATGATGTATCACATTGATTGATTTCCTTATGTTGAACAATCTTTGCATCCCTGGGATGAGTCCCACTTGATCATGATGAATAATCTTTTTAATGTGTTGTTGAATTTGCTTTGCTAGTATTTTGTTGAGGATTTTTGAATCTAGGTTCATCAGAGATAGTGGCCTATCATTTTCTTTTGTTGTTGTTGTTGTTGTGTCTTTGGTTTTGGTGTCAGGGAGATACAGACCTCATAGAATGAGTTTGGAAGTATTCCCTCCTCTTTGATTTTTTGGAATAGTTTAACTAGGATTGGTATTAGTTCTTCTTTGAATGCTTGATAGAATTCAGCAGTGAAGCCATCAGGTCCTGGGTTTTCTTTGATGGGAAGGTTTTTATTATTGCTTCTATATTGGACTTGTTATTGGTTTATTCAGGTTTTTGATTTCTTCCTGGTTCAATCTTGATAGGTTATATGTGTGTAGGAATTTATCCATTTCTTCTAGGTTTTGCAATTTATATGAGTATCGTTGATCTTCTGTGTTTTCTTAAAAATTTAAATTTCATTTATTTCCGTTCTCATCTTTATTTTTTCTTTTCTTCTACTAATTTTGAGTGTAGTTTGCTCTTGTTTTTCCAGTTCTTTGAGATGCATCAATACGTTGTTTATTTGAAACTTTTCTACTTTTTTGATATAGGTACGTACTGCTATAAACTTTCCTCATACTATTACTTTTGCTGTATCCTAAGTGCCTTGATATGTTGTGTCTTCATTTTGGTTTGTTTCAAGAAATTTGTTAATTTCCTTAATCTCTTCATTGCCCCACCTGGTCACATAGGAGCATATTGTTTAATTTCCATGTGTTTGCAGTTTCCAATGTTCCTCTTGTTGATTTCTAATTTTATTTCATTGTGGTCAGAGAAAATATTTGATAATATTTTAAAATTTGATTTTTTTAAAGACTTGCTTTATGCCTTAACATACGGTCTATCCTTGAGAATAACTGATGACCTTAGGAGAAGGAAGTGTATTCTGCAGCTGTTGGATGAAATGTTCTTTTAAAAGCTATTAGGTTGGCCGGGCGCGGTGACTCATGCCTGTAATCCTAGCACTTTGGGAGGCCAAGGCCCGTGGATTGTTTGAGCTCCGGAGTTCGAGACCAGCCTGAGCAAGAGCGAGACCCCGTCTCTACTAAAAATAGAAAGAAATTAATCGGACAACTAAAAATATATAGAAAAAATTAGCTGTGCATAGTGGCACATGCCTGTAGTCCCAGCTACTCAGGAGGCTGAGGCAGTAGGATCGCTTGAGCCCAGGAGTTTGAGGTTGCTGTGAGCTAGGATGACGCCATGGCACTCTAGCCCGGGCAACACAGTGAGACTCAGTCTCAAAAAAAAAAAAAAAAAAAAAAAAAGCTATTAGGTCCATTTTGTCCACAGTGAAGATTAAGTTTAATGTTTCCCTGTTTACTTTCTGTCTGGATGTTCTGTCCAGTGCTGAAAGTAGAGTACTGAGCTCTCCAACGATTATTGTATTGGGATCTATCTCTCTCTTTAGCTCTAATATTATTTGTTTTATATGTTTGGGTGCTCCAGTATTGTTCTATCCTCTTGCTGAATTGACCCCTTTTTCATTATAAAATGACCTTCTTTGTCTCTTTTTACAGTTTTTGTCTTGAAATCTATTTTATCTGATAGAAGTATAGGTACTTCTGCTCTCTTTTTTTTTTTTTTTTTGGTTTCCATTTGCATGGAATATCTTTTTTCCATTCCTTTACTTTCATTCAATGTGTATCTTTATAGATGAAGTGAGTTTCTTGTAGACAACACATAATTGGGTCTTGCTTTTTCATCCTTTCAGCCACTCTGTGTTTTTTCATTGAAAAGTTTATTCCACTCACATTCAATGTTATTATTGATAGGCAAGGACTTAAAACTGTCATGTTATTTGATTTCTGGTTGTTTTGTGGTCCTCTCTTTCTTTCTTCCTTCCTTCCTATCTTCCTTTGTTAAAATTGATTTCCTATGGTGATGTGTTTTAATTTCTTGCTTTTTACTTTATGTGTATCTCTTATAGGGTTTTTGATTTGAGATTATAATGAGGATTGCCAAAAAAACATTTTATAACCAATTATTTTAAACATATGACAACTCTGCTTACAGACAAATAAACAAAGAGAAATCTAATAGAAATTCTGCAGTTTAACTATTTTTCCCCCTGCTTTTTAACTTTTTGTTATTCCCACCTGTATCTTTTTATAATATCTCCCAAAAGGTTGTTTTAGTTATTATTTTTATAGGTTTGTCTTTTAGTCTTCCTATTCAAGATATAAATTATTTATACAAAGAAAATACAGCAATAGTGTATTCTGTATTTGTGTACTTATCATTACTAATGATTTATATACCTTCAGATGATTTCATTATTCATTAACAACTTTTCCTTTCATATTGAAGAATTCCTTTTAGCATTTCTTGTAGGACAGCTCTGGTGTTGATGAAATCCCTCAGCTTTTGTTTGTCTAGGGAAATCTTTATTTCTCCTTCATATTTGAAAAATATTTTTGCAAGATATAATATGTTAGCATTAAAGTTTTGTTCCTTCAGCACTCTGAATATGTCATGACACTCTCTCCTGGCCTATAAAGTTTCCACTGAGAAGTCTGCTGCCAGACATATTGAAACTACTTTTTATATTATTTTATTCTTTTTTCTTGCTTTTCTTAGACTTTTTCTTTATCCATGACCATGGGGAATTTGATTATTAATTGCCCTGAGGTAGTCTACTTTGGGTTAAATCTGTTTGGTGTCCTTTGACCTTTTTTGTACCTGGATATTAATATTAATCTTTATCTCAGTTTGGAATATTCTATGTTATTATTTCTTTGAATAATCTTTCTACCCCAATCTCTCTCTCTACCTCCTCTTTAAATCTAAGTCCAATAATACTTAGATTTGCCCTTTTGAGGCTATTTTCTAGATCTTATAGGTATGCTTCATTCTTTTTTATTCTTTACTCTTTTTTCTCTTCTGACTATGCATTTTCAAATAGCCTGTCTTCAACATCACTATTTCTTTCTTCTGCTTGATAAATTCTGCTGTTGAAACTCTGATGCATTTTTTCAGTTTGTCAATTGAATTTTTCAGTTTCAGAATTGCTGAATTTTTTTTTATTATTTCAATCTTTGTTAAATTTCTCTGATAGGCTTCTGTACTCCTTCCTTGTGTTGTTTTGAAGTTCACTGAGCTTCTTCAGGACAGCTATTTTTAATTCTTTACCTCAAAAGGCCACATATCGTCATCACTCTAGGATTGGTCACTGGTACCTTATTTCGTTCATGTTGTGAAGTCATGTTTTCCTGGATGTTCTTGATGCTTGCATATGTTCATCAATGTCTGGGCATTGAAATATTAGGTGTTTATTTAAATCTTCATAATCTGGGCTTGTTTAACCCTTCCTCTTGTGAAAACTTTCCAGGTATTCAAAGGAAATTGAGTGTTGTGATCTAAGTCTTTGGTCACTGCAGCTGTATTGGTACTGGGTGTCCCCAAGCCAAGCAATTCTGTAACTCTTCATGCTAGCACCTTGGTGAACTTGGATAAGATACAGAAGAACTCCCTAGATTACCAGGCGAAGTCTCTCACTCTCTTCTCTCAGTCTTTGTGCTGAGCTGCAAGAGTTGGGGGAGGAGTGATGTGGGCACTCCTTTGTGGCCACTAGAGTTAGGTCTCTGCAAGATCACACCTAAAGTCAGTCAAGTTTCACCAAAAGCCTGTGGTGACTGTTGCCTGGCTATTTCTGATGTTTATTCAAAGCTCAAGGGCACTTTAGTCAGCAGGTGGTGAATCCTGCCAGGACTGAGTTCTTTCCTTCAGTGCATCATGTTTCCTTCTGGGCCCAGGATGAGCCTAGGAATGTCATCCAGGAACTAAGGCCTGGAATAAAGGTCTTCAGGACCCTACCTGGCACTTCTAGTGTGAATGAGCTGGTGCCCAAGTTGCAAAACTAAGTCCTCTGAGCTCTTCCCTTTCCTTTTCCCAAGTGGAAGAGGACTCCCTGAGCCACACTGCCTGTAACTGGAGGATGAGTGATATAGGCATTGGCTTGGTCACCTCTGTTTGTGTCTCACTGGGTCATGTCCTCCTCAAGTTCACTGGCTCTCAACCAGCATTCCTGTAGGAACTGCCCAAGTACTTCAGCCTGACTGCCTTATGAATTCATTCCAGGCCCCAGACTGTTTTTTGTTAGTGGGTGGTGGGGCCAGCCAGAACTTGGGTTTCAGGGCAGAGGACTTCCCTCTGACTAGGCTGGTGAAAATGCCTTTTCATGGGCACCAGCAAAATTCTTCCCTGTGCTGTATTCCCCTGTGGCAGGGTAGCCCTGAGTTCCAATGCATAATCCCATAAAAATCACATTCTCCCTCTCCCAGGCAAACAGATTCTCTCTCCACTTGGCATGCTGGTGTGACACTTTCGGGGCATAGGTGTGGGGTGTCATAGGCAATGCAAAACTGTCTTTTCTGCCATCTCTATTGTCTCTTTCATTGATATAATATTAAAACCAGGTACTGTGATTGCTCATCTGATATTTGGTTCTTCTGAAGGTGCTTCCTTGGTGGACAGCTGTCAAATTTGTTGTTTGTGCAGAGGGATGATTGCTGCAGGTTTCTATTCAGTTATCTTGCTCCATCTCCCTCAAAGTAGGAGTCTCCACCTTTAATTTTAACACTTACTGATTCGGGCAAGATCTGAGAACAAAGGATCTACACATATTGAGATGCCAGTAAAGCAGGCTGAAAAGAGAAGAGAACATTCCCTGTACCCCTACCCTACTAGCAACTCTTTGTAATATAATATAATATAATATAATATATATATATATATATATATATATATATATATCTTTAACCTGAACAAATGACCATTTTATATTTCTATATAAAATTGTGGGTTAATAATACGGGGATAGAATAATGTAGATATTTAAGTTTCTTAGAAATTAATTTCTGTAACCAGAAGTCTTCATAGAAATATTAACCAGGAAAGGTATCTTGGAAAGAGGAAATTCTATTTTAAGGGAAGAAATAAAAGTATTTTTGTTGCCAAGAATGTAATGCTTAATTTATATGGACTGAATGTTTGAGTTCCCCAAAAATCCATATGTTGAAATTCTCATCTCCAATGTGATGGTATTAGGAGATGAGGTCTTTGTGAGTTGATTAGGCTATAAGGATGGAGCCCTCATGATTGAGATTAGTGCTGCTATAAGAAGAGGCAAGAGAAATTCTCTATCCCTGTTTTCTGCCTTTGAGGATATAGGAATAATATATATTCCTGTAAACCAGGAAGAAGGCCCTCACCAGAACCAAATGTGCAGGCACCTTGATCTTGAACTTTACAGCCTCCAGAACCGTGATGGGTTCTGGAATGCCCATAAAAATCTATACTGGGTAAATTCCTAAAAGCACACTAGTTTTAACAGGTATTGTGGCTTTATCTGGGAAATCATTATTTGTACTGATTCTTTGCCCTTACTAGAGTTTTCAGTTATATTGTTTCACAAGAAATTTGTTGGATTTGCTGTTAGTAAAGTATGCAAATTATTTTTCTATGGTTCATTTTGAGCCCTGTGAAGTGGCTAATGATTAGCTTGTACCTCCATATACCAATGACATTCTTCTGAGAAAAATGAAGTCGGATTTAGACCAAAACAGATGCCTTTAGATCATAATATAAACTGGTTTTTTAAAAAATATTTCAAATCACAGCTTTTTGTTTTGAATGTCTTGTAAGTTTTGTAAAATTTTGTTAATTTTTGAGGTCTTTGTAACTTACATCTATATTTCTGAACCATTAAAGTATTTCACTGACTGTTGACATATGGGATAAACCTTAATCTGACAATTTATCATTCTTTTCAATGAAGTCTGGGCCAAATTCACAGGTGGCTCCCATGTTCAGTTGGTCCATTAATTTTTCTTGAAAAAATACTGGATAGTATAAACATTGTCTTAAGATCTGAAATTTCAAATTTCTATGACTAATGATCTAGAAAACACTCCAAGCCAAGTATCTAACACATCAATTCAGTAAGGTTTGATAAATTAGGTCTAATGCTAAGATGCCTCTACAGCTTCACTTTGGATGAACACAATATAAATTTGTTTTTTGGTTGAGTATTTATTGTATATTTGGGTAGGCTGTGTAAGTGACTCTACTCAGTTATCTAAATTTTATTTACATTGTTACTTTCACATTTCGGAGTGATTTTATTGGCATATTTCCATGTGTCAGAGACGTTATTTATGATTTGATGAAAATGATATTTATCTTTTTTATTCATACCATAGAGTAGCTATGTAAAAATCTGTACTTAGTTTCCAACTATGACTATCATGTCAATAATTCTAACTCTAGATTTGTTCTCAATTCTACCTAGACACATTTATCTAGAATTGTTTACCACAGACATTTCCTTTTAAAGTATCATTTTCCTGTGGCCTATCTTCTTGCATTCTTGTCCTAATCTCTCAGTTGACATAAATTTCTTGGTGGTGGTTGCTTTCTTGGATTCCTGACCATCTCACAGTATAGAAGGGCCTCTTCTTCTCCCTTGTGCTCCCTCTTGGTTTTCTACTTTGTTGCTGTGTGTCCCAGACTTCTGCATGATTGACTGACTTTCTTCCCTGCCCCTCCACCTGTTTTGGAATCTGGGTTCACCATGCTCACTTATCTGAACCCTGAGCCCCCTTCTATTCTGCAGCATAAACTTCATCACCTTTTAGAGTTCCTTAAACCTCACATCGTATCTACCTCTAGTGTGATATCACTGTAAACTTTAATAATGACGCCTTTAATATTCCTTGGAAATAGAAATTTCCTGTTTTTTTAGGTGAAAAGTTTTTGAATATTAGCAATTTAATTGGATCAATCTAATAGTAAGTGTAGGCATATACTGTGCTGTGAAAATGTTCAGAAATTAAAAATACTCTACTTCAAAGCTCTGACACCATTTCACGAACCAAAGGAAAAATTTAGTATCTCTTGTCTAATAGACTTTGTAGTTATCATCAAATAATATTATGTTTACTTTCTTGAAAGTAATGCTCTAGGTGCACTAGTGGATAAGTTTTATCTATAATTATTTCTTAAATTTAATTTTATTGTGATAAGTTATTAAGGATTAAAAAAATTTCTGACAATATTCTAAATAGTTTTGCACTTAATCCAATAATCAAATGGATTAAGTTATATTACTATACTGCTAAATTCTTAAGAACTGATAAATTCTTGAGAAAGATGTACATACTGATTTATATGAAATTTGTCATAGAAATTATACTAAAGCAAAAAATAAAACTTCATATGTAATAATGAGAAAGCCATATGAATATATAGTGTAGTTACGGTATAATAGATTATATCACTATGATTTTCATATCCACATTTATCTGTGCTATTTATAAATGCACATTTTGCAATGTCTTGACATTTGTTAGCTGTGAAAGGCTATGCCAGATATGCTTTAGTGGAATATGAAAGAGCTTGCCCAGAAACATAAAAACAATGATGTGTCTTCTCCTAATATTTACATATTTGTATTTCTGTTGATAAAAATAGACTTCAATGTGGTGTCATCCATACAGGCAAAATTCCTGACTTACAAAATCCCTTACAAACAATTATTGGTTTCTCACTGAAAAGTATAAAAATTGCTACTCTCAAATCAGAAATATTTCTCTTTATGACTTTCTGCCCATGCTGTTGCCCTATAACCCCTACAAAGGGTTGAGTAAGAACTGATGCAATTCTTACCTTGAGTAAGAATTGATGCAGTTTGTAGTAATAGAACGAGCAGTAATGAGAAGTAGTCGCAACTTTTTAAGATCTATGTACTCAACTCCATCACCACTCCCTCCTGGTAAAATAAATAAATAAATAAATAAATAAATAAAAGGCTGTAAACACCACCAATATCTGTAGCATTCCTTTCCAATGTCTTTACTTTTTCAGGATATGCTCCTAAATTGATTAGATACAAACTATTTCCAATTCTTCTGTTTCTCCATTGTTATCCTACTTTTACTTTCTCGGGTTAGTCCAATATCTCGACTGTCAGCTCCCCTTCATGGCCTCTGGCTGAATTCTATCCACTAGATTTTCTGGCTTGCAACTACTTTTTAAAATCTATAGACAGAAATTGATCCCTCAGAGTCAAACCATTAACTCTAACCCCAAGGCAAAGGACATGTGAGGTGTAGTTTCCATGTATGCTTCCACTTTCTGCCTTAGTTCTGATTTCTTTAGCTTTATTTCAGTCCTTATTTGATGTCCTCTATTTCTTCACTTTATTCTTCTCTCTCTCCCTCCTCCTTCTTTCTGTTATTCAAGATGCTCAAGATGCTTTTTTTTTGTTGTTTATTTGTTTATCTCAAGTGACACATTCCAGATGTATCACCTAGGAGGAATAAGGAAATATGAAGGTCTATAAACTGTATCACAGGCCAGAAAATCAAGTGCCATAGACAGAATTTTAATAAGCACATATGGAAAGACCATGGTATAGTGGATGCTTTAGAGGTGGTCCCCAATCTTTTCTTTACCAGGAACCATTTCATGGAAGACAATTTTCTATGGACCAGGGAGAGGGAGTGGTTTCGAGATGATTCAAGTGCATTACATTTATTGTGCAATTTATTTCTGTTATTATTACATTATAATAGAATGAAGTAATTACACAACTCACTATAAGCGGGGACCCCTGTTTTAGTGATTTCCCCAAATTCCCTGCACGAACACTAAAGTATTTATTCTTTCCAGCTGCTGGAAATGTTGACAATAAACAGCAGCTGGGCAGGGGAAAGTCTCCTCGTCAGAGGTCACAGCTTCTGCCAAGGAGCAGCTCACATGGTATTGACTGGCTACTGGGAAGATAAAAGACTTGGCCACTTTGCTTCAAGAATTACTGCCAAGAGCCATTCCAGTCCTAGAGCTTACCATGAGATCAGCTGAGGCCTTTTTGAAACTACATTGCAATTCCACTCTTCTCAATAAAATTTCCCACACTCCCTTACTATTATTGATCTCAATAAAATTCTTGCATTCAAATCTCTATATAAGAGTTTTTTCCAAGAAACTTGACCTGAAACAATAGGCTTTAAAGTCAGAAGGGTCTAGGTTTGAATCCACAGAGTTTAACTTTCTAGCTGTGTGACCTTTGGTTCCATTGTTTCCTGAGTATATATAAGCAAAACATGATAATAGGAGGAAAGAAGTATTACATTCTATGAGAATGACATCCTTGGAATTGTGCAACAAGATTCCCTGAAAAAAAAAATAAAAAAAAAACACTACTTATGTGAAAGATTCAATAAGATAATATATTCAAAGTACTTATTATTTTGCAGAGTAGAAGCTCAACAAGTTTTCTTTCTTTCCCCCTCCCCTTTTAACTTTGGCAAGAATAAGGAAAATAAGATAACCAAGCATAAATAGTTAATTTAAAAATCTAAGGTCCTCTACCCTTATCTGAAATGCTTGGAAACAGAAATGTTTGGATTTAAGAGAGTTTTTCTGATATTGGAATATTTGCATATACATAATGAGATATCTTGGGGACAGGACCCGAGTCTAAACAAAAAATTCATTTATGTTTTATATATACTTTACACTCATAGTCTGAAGATAATTTTATATAATATTTTTAATAATTTTGTACATGAAACAAAGTTTTGAGTGACTTGTCACCTGTGGAATTTTCTATTTGTAGTGTCATGTTGATATTCAAAAAGTTTTAGATTTTGGAGCTTTTTGGGTTTTGAATATTCAGATTAGTGATGCTCAACTTGTATCTTTATTGAAGTAAGAGATAGTCATCTTAGAATCAAAGAAACATTAAGTTACTTTAATAGAACAACAAAAAAATTAAAGTTGGACAAGTAAACAGTTTGGCACTGCTGAGTTATCTTCATTTTGACCTGGAAATCTTAAGCCCTTTGAGTTAGGCAGAAAATCCCTTGTTCCTCCAAAGATGTCAATGTCCCAATACCTAGAATCTACTAATATGTTGCTCTATGTAGTAAAAGGGGCTTTGCAAATGTGATTAAATTTTATGGCCTTTATATGAGGTTTATTGTCACCCACAAGCACCATCTACTACCTCAGATTAAGCTGAGAGTGCCATTATCTAAACAAAAGAAAATCCAAAAATAAAAAGCAACAGCTGCCCCAGATGAAAAGCAATCAGCAAAAGAACTCCAGAATTATGATGAATCAGAGCAAAAGGACACCCCCAAAAGGGAACACCAGCTCTCCAGCAATGGATACCAAACAAAATCAGAACACTGAAATGACAGATGAGGAAATTCAAACATGGATTGTAAGGAAGCTTAATGAAATACAAGAGGAAATAGAAACTCAACACAAAGAAACCAAAAAATTCAGGAAATGAATAAAAAATTCTCTAAAGAAATTGAATTATTAAAGAAAAATCAAATAGAACTTCTGGAAATGAAAAATTCCTTCAGGTAAATAAAAACCACAATAGAAAATCTTAAAATTAGGTTAAATGAGAAAGAAGAAAGAATCTCAGAGCTTCAAGACAACAGCTATGAATTAAACAAGTCAGTCATGATATAGGGCAGAGGAAATAAGAGGAATGAACAACGCCTACAAGAAATATGGGATTATGTAAAGAGGCCTAACATAAGAATCATAGGCATCCCTGAGGGCAAAGAAGAAAATACACAAGGGTTGGAAAACCTATTTGAGGGAATAACGTAGGAAAATTTCCCTGGTCTTGCTAGAAATCTAGATATCCAGGTACAACAAGCTCAAAGGACTCCTGGGAGATTTATCACAAAGAGGCAAACACCACCATACATAGTCATCAGCCTTCCCAAAATAAACATGAAAGAGGCACTCCTATGAGCCCTAAGGTAAAAGCATCAGGGAACTTACAAAGGAAAACCCATCAGAGTAACTGCAAACTTCACAACTGAGACCATACAAGCCAGAAGGGACTGGGGCCTCATTGTCAGTATTCTCAAACAGAATAATGGCCAGCCTAGAGTTTTGTATCCTCCAAAACTATGTTTCTTATATGAGGGGGAAGTAAAGACTTTCTCAGTCAAACAAACACTGAGGTAATTTGTCAAGACAAGACCTGCCCTGCAGGAAGTACTCAGAACTGCCTTATATATAGATCAGTACAATAGACACCCTTCAGTGTATAATTACCTAAAAGCTAAAGGTCAAAGACGAGATACCACAATGTCTCAAGAGGTAAAACAAAGCAACAAAATTCTCCTCAACAGGATGAACAGAAATCCACCCCACTTAACAATTGTTTCATAAATGTGAATGGCTTGAACTTCCCACTCATAAGACAGGCTGGCTGATTGGATAAAAAAATACAAGCCAAGTATCTACTGAAAGACCTCTACAGGGAGGACTATGAAACATTGGGGAAGGAAATCTCAGAAGATGTAAACAAATGGAAAAACATATCATGCCCATGGATAGGCAGAATCAACATTGTTAAAATGTCTGTACTACCTAAATTGATTTACAGATTCAATGAAATAATTATTAAAATACCAACATCAGGTTTTGCAAAACTATAAAAAATAGTTCTATGCTTTGTATGGAGGCAGAAAAGACCCTGAATAGCCAAAGCAAACTTAAGAAAAAAGAATGAATCAGAAGTCATCAATTTACCAGATTTGAAGCTATACTACAAGGCTATAGTAACCAAAACAGTATGGTAACATCACAAGAACAGAGACATAGACCTATGGATTTGAACAGAGACCCCAGATATAAAACCATCATCATATTTCCATCTGATCTTTGACAAAGCAGACAAAAACATACACTGGGGAAAAGAATCCTTATTCAATAAATGGTGCTGGGAAAGTTGGATAGCCGCATATAGAAGATTCAAACAGGATCCACGCCTCTCACCACTCACCTAAATTAATTCACCATGGATAACAGACTTAAATCTAAGGCATGAAACTATAAGAATTCTAGAAGAAAATGTTGGAAAAACTTATAGGTATCAGCCTAGGCAAAGAATTTATGAAGAAGACCCCAATGGTAATCACAGCAACAACAAAAATAAATAAATGTGATCTGATCAAATTAAAAGGCTTCTGTACAGCCAAGAAAGCAGTCAACAGAGGGAACAGACAGCCTACAGAATGGGAGAAAATATTTGCATGCTATGTATCTGATGAAGGGCTAATGACAAGAATCTATAAAGAACTCAAGCAAAACAGTAAGAAAAAATTCAAACAACCCCATTAAAAAGTGGCAAAAGTCATGAACATATTTTCAAAAGAAGAAAGATTAATGGCCAATAAACATATGAAAAAATGCTGAAAGTCTCTAATCAGGGAAATGCAAATCAAAACCACAATGAGATATTAACTAACTCCAGTGAAAATGGTCTTTATCAAAAGGTCCCAAGCCAGCAGATGTTGATGTGGACGTGGAGAGAAAGGAACACTTATACACTGTTGGTAGGACCGCACATTAGTACAAACTCCATGGAAAATAGTATGGAGATACCTCAAATAACTAAAAGTAGACCTAACATTTGATCCAGCAATCCCACTAGTGAACATTTATCCAGAGGAAAAAAAGTCATTTTATCAAAAAGACACATGGACTCGAATGTTTATTGCAGCACAATTCACAATTGCAAAGATGTGGAATCAACCCCAGTGCCCACCAATATATGAGTAGCCTAAGAAAATATGCCATATGTATACCATGTTATACTATTAAGCCATAAAAAATGGGGAATTAATATCTTTTGTAAGAACCTGGATGTGACTGGAGACTATTCTCCTGAGTAAAGTATTATAAGAATGGAAAAGCAAACAACACATGTACTCACTACGAAACTAGAACTAATCTGTCAACACTTATATGCACATATGGAAATAAAATTCAATGGAAATCAAGCAGATGTGGGGGGGAGTTGGGTAAATTCACACCTAATGGGTACAATGACACTATCTGGGTGATGGGCACCCTTATAACATTGACTCAAACTTTACAAAAGTAATATATGTAACCAAAACATTTTTACACTTGTAATATTCTGAATAAAAGAAAAAAAAACTGTAGACCTTTACAATGAGCATAAAGTCTCAGTTATGCAATATGAATAACTTCTAGAGATCTGCTGTACAACATTGTCCCTATAATTAATAACATTGTATTGTACACTTTAAAATTTGTTAAGGTTTCTCATGTTAAGTATTATTACCCACAATAAAAGAAAATAAAAAGAAATTGGAAAACATTAAAAATTAATTGTGTATACTGATGAGTTTCTGTTTATTTTTAATAGTATTGAATGTTTAGCTCTTTGAACAAAGAACATTTTAAAATAAATATAAGATAATATTAAATTCAAAAAACTAATATTTATTACAAGAATTGGATTCTCTTGCCAACATGATAGATATTGTTCTTCCTGTGGGCCATGGCTGAGGACTGAGAATTCTTGCCCTCACTTCATTAGCATTTATGACCCATTAGATAGTTGTTCTGGTATGCCATCTACTTGGGGACAAGCTGCTATATCTGTGACCACTCTCTGGCCTCTTTCCCTAAGAAATGAGAATCACCATCCTCCTTTCCAAAATGTAATGTTTTGTGTTAGTCTAAATTCAATAATTAGATACTTAAATGTTATTAGATGTTACTTTGATTTTTTGTTTCACTCTTGGTGATTTCCCAGTGATTCATTTGCAAAATATACACATATTTCCCACAACATTGATTAAAGATAGTCTAGCCTTAGCTGAAATTCTAGGAGTTTGACCTTTGTTTTAATTAGTGAAGTTGCAATATTAAATTATTAAAAGTATTAGACCCCCAAAAAGCAGGAACCATCCTCAAAAATATTTTAATGAACCTCAGAATGAAAGTACCTAGGTGAATTATTAAAATTCATGTTATAGTTAAAATGCTTTCATAGTATCTGTTATTTAACACAATTAATTTCACTTTCCTTAATGAACTTAACTCAGTTGGCATTTGAGCTTTTCTTTTTCTTTCTTGGGTTTCTTTCAGTTATTTGTGTGTTTTAGTAGTAAAGAATTGCAGCTTCAGCAAACCATAAATTTTATTTTTTATACACAAAATATTTTCCAGGGAGCCAAGACTTAATGATTTATGGAGATACATTTTATTTTTAAATATATAAAGGAGCTTAAAGAACAACAACAGGAAAAAACCTTTTATCAGCCCCAGAAAAAGTGGCTATAATTAAAATTTAAGCTGGAGTTGATTAATTCAGTAAACAAGACCATAATAGTAGAAAGTCAACTTTTTTTTATTCAGTAGTGTAGAATTAACATAAAATGAAATTATTAATTCTAAACTAGCCATGCTTTTTTTATCTGAGTTTCCTACACAGTTACTTATTAGATTATGGGTCTCCGGATTGAAAAAATAAAATTAAATCCAAACTTAGGAGCAGTACTTACTCTACAGAAAATATGCTCCACTCTCAAAAGTATGCTAAATATATTCTTTATAGTTTCTCATTAGAAATTATTTACTTACCAAATGTGATTGCACATGCCGACTTTATTTAACTGATTTATTATTTTGATTGCATACCTCCTAAATATGTTTTCAACTAAGGTAATTGTGTTAATTTGCATCTTGAAAGGGATCATTTCAAGACAGAGAATTGTCTTCAAGCCACTATCTAGTGAATTAAAAATATATATTTTCAATTATTTATAGTGAGATTTTTAAATGTTAATTTTCCACTTCCTCTCTAACCCCCCAATTTTTCCCTAGGGTTATCTTTTAAGCCCTTGTTAGGAAATGACTGTAAGATTGTGCCTTAGAGAATTCTAGGGAAATATTTTTAAAGGCAGAACTTACTGGTATTTAAGTAACTGAAAAATAAAACAATGAAATAAAAGCTAGGAGTTTTCCTTCAGCATAGGACAGATGAAATTACAAAAAAAATATTTTTTGTTGTAGGGTTAGAGAATGACAAAAACGAATTAATATGTCTTAGTACCTAGACAACAAGGAGTTATTATCTGTTCTGAAGTTCGAGAAGTTTTCAAGTTTCCAAACAAGTTTTTGTTTTCCCTACAAGTATCCATCTAAATCAAATAAAAACTCAGGGATACCAGGACAAATTAATTCAAACGCAACAGATTGCTAATCCAACTTGTCAGTGTAACACTAAAATAGCCAGGATTAAGAAAACGGGGCTAAAGTTCCCTGCCTCGTTATCAGGTTGTACGTTGTCACTGCTTCTTAGTGAGGCTGAGGAAGTCGAATTAGCAGGTCAAGAGAGCAAAGCTAGCGGTTTTGTTAAACAGTCCTACCAAGCACATCACACTTGGAGGATTTAGGAGAGAAATCACCAAAAACATTTTGTTATTTTATACTCATGTTCTAAAAATAAAAAAAAAAAGGGGGAGGGATTAAATGCAGACCCTCTCATTAAGGGGATATTGTCAAGCTAGACTTTTATGATGTGTTTATTGAGAACAATTTACTGCCCAAACCCTCTGTACAGTTGACATAATAATTTAGATAAAAACAGAAAGAAAAGTGCAATGAATCTTACTTCCTGGAGTGACAGAGGTTGGAGCATGGGTGAGATTTCAATGAACTGCACTTCTGAGTGACCATGAATTATAGATGACAGCATAGTTACATGCATTATTTTATCTTAAATTAGAGCCAGACATTGTGGAGCAAGATGTCCTTCTAGCAATCTTAGTAAGTGTTGGCAGCAAGAATAGGTTTCAATCCAGCAATGTATTTCTTAGAGAAGCAGATAATTAAGTATCACCTAATTATCTTCTCTATACTTCTTGAAAGGTTAAGACTTTCATGTTTTCATGTTTTAAAAATCTAAGTAATAAGGAAAAAAACTGTGTCCTGAATATACTTTCTAACCTTTAAGTTTCCAAGATTTTTTCAAATCCTGTATTAATGGGAAAATGATATAATAATAAGGGAAGCCTTATTTATTTATTTTTTTTAATCCAAGATCTTTTCAAGTCAGGAGTGCCTTGTATTTCGTTGGAGACAACATAACCAGATGAGATGTCTTCAACTAAAGTGTCTTTAAGAGAAAACAAACATATAAACAAGAAACCTAAAAACAAAAAGGGGGATTCGTTTTCTTAAGAAAGGTTTCTTTTATTATATGTATTAGTCCTCAAACTGTCTGCCCCCTTTACAATTTTTTCTGCATCACCCTCATTCCTGACATTGGCTGATATAGTGTTAATGCTACTTCCATTTCAGTAGAGAAAAAAATGAATCTTCTCAGGACATTTCTAAATGGTTTTTTTAAGCAAAATTTCAATTTACAGTAAAGGCAATAAAATATTTTTATTTTTGTTAAAATAAAATGTTATTACAAAAGGTTTAGATACGTGATGATGTATAGAAATAATACAAAAAAAGACCTTTGCCCCTTCAGACATAGATGAAATAAAATGCCACAAATACAAGTGCAGCTCCCTGTGTTTTCCTCCTCATTTCCTCTCCCTTCCCCTTTCTTCACAGATAATCAATTTCCTGTTTAGCATTCCTCATTTCCATGAATGTATGCTTTCTCCGTGTATGTATCTCTAAAACGTAAAAAAATTTGCAGATTTTGAAATTTAATGAATAAAGAGGTAATTTTTTTTTTTTATTTTACTGTTTGTTCTTTTTGTTTTTAAGAGACAATGTCTAGCTCTGCCACTCCCAGGGCCCCAGAGTGGAGTGCAGTGGCATGATCACAGCTCACCGCAGCCCCAAACTCCTGGGATGCAACGATCCTCCTGCCTCAGTTTCCTAAGTAACTGGGACTATAGGTGCACACCACCACACCCAGCCCAATTTTCTTATGTTTTTGTAGAGACAAAGTCTCTCCATATTTCCCAGGCTATGCTGGTCTCCAACTTCTGGCCTCAAGTGATCCTTCCACCTCCCAAAGTGCTGGGATTATAGGAGTCAGCAACCACATCTGCCTGTAGTTTGCTCTTTTAAAAGCCAACATCTGAGTTTGTAAGACATATTCAGGTTATAGATGTAATTCAAATTTCTTCATCATCACCATTGAATAATATTCTATTATTTGAATTCGCTAAGACAGTTTATTTATCTATCCCACATGATGGCTTTGTTGTTCATTCACTGCAACACTTGCGATTGTCAAACTTCATTTTTATTATTCTGATAGTTGTGAAATGGCAACTTGTATTTTCATTTGCTTTTTCCTAATTGAAACGAGTCAAATAGCTTTTCTTATATTTATTGGGCATTCCTTTTTCTTCTTTTAGAATTTTTTTCACATCTTTTGCCTATTTTACTACAGAAAGGCTTGTCTTCCTCTTTATATTCACTGAAGTTCTTTCATGTTCCAAATAATAATCCTTTGTCAGTTATAGACATTACACTTTTCTTTTTCCTTCATGTACTTTATGTCTGCTCTTTCGTTCTGCTTCTGTTTGATATACAGTTTTCAATTTGATAAAGTCAATTTTTTTTTAAGTTTTAAAACTTTTTATGGTTTGTGTCTTGTTTAAGAAATTCTTTTCTGCTCTGGAGTCATAAATTTTTCCCCTATATTTTCTTCCAAAAATGTTAAATTTTTATTTATTACATTTAGATCTTCAGTGCAGTAAGAATTATTCTGTGTGAGTGTTCTACAGAAATAATGACTATGAACATTTTTGTACCATTCCTGAATCAAAAGAAATGCTTCCAATTTTCATCATTATGCATCAGGCTGGTTAAACACTTTTTTATATAGTTACATATCTTTTATTATCAGTATGTTAAGAATTTTAACCAGTAGATATTGAATTTTATCTACTGCCTATATGTTTTGTTTCAATGAGACATTTAACAAATTATTTTTGAATATGTTCTCCTTTGATAATTTCTTCTATAATAAATATTCCGATATTGAGTCATCCTTGTATGTTTGGGATAAAACCCAACTTTATAATAATGCGAAAGATATTTTTAAATATATATCTCTCTGGATTTGATTTCCTAGTATTTGCTTAGAACTTTGGATCTATGCTAACACTTGCAATAAGCTTTTAATTTTCATTTCTCATTCTGTCTTGGATTCAGACTTCATAAAATGAGTGGGAGAGGTTTCCCTCTTGTATATTCCCTAGATTTGTAACTATGTTAATGGAATATTTGTTAAAAGTTGGCTTTAAAAATATCAGTGAATGAAGGGATGCACTGGTATTTACTGACTGAATTTCTTTACTGGGCATGTCTAATAAGATTTTATTTTCTTTTGTTTTTTTTTTTATTTCAGAATATTACAGGGGTACAAACATTTTGATTACATGTTTTGCTTTTGTGCAATTTGAGCCAAAGTTGTAATTGTGCCCATCACCAAGGTAGTGTGCATTGTACCCACTAGATGTAAATTTACCTACCCCCTCCTCCCCGCTCCTACCTACTTGGTTTCTGTTGAATTTTACTACCATAGGTGCACATGGGTTTTGACTGATTAGTTCCAATTTAATAGTGTTATTGATCTGTTCAGGAATTCTAATTTTTTCTGATTGAGGCTAGGGAGGCTGTCTGTTTCCAAGAATTTGTCCATTTCCTCCACATTCTCAAGTTTGTGTGCATAAAGATTTTTATAGTATTTACAGATGATATTTTGTATTTCTGTGATATCAGTTGTGATTTCTCCTTTTTCATTTCTGATTGACATTATCAGAGTCCTTTCTTTTTTTGCTTCTGGTTAATCTCGTGAGAGGCCTGCCAATTGGTAATGATTACCATTTCTGATCTTAACAGGTAGAATTTTTCCCAAGGATCAGAAAGAGAAATTTGCATATTAAAAGATAAAATGTCCCTAATGACATACATACACTGAACACAGCTATAAGTTTCATGTTTCTTATAAATCAACAGCATCATATCAAAATGCTGTTTTCATTATTAAGAAATATAATTTTCCAAAAGCTAGTCCTGTAGTTTCCTTCCATGAAAAACTCAACTTCTTTTTGCTGTTGGAATTCACTAGATTTCTAAGTCCTACCAAAAGAGAACACCTACACTTATGGGTTCAGAGATATTTTTTACTTGTAAGTGAGACAGAGCAGGTTCCCCAAGCATGTAAATCAAAAAAAAAAAAAACACAAACAAACAAACAAACAAAAACTTGAGTCCTTTCAAGGGAGATTCCAGACACCTAGCTAGCCTTGAAAAGTGAGCACACTGATAAGAAGGTAATAACCATAGTCCCTCAAGCAAGCCAGAGTCACAAGGTGTTTTATTTCCCTATGGAAACTAAAAGGTAACATCTTTACATATATTCTTTTTTTTTAATTTATGCATATTATGGGGGGTATAGATGCTTAGGTTATGTATGTTGCCCTTTCCCCCTCTCCCCACCAAGTCAGAGCTTCAAGCGTGTTCATGCTCCAGATGGTGCGCATCGCACTCATTATGTATGCAAATACCCATCCCCTCCTCCCCCCTCCCATCTGCCTGACACCCAATAAATGTTATTCTTATACGTGCACTTAGGTGTTGATCAGTGAAACCAATTTGCTGGTGAGTACATGTGGTGCTTATTTTTCTATTCTTGAGATACTTCACTTAGTAGAATGTGTTCCAGCTCTATTCAGAATACTTTACATATATTCTTGAGTTGTTTTTCAGATACTTTCACCAGATGGAAAATGCCAACTATTATCATGTAGACCTCAGGTAAGGGGGAAGTGGGGACTGAACTCTGACCACCATTCTTTGTTTGAAATTTCTTCCTGAGGGAATGGGAGAAAGTCACACCCGTGGGCCAAGCCAATGTATTATGTCCATGTGTTGATTTATGATTTTGCCTGCAACTTCTGCATTCCTGAAATTTACCTCTGCCTTTAAAAACTATTGCTTGCAAGCCATCAGGGAGTTTGGGTCTTAAGTGTTAGCTGTCCATTCTCAGTGCCATGTAATAAATGTCTTTTTCTCTCATTGCAAATCTCAGTGTCAGTGTCTGGCTTGGCTGTGCTGTCCAAGTAGACCCCAGTTTGGTTCAGTAATGTAAGTTAAATTTCAGTCACTATAATTTGTAATATGAGGAAAATACATGTTTCTTTGACTTCATTGGCATTTTAGTCCCCTTTTCATACTTATCCCAACTGAAAATTTCTTCAAATATTTCTTGCAATCTCCTGTTTAATCAATGTATAGAGTTTCCTCATACTTCATGAATAGATTTCTCTTTGAAGTCAATTTGTGCTCTAAGGAGCCTGGAAAGAATCCTGGCAATAGCAGACCAAAAGCCACACAAACTTTTAGTGTTTTAAAAAGTAGCTACTTAACTAATGTTTCATTCAATCACAATGGGTTCTTTATAAGGATAGTTATTTGCACATCCTTTAAACCTCTTCTAAGATCTTATCAAACCTTACTGAGAATCTAGGTAAGTTGATTTACTTAGTTTTTCATCAATTGCTCTGTTTACTCTTTAAGAGTGACAAACTAGACTAAAGAAGTGCAAATTAATAGAAACTTGCCTTGTTAGCTTTTACAAATTTCATATATTACACTAACACATGGCATGAATCCAGAAACTGAGTGTTATTATGAATGGCGATTTGAAAAACAATTCAACTAAACATTGACAAATGATACAATTTTTGAATAATAATATATCCAACAAAATATGGATAAAACACAAATTTATATACCATGTTTTCTGAGGGGTCTCTGAGTTTCTTTCTTACCTAGCTCAGTATTTGCTCAATTTGTATCTAAAGACATGTTGAAAGTACCTGATACAGGGTTCTTATTAAAAGACTTTTGTCCAAGGACACATAAAGGCTCATATAAAAACAAGCTTATAAATTTGTCCTCATTAATGTGATCCCCCAATCCAATAGCTGTCAAAATGTGGACCAAAAATGGGGTATATCAATTATTTATTACAATAGAGTGAAAATTCACGTGTGCAGAGTTACTTCACTATAGAAACAGTTTTGCATTTATATACACTGATAATTGGCAAAGATGTTCATTTTTAAGTTATATTGTAGAATACATTCATTTTAAAGCATTGGTATATTCATGTTAACTTTGCGTCATTTTATCATTTTTTTGTTTTCTCAATCATTGGATCCTAAAAGTACAACTACCAACATGTCCAGATCTCTCACATGAAATTGTTCAAAACACTAGTAGATACCAACAGACCTGTGCTAATAATCGTACAATGGCTCCCACAGCAACCTTGTCATGGCACACCCACTGGTTCTAACCATTAGCTTTTTCCATGCTTTTCTGTGTAACAGAATATTTTCCTGACTTTGGTGAACTCAGGAAACACTAATTTCTGTACTTTCACTGGGAATTTTAGACTATTTACTCTAATTTTTAGAGGGCTTTGGGCTAAAGTATAATTACCTAAAACCTCACAGAGTTACATTTAAATTCCAAGAATTTTAGACCTTTCAATCTCTTTAAAACACAATAAATCCATTTATTGAATACTCCAGTTTAAATATGCATTCACTTATCTGTTCATTCATTTTCTCATTCATTATACATTTATTGAGCATCTTTTGTGTGCAAGGTAGTATCCTGAGGTGCTGATGTTATGCTCTCTTGGAATTTAGCAACTTAGTGGAAGAGAGATTATGAATTACAAAAACAACTTAATAGCCACTTAATACTGTTGTATACATGGTAGCTTCATCTATTAGTGTTAGGAGAATTTGGTAGGGAAAGATACTTAGAAATAGGGTGAAAAAGGAAGCAATTATACAGGAGGTGGGATTAAAGCAAGACTCTTAGAGTTGTGGTTGACCTAATGTACAATTTGGGGATGGAGATGGGTGTGGTGTTGTAATGATGCTCAACATCCTAGTTTGAGAAAAGCTCCAGGTTAAAAGATACGAGCAAAAAAGCACAAAATAAACTGAAAGCTGAGCAGAATGTCTGCCTCAAGTTTGGTGAAACCTGGAAAGTAGGAGGCAGATGGAAAAGCTAAGAATTCTGAACTTTCTGTCATACCACAGGGAGTCCTAAAGGTTCCTGAGCATGGCCATGGCCTTAGTTAAACACTTACAATATACTTGTGACATGCCTGGCATTGTTTAAAATTGTTTTGGGAAAAAAGAAGTAATTTATTCTCCATACCAACTTTCTTAGATAGGTAGTTTTATTATGTAAATATTTTATACATAGAGAACTAAGAAACTGAGAGCTAAGTTGCCCAAGGTCACAACTAGGAAGGGGCAGGGCTGGGATTCAAACCGACGCAAGTCTGTTTCCAGAAACTGTGTTCTTACCCATTACACTGTCAAAGTGAAGGAGCAAAGTCAGATTTAAAAAGATTAATCTGAGTGCAAAATATAGACGTGTTCAAAGAACTGGAAAGACTGGGGATGAAATTTAATTAGAAGAATTTTTGGCAGTATGAGCATGAGGTAATGCTACTGAAACCAGAATGGTGGCCGTATGAAACGAATGGATACAATAGATGCTAGAGTCCTTATGAACTCACAACTAAATAAAAATAATTACAACATAATTAGTTAAACCATATCATTTCTCAAAGAATCGATGCCTGCCAAATATACATAGAAAATATTAGAACTTAATAATTTTATCTTTTAAATGTTTGATAAGATTTGTTCTTATTAAATGGAAATTCAGCAAGTAGTTTTAGTAGGTTTTTCCTAATTAGGAAATTATTATTTTTGGTTGGTGAGCAATAGCCAAGTGTTAAATGTGAAAACATTGAGCGTGTATTCTATTTTACGCAGTGCTAACTTTCTGTTTGTGTACCTTTGCAGTTTACTAATTCCTTACAGACAAAACTGTGTCTTTGTAAATTGTCTGTAAGCTTTCTGGGATATAAATTTCAGGTTATTTTGAAGTTATGCCTGTTTGTATCATTCGCCCACTCAAGACATCGCACATTCTTCCAACCACCCCCTTCACTTGGAACAGACATATAATTAATATATGCCAGGCAGGCCACCTTGCTCTTCTCCTTCAAAAACTCCTAAAAAACCATCTGCTCTGGGAGACATTCCAGCTACAATAACCACCTACTACTTTCAATTGCCGATAATATCTGCATCCACTTTCTTGAGCACTGCTTACATATTTTACCATTATAAAATCCATCAGACAATATATTTTCTAAATACCTTATAGTGGTGTATAATCTCCTCTCAAACATCTACATTTCCTTAGAGTAATAGCACCTTTTTGCAAGCATTTTTTCCACAACAGAATAAGGAAATAACAGCTTCAAAAGAGTTAGAGAATTAACGTTGATTCTTGGATCAAAATGTTTAGCCAACCTAGTTAGGTGTTCTGACTAGGGTTTGTGCCAAACTTTCATGGAGAATGTTCAGTGACACTATCTAATTGGATTCTTTGTGAACATACTATAGTGTGGAAATTAAATAATATAGTGGATTGTTTTTAAATTACTATATTTTGATTTCCAAAGTTTATTATATAGGACTTGCCAGGCAACAACAACTAATTTTGATACTATTGAATTTTTGATAAATTTTTCCACGCAATTAAAAAATAAGATATGACAAGAACACATTTTATCATTATGCAAAATAGATGTAAGACAGACCATTTCTTTTTTATTTTTGGTATTTTAAATCCATATATTGACATGTTAGTTAATACCAAATTCCTGCATGCCTATGAATCCCTTACTGATTATGTCAACAACACGATATCTTCCTGGGGATGACATTGTCCAGG
Source organism: Propithecus coquereli (assembly GCF_000956105.1). Taxonomy (NCBI): domain Eukaryota; kingdom Metazoa; phylum Chordata; class Mammalia; order Primates; family Indriidae; genus Propithecus; species Propithecus coquereli. The sequence goes on along the minus strand of NW_012148819.1, from coordinate 28,864 downwards.
TAATAATCTAAAGCCATGCATTTTTTACTCTTGCAAAAGTCAGGCCTTGCTGGAAGATAAAGGATTTTTCTTTGTATTTACACAGCAGGGATTTCAGATCAAGAGACAGGTACCAGAGGACTGAGGACAGAAGAATTAACACACTGAAGCAATATAATAAGGAAACACTGTGGGGGATTTCTGTCAAACTTGAAGAGCCAAGCCCTGATGTTGCTGAGTGGAGGTGGTGGGTGGCAAGGGGGGAGATAAAATCATGGAAATAGAGAGGCAAGAGGTTGGATGTACTGGCTGGTTCCCTCATTCTTCAGGTCAACACCTCGGAGAGGAAAGAAAAATACCCAAGTAAAACACGGCCAACAGAGAATGGTAGGATTTGCCTTGGGAGACCCTTTCGGTGACTGCAAAGAACAATGCTGTTTTCATAATTCTATGCCTTCTATTGTTTGGGAACAGCAAAGTAGCAATGGCTGAAGGAGGTGTCCAGTCAAGTGGCTCTGAGGAAAGCCCTTGCAGAGTCACATAAACCTTATGGTGGAAAAAATAAAGCACCATAGAATTACAAGGCCCTCCCACAGGGTTAACTCAAAAGTGCTAAAAGAATGAAGTAGGAAGAGGCAGAAGTTAGGACACATAATTGGCGAGTGTGGGATGGTGAGAATGAAGACAATTACACAATCCACAATCCCCAGGAGCAGGTATCAGCCAGATGCCCAAAGTGTCACATGGGTCTCCACAGAAGATGCCAGTGCAACATGCCCAGAGACCATGTGGCTTCTGCTACATTTCAGCAGAGATGGAGACTGTCTGGAAGACAGAGTCTTCCCCTATTGTGACTGTTACTTTTATGTGTCAACTTGGCTGAGCCATTAGGTACTCAGATATCTGGGTAAACATTACTCTGGATGTGTCTGTGAGGGTGTTTCTGAATAATTTTAACATTTGATTTGGTAGATTGAGTAAAGCAGATTGCCATTCACAATGTGGATTGGCCTCATCCAATCCTTTGAAGGTTCTAACAGAGCAAAAAGGCTGAATAAGGGAGAATTTCCTCTCTCAGCCTGACTGTCTTCAAGCCTGGTCTTCTCCCGCCTTCAGACCTGATTCAGACTGAAACTTACGCCCTTGTCCTCCCCTGCTTCCCAGGCCTTTGGACTGAACGGGAACTGTATCATCAGCTCTCCTCGATCCCCACCTTGGTGACTGCAGATCTTGGACCTTCTCAGCCTCCACAATCACATAAGCCAACTTCTTATAACCAAACCCTCTCATCTCTGGAGAACCCTAATACATTTATGTTAAGAGGAAATATGATATGGCCTTCATAACTAAACATTGCTCAGGGAAGGAGGAAAGGAAGAACAAAGCCAGTGAGTAGAGAAAGATACCTAGAAAAACTGGATAGTTACATGAATGAGAAAATGTGTTAAACTAGAAAAGACTAAAGTACTTTTAATTAAGAAGACCAATTGTTTACTCTATCAGTGAGAGTGGTAACAAACACGAAGAGATCAATTGTAGAAATAATTGAAAATCATTCTTTTGTACAATTAAACTTATGATTCCTTTATATTTTACTGCTTCTATTAAAAGGGTTATTGCTAATAATATTGCTAATCTAAAGCCTTTCAAGAGAATTTCTACGTTATTTTTTGACTACTTTTTGAAGTCATTCAACAAGTTTGTTTTGAATTTTATTTGGATTTATTTGAAAAGGTACACCTGTTTTTTGACTGTTTAGAAAATATTAATTATCACCATCAATATGTTTGCAATATTTCCTGCCAAACAGAAAAGAGTATGTATGGCACACATATCTGGGCTTAAACATCTTAAGATCAAATAAAATAATTCATGCAAAAGCAAATTTGAAACTAAAATAAATATGAATATGTTATTTTATTATTTAAACAATATTAATAAGGGTAAATAGTTTTCTTAGAATGTGAAAACCAGGATAATTATCTTGAATCTGTTAACAATTTTATTCTCATGTAAATTCCAAACTACTCAAGAAGATACTTTAAAATAATACTTATTTGGAAATTAAGGAAAAACCGATGATCTTAGAATTGCAGATTTTTATTCTTTAGTACAAAGTATTTATGCTTCCTTTAATCTATTAAGGCCCAAAAGATTTATGTGCATAGCTACTAACATTTGGATAACTATTGTTTGCAAACCATTTTATAGTACACCTTGATAAGGGCATTTCTTAACTGAAATTTTCATAGTAGATTCACCTGAAAGTGAATTTAACTCAGAACACTATAGACACAAAAAATGGATCAAGTGGGATTGACTGAATTTAAATTACAAAGAAAAATTATAGACAGTATATGAAAATGAAACAGCTACATAAGCTAATTTATAGTCATGTAAATTAACTACAGGAATGCCTTCTGAGAAATGTGTCATTAGGCAATTTTGTCATTGTTTGAACATCATGGTTTAGTTACACAAACCTAGATGTTGTATATATATTTTTACTTACATATGTTTTTTCATGTAGAAAACCAAATGTCCTCCCATCATTACTGAATGTCAATCATTTCTCCTACTTGATTTTCCATGCCAATATGAAGTACCCTATATCAGATGGTTTCTATTAATACTCCATTATAATTTTATGAGATTACCATTGTATACGCGATCCGTTATTGACTCAAATGTCCTATGCCGTCCATGACTGTATATATGTGCATGTAAATGGAAATAACAATGGCTTACACATTTAGTAAAGTTTCCCCAAACTTCCAAGTCTATTTCCCACTTTCTAAGAATTACCTAATATTTACGATAGACCTTTCTAAGTTCCAAAGAGTTATTGGACCTCTGCATTATAGCATCAATATCCCTCATGCACTTGAGTTACATGAGAATTTTGATAGTAAATTCTGATGGGAATGAAAGAGAAAAGAAATGGTATCACATTAGCTACATTACTTGCATTATTCAATTTAATTTAATCTTATAACAATCCTGAGAACTAGGAATTACTACTCCAATTTTATAGGTGATGAAATAAAGCCTCCTAAATTCTAAATGATTTACCGATTTACCCTAGGTTTTAGAGCTGGTAAGAAGCAAAGCAAAATTCAGATATAGACAGAACTGAAAATGTGTTCTTTGTATGGCATTATGAAGTGTCTTCTGGGTGAATTATCTATGGAACCCAATATTAAGATCAAACCTCCAAATCATCAATGTACATTTTTTGTCTGTAAATTCTGGTTAAAATTCTTTATATTTCTTAGCGAGAACCAGGAAAACTTACTTGTTTCATTTGAACAATGAAGTTATAAATTATAGAAATAACTTCAATATGAGTTTTACTACTGTTTATGTGCTAGAGAGCTTGGAAAATTCTGAATGAAATTTAAATGCATTTCATTGGTGTGGAATCATGAACATTTGTCAAAATTGTTTCGTACAAAACTCCCTAGGTTTTCACAGCTGTATAAATGCTCCCTCAAAGAAATAAGTACCAAATGAATAAAAACAGATGTGGCATTTTTGCATATTAGCAACAAAAATCTCTTTTTATTTTATCTTGTCAATATCTTACCATAACTTCATTTGTGTCATAATTCTTTGCATAATACGTACAAGAAAAGTACATGACATTTGCAGTACATATAATGGTCTTCAGTCGGGTTTTCTGGTTACTTATATTTCTCTAGAGATTACCTTTGCACAGGAACTAATTTTGTATGTTTTCTAACTAAAACTCAACCTTTCATGCTGTGCATTAAAAGAAAAACCAAACATTCTCCACTCTATTAAAAGTAATTGAGTCAGAACGTTTACAGGTATTTTAAATGAATGTGCACTGAACATTCTCCAACTTGGTTCAGGAAATAGATGTAGGAAAGTTTTAATACCCTGCAAATCTTAAGAAGAGGAAATTACCTTTTGGATATTTAAAGCTAGAGAAGATTGGGTTTTAGAACTTTAAGACAATGTGCTATCATCAACCTCAGGCAATGAAAGGGTCTTCCTTTAAAAAGACACTAGTATTTTGTGTTTATAAGTTGTATTTTAAAATTCAAATACCACATGCAGGTTGAGTATCCCTAATTTGAAAATCTGAAATCCTGAATGTTACAAAATCTGAAACTTTTTTGAAGCCACAAATGGAAAATTTCACAGATTAGTACTTACCACAAACTTTGTTTCATGCACAAAATTATTAAAAATATTGCATAAGATTATATTTTGGATATGCATATAAGGTATATATGAAACATAAATAAATTTTGTGTTTATACTTGGATCCCATCCCCAAGATACCTCATTATGTATATACAAATATCCCAAAATGTGAAAAAATCCAAAATCTAAAATACTTCTGGTCCTAAACATTTTGATAAGAGATGCTCAACCTGTAGTATTCTTTTAGGCATCTAGATGTAGGATCTAGTTAATTTTGTGTAATATTGCTAAGAAAAAATGAAATCATTTGCCATATCTAATGGTAATTCAAGCTCTCAACAACATTAAAAATTGAAGATGTTAATATATATGCATAAAATAATTCTATGTGACTTTTCAAAGATTAAATTGAACACTCAGTATGGACAAAGGAAGAAATTAAATCATGATATGAATGAGTGCTGTTTTATTAGGTAGATATTCTAGCAAACCTAATTCTAATGCTTTCCCTAAAAAGTTAATCACTTCTTACATTATCTTTCCAATTGTTAGACTCCCAAAGATCATGTTAGCTTAAAATTAACTTGATATATTGGCTGTATTCACTTAAAAGTTTACACAGGAAAATATTTTACAGCTTTTGCTTCAAGTTTATGTAAAGAATTAAATATATTTTAACAAGCATCTACATAAATGACATGATTATTTTATTCTAATCTCAAAACCTAATTATCACCTTCTTATGGAGGACAAGGAACAGCTTTGGAGACAAATTAATGTATCCTATCAGTGGGACAGTTTGTCACTTGCTTAAATAATCATCATCTTTGTTATAAGCTTCACTGAATGAAGAAAAGAAATGGGACCCCCCTCACACTATTATACATTAAAATTAACTTCCCACAGGTTTTTAAACAGTTTATTACACTTTCACTGTGCTGCATCACAAAGTAGAGATGACAGCATTAACTGCTTTTCAAACATAAGAAGCAAATATATTTCATATCAGCTTTTAGAAACAAACAGATTTTGGCCACTACCACAGATACATCAAATAGTTAATTATACACAAGCTAAAAAATATTCTTATAATAATAAGAAATCAGGTGCACTAGCAAAGAGGGTATGTAAAAGGACCTGCATTATTAAAAGCTAATTGGTATTATTAAGTAATTACCGAAAATGAACAATTGCCAACAATTTCTGTACATTAAAAAGCTTGTACGTGTTAAAAAATTATTTCCTCATTTGCTTATCTAAATGGGAAATACAGGAAAATTACATTAATAAATGTATCTAAAATATATGATTGGTTAAAATGCATTTAAACAAAATATAGTATTGCTAGCATTTTTGGAAATTTTATAAAATAATATTTTTGTGAGATCATCAAATACTTCTAAAACCAAAGTGGTATGTGGAAAAAAAAAACCTGTAAAATAATCTATGTGCTATATCATATTAATGGTATTACTTCCAAATTTAATTACTTATGGATAAAATATAAGAATTTTTGAGTACATCCTCATTCCAACTACAAAATTATTTCATTTTGCATTTATTTAATTAGCAATGCTACAATTAAGAAAGAGCATCAACACTTTTACTTTTAGTTTGACTGAAGCAAATTCCTTTCCACATCAGATTAAAACTGATCTTGTTCATCGAATGTGATCAAAAGATCCTTAATTAGTCTGTGAGACTAAGGGACACAGACGGCCTTTGACCTCCCATCACAGACTGCTAAGATTTTAGCATTTATAACACTCTCAAGTGTGCTGGCTATCATTCAAATACAACTCAAATTACACGGCGTTAAGAGAGATGCATACTTCCACATGAGAAGCACTACTAGTGTAAATAATCTAAGACCTGGCAACACAATGCATAGCCAAACAATGACTTTGCCAACGTGTTATTGAGGAAGGACTCATCTGACGTTTTCTAAATCTCTGGAAAAGCTGCAAGGCTGAGTGCATGTAGAGTAACGCCCTCTGCTGGCCAAATTCTTCAACTTCTTTAAAGTACTTAAGCTTTGCTTACAAAAAGTAGGCTCTAAAGCTTCTTTCTTTCTGGAATTAGGAATCTATGAAAACCGTTTTAACAATTTGAATTTCAAACTGCATTCTAACAAATAAATATTTCCTTGAGGATCACAATAAAATTATATTCTTAAATTTCTTATCCTAAAAATTAAAAGAATAATTTAATAAATTATTATGACTAAAAGTGCTTCTTGTAAGATAGTAAAAATTTAAAAATAAATAAAATAATTTAAATAAGTTATTAAATAAATGCCAACTAAATACCTCTGATAAAGGTATTAATAATAATAAAATATGTCTAGTAATTTTTCTCGTAGTATATGAAATATAATTTGCCAATGATTTTATGTCAATCTTTACAAAAATCTTAACTATATTTTTTATAACAAGTATAGTTCAACATAACCCAGGTAAATAACCCCGTTATCACCACTCCGATTGTTACTGATACTCCAATTTGCACATGATGGTGCAAAAATGGCTCCCTTACTGGACAGCTCCTTTATTATTCAGCTCCATCAAAGACATCTCACCTAATTCCAGGCCAGTAAAATCTATCGTCTATGGAATTGACCAGGATATGGCACCGATACCTCACATTTAACAGGCACAGTATTGAGTAATCTTCATCATAATCTTCATCCCACATACCACCTCTTCTACATCCACCCTTGGTGGATGTTGCCAATACTTTTGTCTTCATTCACATATTTTTATTCATCCTTTCCTTCCCTTCCACATTCACGTCTATAACAATTACTAAACTTGGTAATGGTAACCACTTTTCTTTTCTACAAATCTGTTTCCTTAGTCTATGTCCTTAAAACCTATTGTTTCATATTATCTCAAGGATAAAGCCCAAGTTTCCAACAGGACGACCTGTGTTCTTTGTGATCTGAGTATGATGTATAAATCCCCTTTAATCTTTTCATGTCTCCCATTTCTTTATTCATTTTGTATTTCTGTGTTTATTTATTTATTTCATGGAACTATTTATAGTCACCAGCACACCTTGATATATTTTATGTCACTTTACCCTAACTTGTGATATTCCTTCTTTTGGCTCCATAGTCACTTGAAAAACTTTAAGTCATCTTGGAAAACCATGCTCAGGCATCAGGTTTTCTATAGGGCCTGCTAGTCACCACTATCCCATTACTGCTTAGGAAGTATTTTCTCCTTTGTGTCCACTATGAATGATGCTCCAATTATTGCATTCATCTTACAGTATTATATGTATTTGTTTGCGTATATCTTTCCCTTACTAAGCTATAAACTCTAAGTGACTGGAATGGTGTCAAACTCAGCTCTTACCCCGAGCAAAAAAATGTATTTTCTGGCAAATAATAGCCTTGAATCAAATGACTATTTATCTAGACAGAATGGTTAATAACTAGCTAAATATGTAAACTAGGGCAAGTTACTTATACTTCTAACTCTATTTTCTGATATGTAAAGTGAAAATAATAGTAGTAAACATCTCCTAGTGTTATGTGCGGATTAAATAAAAATGATCTTGGAAAATTATTCCAGTAGAGTATCTGAAACATAGCCCAGCCTTTAAGAAATTAAACAAAATCATGTATTGACAAACATTGTGCTTACAGCTGCTGCTGTGTTGGCCATCTCGGAAATTTACTGGAACTCCCAAAACTTCCTTGCTCTCCTCCAGGAAATGGCCATGATGTGTCTATGCCATCACCAAAGACGTTCAGATTGTCTACCAGGAAATCCACTGGATTACCACTGCCATCCTATCTACACCATGAAAAGATGCCTCAAGCCCAAAGTTGAGAAATGTTCTCTACTGGGTGCCCTCTGGACACAGAGGCTTTGTTGAATCTTTAAATATCATTAATCTTTTTTTTAAATCTTCATAAGAATCCCCTGCATTAAATGTCTGATATTTCACACCATTAAGCAAGTCTCAACTGATGATTTATCTGGTCCTTAAGGAATAAAATGACTAAATGAGAAATGGACTTATATTTTTAAGAGGCAAGAAGAATGCATCCACTTTCCCTATACAAGAAAAGAGACTGACAAAGATCCTTCTACACCAAACTTTAGACAGGCTCCTATGAGCCCTTTTTTGGACTAGACCTCCCTTTTGAACTATGTCCTAGGCCTGTGTAACCCCATTTTAGCAAAAATCCTGCTATGCTAATTTATTCTACAATAATCACCTCAACTTTGGTATTTCATGAAATTCATCCACCTATCATTGAGGTCTAAGTCTTCCATGTAGCAAGAAATCCCCTCTGCTAAAGGTCTCTTCTTAGCAATTGTCCATCACCCTCCACAAATCCTGTATCCTGTTTATTGACTATAAATACCCACCTGTATTTTCTGTATTTGGACTTGAGCTCACTTCTACCCTAAGGTCTCTTTTCCCTATTGCAACACTAGTGAATAAAATCTGTCTTTACTGCTGTTAAAATATATATATATATATATTAGTGATGAATCTTATTATGGTATGTTGGGATAACAACAGACAACTATAGGTTTACAACTCTGTTTGCTAGGCTATAAGAATTCATGATGAAAATAAGATGGGTACTAATGATTGTGGCATTATTTTAAGTTTTCATAGTAACTCAAGCCTTTTATTTCTGAAATAATTTTTCTAATAAAACGTGGTAAGATTAATAGATGTAGAAAGTTTTTTTTTATCAAACTTTGCATTCTTTCTTTTATGTCATATAATAGTTTGAATTAGTTTAGATATATTTGAATATAATTTAGATCATTAGGTGAATATAAAACAGACTAACGCATCTAGTTTGAAATTTTAAAAAGCCAAATAAAATTAAAGCAATTGAATATGACATACATCGTATTCATAAATTCAAAAATGACATGAATTGAAGTACATGAAAATTTCTGATACCTTAGAAGGTATTGCCGAAATTCCAAAAGACCTGTGTGATTTAAATAGGCCTTAAAGGTTAAAATGAATTAAATTAGAAAAAGTAATGATGGTAAGAGGAAAAGAAATAAATAAAGAAAAAAGAAAAGAATACATCTAAAAAGTGACTGTGTCTATGTGTTAAAAATAAAATAAAACAAATTATGCCATGATAGTGACTAATAAACTTATCAGAAAATAAGAAGAGTGCATAGTGGCATGTGCCCTGCATCGAGATAAGTGAACATGTAAAGATTTATATTTGTAAAGCAGATAAATATGGGGCTAACTGCTTGCACTACGAATGGGTTTTATTACATCAAGATTTCTCATTGTACCTGCAAATATTTTTATTAAATCATTAAAAAGTTCCAATAGAAGACATGGGCCACAGAAATTTAGATTTAAGTGACCTCCTTAAGGCTGAGAAAATGAATGATGAAACCCCAAATCATTGAGAAGCCTAATTTATTTTCATCAATAAAATATATGAAAATTTTGGCAGAGAGATTATTGGATCCTATTATCCACTTTTCTTCCTTTCTGTGTGCCCTAGAACCGCCCAGACATGAGGTGGGACCATGATCCCCGAGCAGGAGGCCACGTTTTCCTGAGCTCTTGCGTGTGTGGGTGGCTGCACCACTAAGTGACTGTGAGCAGAGGTGGCATGGCGGCTCCCAGGACCGTGGTGAAGATGCTGCGAGCACTGGACGTGGGTATGCGAAGAACACCTTTTGGCGCAAGTCTTCTCCAGTTACCTCAGACAGTAACAGGCATTTCTTTCTGGCAGCACACTGTACTCAATTTTGCAGTTTATCTCGTTGATAGTCTTTATCGCATTTTAGTGTGATTATATGTTTGGTTTGTGACTTCCCCATTGGCCCAAAGGCTTTTCAAGATCAGGAAGGATATTTCATGTTAATATTATCTATTTTCCAAGCACCTTCATATTATAGACTTGTAATAATGATGGGGGAACTCTCTGGGGTCTCTTTTATGAATTAATCCTGTTCATCAGGGCTCCACTCTCACGTCCTAATTACCTCCCAAAGGCCCCTCTTCCTAACACCATCAACAACGCAGATTAGGATTTCAACACATGAATTTTGAACAGATGCACATATTTAGTTCATTATAGTTGTGAAGGAAGTAAAGTAAATCATATGTAGCCGAAAAAAAGCAATATCAAGAGAGTTTTTGTTTGTTTGCTTTAGTATGAAGAGAAAAAGTAGGCGGAGCTTCTTGGGAATGAGCTTTCAGTAATAGGATATGAAAAATGTAAGACAGAGGAAATATACTCCAAGGTCCTAGAGAAAGCAGGTGATAGTAGTATGGAAGAGATACGGGTCACAAAGTGAAGGGATTGGCCCTAGATTAATGGATTAATAACTTTTCCCTTGCATCAGAAAGGATGAAGGAAATATTAATATGAATATGGATATAAATAGGTTGTTAGTTTGTTATTTGGGTGTTGAATTAATCACTTTCTATCTGATGGTGTCTATATTTTCTTATCCATATATAAATCAACGTAATCTCTAGAGTAAAGAGGGATTGAAGGATTGAAAAGAATGAAGAAAGTTGGATTTAGGTTTTGTGGAGATGGAGAGAAGTAATTGGATAAGGAAATATATGTAAGATTACCATGCAGTGTATCACCAGTTTTATGATTGTGAATTTTAGTTGGTGATAATCTGTCTTGTTTTGTGATTTTTCTGCAGTAAAGTTCAACATCCAGGTCAGTTATGGGGAAGACACTCAACTGAGTAAATACAGAGCTAAGCTTTTGCCAGCGGAAAACATCAAAAGATTTAGGAATTTTCATCTCTTTACAATAGTGGTTGGAATAATTGACAGCATTCGGTATTAACTAGAGGGTGCCACATTCAGCCTAGAATCTGAAAGGTAGTATTCAGATTTGTGTAAAAAAACCAGGCTAAAAAAAAGTCAAAAAGAAATAAAAAGTGTTGTAATATAAGCAGCAAATCAAGTTCAGTAACTGATGATATACATTTGCTCATTAGTGTGTGTAGTAGACACAGCGGCATTTACTTCCCGATCTTCAGTCACCTTCTGCCTTCATCTGGATATCCATGTGGTTTCAAGGGAAGTGATTCCCATTTTCTGGGAAAGGGATTGGTTCCGTGGCACACATGTAAAAGATGCAGAGTCAATAGGAAAAAAAATCAGAATTCCCCTTTTTTCTTACTCTCTTAACATTGTGGGCTTTCAAGTCCCAGAATTATTTTATCACCACAATCTAAGTCAGTCTGAGGACAGATCTAACCTATGAAGAAGGTCAAGGACAAGAGAATAAAAGAAAAACGAAATTAGGACCTGATGATTTTATTTATCTCTGGATCAAACTTGGCCTAAAATCTGACCTATCATTTTTAAATATTTTTAAAATTTATTTTTATTTTTAGTAGAGATGGGGGTCTCACAATGTTGCCCAGGCTGGTCTTGAACTCCTGGCCTTAAGTGATCCTCCTGCCTCAGCTTCCCAAACCACTGGGATTGCAGGTGTGAGCCATTGTACCCGGCCCTGACTTATCACTTGTATGAACCCAAAATTTCCCTCATTTTTTAAGCCAAATTTAAAACAAATTCTTAACTGATTTGTTTTTCTTAGCAAGGGATTTTCTTTCTTTTCCTTTTTAAGTCACACCCTCTTACCCCCAATAAGGATTCACTTTGTGATGTATTAAAGGCATAACTAAATCTTTGTTGCCATACCATTTAATACACTCTTCACTGGGGGATGTGAGAACTTTGTAGGTTCAGGGAACTGAGAGTAACACTACATCGGAGTTGCTGAGCATAGGTGTTGCAGGTACTCAAGTCTGTTCTTACAATTCATTTTCCTGGCCATTCACTAAGAACAGGAGTCTACAATTATGGCCCTGAGGATGAATTCAGACTCTCGAAAAACAATCACAGAAGCAAGATGAGGAAAGCTCGGGAAAGAGCTGGAGTGTCCTGGGAATTGATATAGAATGAATCAGAGAAACTCCAGATGGTGGCAGTTGTAGGCAGTGAGTGATAAGCTCATGAATCATAACTGCTAATAATTTTGAGCACTTTATATTTGCCAGTCACTGTCAAAATGTTCTTCATCCATTATTATTTTATCTTTGCAACAAACCCCGAGGTCGGAACTATTAGACATTGATTAGAAAACTCAGGCACAAAGAGGAGCAATTTTCCCAAAGACACATAGCTAGGAAGTGGAAGAGCCACTATTTGAAGCCAGGGAGTCCTAACCAGCACATTATCTGGGGGAGAGAAGAGGTGAATTGAGGAGATCCAGGCATGACCTCCCACCAAGATTTCCTGGTTGTTAGTGCTACCTTTAAGTCTTCATGGAAAAGTATGTCCCACAGGCACATTTGCTCACATATGATATGTAGCTACAGTGTCACTCGTAGCTGTTGGTGTGCACAACAAATATTGAGACTTTCTGTGATGCATCATCTGTGGGATTTGCATGAGTTGGAAGTAGATATTTGCATGTGCACACAAGCTGGCCTAAGGACAGAAATCAGCCATCAACTGGGAGAAGATAGTGAATAAATGCACAAAGTGAAAACGGGAGCCTTGGGATAGATCTTTTCCATATATCTCTTCTTTGAATCTTAGGGGTTTAGAGAGCTGAAGTTTCATTTCCAAGGAAATATTTCTAAGAAGTAGGGAATTATTATTTAAATCCTAAGCATTTCAGCTCCATATGTACTTTCAGGGACCATAAACACAAAGAGGATTAAAAAAGGTAGGAGTTGCTTAGGTGGATTCTGGACAGGAATGAGGAAATCAAACTGGTCTTAACTTTCAGTAAGTCAATTGAAAAATATTATCAAGCTCTGACCTACCCTGGACACAGTGGTTATCAACACAGCTTGAGGCCTTATGTTAAATAGTGACATTCATAAGGATGGTGTTTATGTACAGAAACTGGATGAATTCAGCTTGATATCTTGTTGCTGTAGTCACTATCTCTTACTTTGATGAGTCAAGCTATAGAAGTTCCTGTCCAGAGAATGAAATAAAGTTGTATTTTTCAAAGTACAGTTGTTGGACTATGTCCAACAGAATTCTAATTATCTTTGAATTCATATATATCA
>NW_012148819.1:12817-13585 GCF_000956105.1 Propithecus coquereli | reverse complement strand
TGAGGAGTGGACAGAAGCTGGAAGGGACATGAGAACACTAACAAGCTTTAGGAAGCTGTCAGTGAGAGTGTGGAGGAAATAGGAAGAATATTATTGGAAGTAGGAGGAAAGGGAACCCTTATTATATGGTGGCAAAGGTTTGTTATAAAGTAATAATGACAGGGATACATTGACTATTCTTTACATATTTGGGGCCCCTTGTTAACATTTGCCAAATAAAATCTAAAAAGTAAAATAATATCATAGCATTCAGGGTATTTTCCTACTAGAAGCTAAGGTGGGAAGGGAGAGACTGCTGAGAATCTAAAATAAAAAAATCATAATACATTAAGGTTGTCTACTTCTACTTTCTGACTCCCTTCAGAAATTTTACCAGTAAGAAAATGTTTTCTTCATATATTAGGCCTAGTACATATCAACATACAGGAACATGAGGATTGCTTTAGTAAGATCCTCAATTTTGTGAAAACATTGCTAATGTAGAAATACAAAACAGAAAATACAACTTCAAAATGCTGCTTATGTGAGAATAATTTTCTCTTCAAAGAGCAATGTATATGAGGGAATCATTTTTTAAAACTAAATCAGTCATTCAGGGTTAATATTTTAGAATTAACTTGTTCAGACAGAAAATAATGCTGAACATATCCACCTAACTACATATATTACAAAAGAAAGGCGTTAGTAACTAATGTTTAGGTGGAGCAGGAGCAAGAAGCAATGGAGAGCATCTAATTAGTCCCAATTAGCCATGCCAGGGGATTACTT
>NW_012148819.1:8997-10264 GCF_000956105.1 Propithecus coquereli | reverse complement strand
ATTATTCTTGTGATTTTATGGACATCTCTGAATTAACTGCTATTATTTCACAAACCTTGTTTCTTTATTTGTTGTCCTGGAAGTGAGTATTCGTGTGGATGTGCATGTGTGTGTATAAACCTTTTGCATAGACCACATGCAAATTCATGTAAAGTAATAATACAAACCCTAGGAATAGAAAGGCAAAATTGAGAAGGAAAATATTTAGAATATTTGCATGGAAAAGATACTAATAAAATGTAAGTATCTTTGCACAGAAACTAGAAATACATATTTCTTCTTTATCTAAATTAGAGAATATATAAACAACCTCTTCCTCAACATATGTCCCTTAGAGTTCAATGGTGACCCTAACTTGGGAGCTGCAGTAAATATTCTTTCCTATGTACAATTACAACATAGAATTTTCATCCAACTTATATTCTTCTGTAGAACCTAACACTATCTAAAATCTCTGTGTAACCCCAAGTTCTACTTCCTCATTTGCCTTAGAGATTCTAAAGTTTCAACATCTAGATGGATGTCCATCACATAAATGGGTAAAGGTGTTCTGAATAATCAACCAAATCAACAGCACATAAGCAATATTTTCTGCAAGCTTCAAGACTTTCATTAATCTCTTTGTTACTCCACTGCAGTGGCAAAGTAAAGAAAAAAATGATCAGGAAAATAAGCAATCTGGAGTGAAAGAAGAGAGGGAGTGAGAGGCAAAGAAGGAAGGAAGAAAAGTTTCTGACTCTCTTCTTTATTTATCCTCCAGTCCTCACTCACCCTACTATGTTAGGAACATGCTTGTTGAACAGCCTGTGTATAGAAGTAAGTGTTGTGCTATAATGATACCGGGAAACTATGCAGAAGCATTCTAGTGAATCGAAGCCCTTTGCATCAGTGGGCACATAGCTATGACTCATTTAACCTTTCACATTTCTACCTGCTCGTTTCAAACAAAATATTTAAATGTCTCAACTTACAAATGAAAACATATAAATAGAAAAGCATGGTTAATAAATTATTTTAAAAGCCTTACGTTAGAAATATATGTATAGCGAAAACACACATGTGTTTGAAAGACTTACATAAATGTAATATGAAAAATGGAAACTATTAGTAATTATATTACAATAGATCAGGACACTATATGGCTTATATGCAAACAGCAGTTTAGTCATCTGCACAATTGGCTTGATAATAATGCTTACACAGAAATATTTCTAAAAGTTTCATTTAAAGCATGTAAGTTAGTATTCATTCTAAGTTAGCATGAAAA
>NW_012148819.1:5158-5481 GCF_000956105.1 Propithecus coquereli | reverse complement strand
TATTCTGTAGAAAGAAATTAATTAGCTTCTGACACTTGCCAGAGGATTGTAAATATTGGCATTCACATATATAGGTTGTCAAATTTGATTATCACATAAATATATTGATGTACCTCTCTATACTTTTAATTCTCTTTTTCCCTCTCTTCCTTTCTCTGTCTCTCTTCCTTTTTTTAATTGCTGTTTCTCTCTCTCTCTTTCTCTCCTGCCTAAGTTTGGGACAGTAATGCCTTATAAATTGCTAAAGTTTTTGTTTTCCCTGTGTTTCTTAAAGCCTTTAATGGCCTCTTAACATTGTTTCACTCCTATAGGGGTACATTGAA
>NW_012148819.1:3104-3734 GCF_000956105.1 Propithecus coquereli | reverse complement strand
AATAGAAAAATATTTTAAAATCAACATTTTCTTCACAATACTATTTCCAAGAAAATGTCCTGAAATTAGGCAAAAATGTATAATCCACATAAATTCTGTGCAAGTGTGATTTATTTAATCATTTCACAATTGGTTACTGGTCATATTTGCATCTAGAAATTTATTTCTCTTTAATTTCATATATCTCCTTAAATAACTGATTTTGGCCACATACTCAAAGCATGTTTAAGATAGCACATATGAGCATAAATGTCAAATAGTAATGGGAAATATTGTTAAACAAGAGTTAGAAGGATGGCCCAAGAGGACAAATGATCAAGTAGAGATGCTCCTAGTCCTTTGAGATCAATTATGGGTAAAAAGACAACGTGGGGGTACATATCTAGCAGAGGTAAGTATGATACCTGACTTCAGGGTTTGCTCAGTGTGTCTTGAATATGTAATTAATAACTGTATCACAAGCAGCTTGTTGGCATATCTTGACTTACCTTGCTTAATGAAGAAAAGCAATACAGAGAAAAATTTATTTCTGGAGAATTGTTGGCAAGTATAATTTGCCTGTGACAACCCAAATGTATCAGTTTTGAACCCTAATGGATATTTCTTACTTTTAGAAAATGCATTCAGATT
>NW_012148819.1:0-425 GCF_000956105.1 Propithecus coquereli | reverse complement strand
CATTTGTTGAATATTTTATTAAAGATTAAAAAATTGATGATTTTCTTTTCCTTTTTTGAGGTATTATTATAGGCCAAAAAATCACCAATTTTAAGTGTGTAATTCAATGAGTTTTGACAAAGGTGTACAATGACCATCATCTTTTCCATGTACTTTTTTCCATTCATGTTTCTTCTTGTGTGGACTACATATTCAAGTTTTATCCATTTTATCTATGTATACTCAACTGACTTGCTTCAAGTTCCAGTTCTAAAATTTACTGGATATTGTCCTTGAAAATTTTGCTTAGATTTTCAATGCTGCCATCTTCCTATCTTAAAATAAGAATGATATTAATAATACCTGCTTTGCTATGAAGAGCTGATGTTATAATACCTGTAACATAATTAGAACTGTGCCTGGCATATAGAAAGCAAGAAAAGAAA
>NW_012148818.1:14407-14782 GCF_000956105.1 Propithecus coquereli | reverse complement strand
GTTCACACAAGGCAGGTGGTGACAGTACCAGTGGCTGAGAACAATGTCCAGGACCAAGCTGCCCAGTAGGCTGATGAAGAGTTTCATAAAAAAGCGGCTTTAGTGTAAGAATATAAGTCCCTCCTTGGGAAAATGTAGAGAAATAGGGGTGGGGGTACCAAAAGTGGGTGCTGGTGGACTTTGCCCTGTATATAGACTGAGGGGCTCAAACCATTCCACAGGGCTTCTAAAGGAAAAGAAAGTCCACAATTCTAGCGTGCTGGGGGCTCTCTGGACTTGCATTATTATATGTAAAGTCATTTGTGGCACAGATCTGGGTTCTTCCAAATTTGACTGTCTATTCTTTCTTTTATTTACCCTGGATATATTTTCTTT
>NW_012148818.1:13622-14357 GCF_000956105.1 Propithecus coquereli | reverse complement strand
TATAAGGCCTGACGTATGTAAATGCAGCCATCTTTATAACTATGATAATTCCTATTGTTCCACAGTTATTGTTTTGCAAACTTTCACATACATCACTCAAATGATCCTCCTGCCTCAGCCTCCAGAGTAGCTGGGACTACAGATACACACCACCACATCCAGCTAATTTTTAAAAATTTTTTGTAGAGACAGAGTCATCTCACTATATTGTCCAGGCTGGTCTTGAACTCCTGGCTTCAAGCAATCCTCCTGCCTCAGCTTCCCAAAGTGCTAGGATTACAGGTGTGAGCCACTGTGCCTGGCCTATTATTTTTATTGGAATCTTCTTGATTAATATATAGCGTGAACATTTTTCATATATTTAACATCCACTAAAGTTTCTAGGACTAGAAAAGTGTCTGTTAAAAATTTTGTCTTTGAACCAGTAAAAGTGATATTAAAAAAAAAATCAAAGAAAAAATAAAAATAAAATTTTGTCTGCATTGGTTTGATCAAATATTAAGCAGAACATGGAGCTAATTAGGTGAGGAGTTTAATCTTAGTACACATCAAAATTCTGCTCCAAAACTGTATTCCTTAGTTCACCAGTCACCTTCACTGGAGTGTAGATGTTTAGTTAAACTTGGTGTTCCAAGTGAAATAAAGCTAACAGCTCATGTCTTGGTAACAATGGATCTACAGCATTAGTCTGAAATATCTATACGCTTGAATATTTAACTCAGCCACTGCTTCAGA
>NW_012148818.1:11922-13572 GCF_000956105.1 Propithecus coquereli | reverse complement strand
GTTCACACAAGGCAGGTGGTGACAGTACCAGTGGCTGAGAACAATGTCCAGGACCAAGCTGCCCAGTAGGCTGATGAAGAGTTTCATAAAAAAGCAGCTTTAGTGTAAGAATATAAGTCCCTCCTTGGGAAAATGTAGAGAAATAGGGGTGGGGGTACCAAAAGTGGGTGCTAGTGGACTTTGCCCTGTATATAGACTGAGGGGCTCAAGCCATTCCACAGGGCTTCTAAAGGAAAAGAAAGTCCACAATTCTAGCGTGCTGGGGGCTCTCTGGACTTGTATTACTATATGTAAAGTCATTTGTGGCACAGATCTGGGTTCTTCCAAATTTGACTGTCTATTCTTTCTTTTATTTACCCTGGATATATTTTCTTTTTTTGCTAAGAATCAACATTTTTTAAACCTTCTCATTTCCATCACCAGCATTATTTCTTTTGGGGCCATTTTTTACACAAAGAGACACAGTTTTGGTTTTGCTCTGTTTAATCATTTCATGACAGTTACTGTGTAGGCAATAAGGAACAGAGAACAAAAAAGCTGTGCTGAGATAAAGATGCGGGGTGACTGGTGAGGTTCACCCACCAGCGAGGCAACTCGCCTTACCACTTCCTTGCCTCCAGCTTTGAAGGACAAGCACAACTTCGTATCTCAGCCAAACTGCCATACGTCATGGAACTTTAAGATGTCCTGTGAACAGCTAAAAACATAAATGTTAACTGCTTTTAACTTTTAGAAGTACCAGTACTTGACATTACAGATTCAAATGTTTACATTTACTTTTCCTACCTTAAAGACTGAAAAGCAAAGTATCCTAAATGAAAGAATAGGAACTTAAAATTTTTCCAAAGAATTTAGACGTTAACCACAAAGCCTGGACCAGGGCTGAAATCAAGTTTGAGGCAAGTTTATTCAACATGGTTTATTCAAATTCTGTACCTCTTATTTAGGTGGTAAAAGAATTAGTGACATGAGAACATTATGATCGAGTTTAAGCAGAAATGAACTAGGTATCTTGGCCTTTACATGTTTAAGAAAGATATATCCCTGGTGTCCTTCTGTAAATAGGCTTCAACAAACATGAGATGAGAAAAAATAGGAGAGGGAGTCCAAAGAAACATACATGGCGGTTATGTGCTGTTAGCCCTCAATAGCACAACCCAAAGGGACTTAAAATTCAGGCCCCATGGACACATGTATTTATTTAAAAGCAACAGGATAGTTTCCAATGCAGATTGAGTTTGAGAAATATCTCAAAATGAATAAGCTTTCAAAGATTATTTTTTACCTGGAACTCCCTAGATTGAAAAAGAGAAAGCCTCTAGAGAAGATAACAATGTGTTCATATTAGAACTTGTCAGCTGGACTATTCCATTTTCTACCAATGAGTATTTCTGTCTGCCCTGACTGCCTGTCATTCACCAAAGTGAGCAAACACTGACTCTCCCAGTGTGTGTAGGTGGAAGTAGCTAATATGGCCACCATTACTCAGAGTGATGCTAACGCTGTTTTAATCATTTAACGTATATCTTGAGGCAAATATTTTTGGTTGAGCAAGAGAAAAATACATGGTTCCTAACAGCATGAGCTCTCATGCCAGATTAACAGGTTTGAATCCTGGCTCTATAACTTGGTAGCTGCATGACTTTGGGC
>NW_012148818.1:7143-8342 GCF_000956105.1 Propithecus coquereli | reverse complement strand
GGGGGTACAGATGTTTAGGTTACGTATGTTGCCCTTGCCCCGCCTCCCCCCCTAAGTCCGAGTTTCAAATATGTCCATCCTTCGGGTGGTGCACATTGGACTTTCCTTTTTTTTTTATTATTCCAGGGTTTGTGAGGGTACAAACATTATAGTTACACTTTATGTCTTTGCCTCACCCAAGTGCGGGTTAAAGGCATGCCCTTCCCTCCCTTTAGTGCTCCCCGTGTACATTTTGGTTTTGAGATAAGTTTCAATGTAAATGGGGGAAGGTATAGGGACTTTAAATTATTATTTTAAATGGATTCACTTAACCTGGGCCTTTTCAGGACCAATTACCCACAGATCACTCTTATTTGTATCCTCACTTCCCTTAAGGAACAATGTTTTTTGTATAAAGGTAGAGGTGTTGATTGAAATGTTGGTTTTAAGTTTATGTTAGTGAAAGGAAAGCTACAGAGTCAATATGGTCTAATTCAAACATGCCTTTATTTCAATGGAAAAAAGCATTAATTTTAATATAAAAGTTGAAGAGTTATATAATTCCTTATAACAGTAAACATATATCTTAAGTAGCAACCCATAAAGTATATTTTATAATAGGCCCACACAAGATAAAATATAAACATTTGTTGATAATTTGAGCAAATACTTAATAAATTATTAAGAAAGAAGGCTTTAGAATGGTAGCTCCTCACATTCCACATAGAACTTCCAGTGCTGATCCATTATTTGGCATGGGAGAAATTCTTGATCGCTGATTAATAGTATTTCATTTATTTGTAGATACTGCGGGATGGTTTGCATTGGTTCTCTGGAAGTTCCTATTTAAAGAAGTATCAACAAATTAAAAACTGCCTTTTAAAATGTAAGATTTAAATTTAGTTATTACAAATCCTTAGAATCCGGTGAAGTCTACGTGAGAGCACACATAACAGGTTTTCTGACCAAGACCTTCTTTGTGCATTCCATTTTCTGTACCTGAGACAAAGCTATAAACCAGCATTGGCTGATCTTGGAAGAGAGAGATATGTTTTCAGCAAGAAAAGGAGCTTCTGAAGGTAGTTGTATAAGTTCCTCTGTCCTCAATTTCCAATAAATTGAGAATAAAACAGTTATGAGGATGAAATGGGATTTTGCATGTGAAACACTTAGCATGCTGCCTGGCATATAACAAATAATAAATATTAGTTATTATTATT
>NW_012148818.1:5821-7093 GCF_000956105.1 Propithecus coquereli | reverse complement strand
ACTGATAAGAACTGAACTTAAGAGAGGAAGTTGAAGGAATTGAATGAAAGAGAAACTGGGAAGAAAAGGACAAGATATATGTCTTAGTCTGTTTTCTGTTGCTATAATTCAATACATGAGACTGGGTAATTTTTATTTTTTTATTTTTTAGAGATAGGGTCTCACTTTGTCACCCAGGCTGGAGTGCAGTGGTCTAATCATAGCTCACTACAACCTCAAATTTCTGGTCTCAAGCAATCCTCCCTCCTCAGCTTCTCAAAGTGCTAGGATTACAGGCATGAGCCACTGCACCCATGGGTAATTTATAAAGAAAAGAAATTTAGTTTTTATAGTTCTAGAGGCTGGGAAGTCCAGTGTTGAGGGGCTCCATCTGGTGAGGGCCTTGTAGTTGGTGAGGGCTCTCTGCAGAGTCCTGAGGCAGAGGCAGTGCATGGAGTCACCAGAGAGAGCCAACCTGGCTTTTTATAATAGGCCCACTCTTGTGATAACCAACCCACTCCAATGATAACCCATTAAATCTATTAACCCATTAATACATTAGCCAAGGATAAATTAATTCATGAGGGCCCTCATGATCAATCACCTCTTAAAGCCTCCACCTCCCTATACTGCTACATTGGAGATTAAGTTTCAACATGAGTTTCTGAGGAGACAAGCAATCAAACCAGAGCAATGTATGCTTTGACATTTCCAACCTATCAAGCCACTACAAGCTTGTGCCACAGTAATTCAGCTTTTAAATAGACGTATTATTATATCATAGAAGGGTTGGGA
Source organism: Propithecus coquereli (assembly GCF_000956105.1). Taxonomy (NCBI): domain Eukaryota; kingdom Metazoa; phylum Chordata; class Mammalia; order Primates; family Indriidae; genus Propithecus; species Propithecus coquereli. The sequence continues at coordinate 6,319 of NW_012148818.1, read as the reverse complement.
GGCCTAGGAGTTCCAGTTTTCTAACATTTAGGACGACCTGTCTGAATAGGAATAGGCTTTCTTGTTGGGTATGGAGTATCCCAGAGGTGTTCAGTAAGCCACTTTTATAGAAAGGATAAAAATATCAGGTAGAGATTGAATTAGCAGATCTTCTTCATCTATGGTTTAGGGTCAGAAGCTTAAAGGTTTCATTTAGAACCCAGAATAGGCAAAACATCTAGCTAACACCCCAAATTGCCCAGTCTTCTCACAGGCATAATCTAGAGTAACGTAGCGCTCTCCAGTCCTGCTTGGAACAGACTCTTTTATTGTCTAGCCTGGGCAATACTCAGCATGCCTCAAGGCAATGGTGTTATTTCAGTCACCAGTTAGCACACAGGGTTGGAAAATTAAGAACTTGAACACTAAAATGAAAAATTAGAATTGGAAGATCTTAAACTATAAACTTAGAATTTGTGACTTTTGTACATTACAATCACTAAATACCCATTTTTAAAA
>NW_012148818.1:0-1288 GCF_000956105.1 Propithecus coquereli | reverse complement strand
TGATCTGATCACTATACATTATATGTATCAAAATATCACTACATACCCCATGAATATGTACAATTATTTGTCAATTAAAAAATTATCACCCCCAAATAAATAACCTTGTGAAAAATATGTCAATATGTTCATGTCTAATGATCACAAACTCCATAGCAGTTTGGGAGTGTTTATTTTTTGCCCTTCCAGTTTATACTGAAATATCAGTGAGGATTCCCTCAACAACACAGAAGAGGAACAAGTAGGCAAAAAGGTGAGAGGCTTGGGAGGAAGTTGGGAAATTTTAAGGGAAAATGCACCATAGACTCACTCCATTTTAAAACTTAAAAGGACTTTAGAGATAAAGGATCCTTCAGGGGTTTCATCAACAAAATCTCATTTTTAAATGTTTGTGTTTTTATGTTTAAAGTCCTTGATTAGAAACAACACATCCCCTCAAATGTGTTAACATACTACGTTTCAACACTCTGGAGTCCATCAATACATTGACTTGAGTTACCAATTTAATTAGTTTTTTGTGCAGAATTCAGAATAAAGCTCTTTCATTGTCTCTGATTCATTGAAGAAAGTCTTAAGATGGCAAGATTAAAATTTTTTTATCATTTATCTTCATGATTCAGGATTTTCTTGATACCATGAATTCAAAATGATATGTAAATAAGGTAGACATTGAGGCTCCTATTATTTGTTCTATGGAAGATTAATAGATATCATCTAATTAAATAAGTTTAGGACATATTGATTCACAAAGCTAAAAAGATTTCTTTATGATTTCTCATAAAGAGGGAGAGTGAGAGGGAAGGTTCTCTTTTAAATTTGTGGCTTAGAAAATGTAATGGACTATCACTTTTATATCTTACAGTTAGAAACAGCAAATTCAGATAAAGGAGATAATATTAACTAACTCAAATCCTATTGACCATTGGTTGAATTCTTCACCACAAATTCCATTATACCCTGTAAGATCTGGGCACGTCCACCTATTAAGACAGTCAATCTAAGCAAATCCAGTTTTAAAACAGCAGTCCTTTGGATCACATTCAAGCTTTCGCTCACTCATTCATTCATTCGTTTATTCAATGAATGTTTATTGGGAAGCTATGGTGTGCCAAGCATTTAGGAATATAGGAGGAAGCAGAGCCCCTAAAAGTCTCTCTGAACTTGAAGATTTTCTTAGTCTATCAGGAAATAAAAATGAGGTAACCAGCAATTATTTATAATATACAGTGATATACATAAGATTTGACCTATTTGATCTATCTGCACAATATGTAAAACCTAAACATTT
>NW_012148817.1:9853-11380 GCF_000956105.1 Propithecus coquereli | reverse complement strand
AGAAGGACTCACAAGACTCAGCAGAGAGTTGTGCTCATGGCCAACATTTATTACGGGAAAGGACACAAAGCAAAATCAATAAAGGGGTACCGGGGGAAGTCCAGAGGAAACCAGGAGCAAGCGGCCAAGAGTCCTCTCGCGGTAGAGTCACACAGGATGTGCTTAATTCCTCCAGCAACACGGTGACAATGCATGTCAAGCATTGTCTACCAGGGAAGCTCACTCTGTGCCCAGGGTTTCTAGTCGGGGACGGTCACAGAGGAACCCTCTGCCTGGCAGGTACAAAAATTCCAGACTTCCAGACAGAAAGCAGGTACTCAGCATAAGCCAGATTGTTTACACACACGGTCCAGCCGCAGTGAGCCACCCTTCTAATTTAGGGCAAGTTTCATATCAGTGTCGGGAGCTGTTTACCACGCAGGTTCGCAGGAGTCAGCCAAGGGCCAGCCTCGCAAAGCCCGCCTTGCTAAGGATGGCAATTTCAGGCCCGCTGAGTTAACTCCTCACTACACAGAAAGGTAACCACATTTCATTCTTTATTGTTAGAACTCAGTAAATTACTACTGATGATGTAAATGTGATTGTTTATCGTCATAAATCCTAAACTCACATTTCTAATAGGTCACCTCTATCCGAATGTCCTAGGATACCTCAAACCCAGTATGTCCCAAACTGAACTCATTAACCTCCCCTCATTCTGGCTCTTTCTCTGGCGTGCATTCTTCTAGTGAATAGCTCCCTCCGTCTCTCCTAGCAGCTAAGTTACTCTTAACTTCTACTTCTGTTATACCCCACACAACTAACTAGTTGCCAAATCCTGTAGTTTCTCCTGCTTAAATAGCTCTCAATCTTCTTATCCCAATGCCACTTCCTTGGTCCACTTTTGCCATCTCGCTCTAGGACAGTGGCTATGTAATAGGTCTTTCCTTATAGTTGGCCTTACATATCCGCAGTTTCCACATCTCCGAAAACAAAACGAAACAATAAAAATAACACGAATACAATATAACAACTATTTACGTAGCGTTTACATTCTATTAGGTATTATAAGTAATCTAGAGACAGTTTAAAGTATATGGGAAGGGCCGGGTGTGGTGGCTCTCGCCTGTAATCCTAGCACTCTGGGAGACTGAGGTGGGCGGATCGTTCGAGCTCAGGAGTTCGAGACCAGCCTGAGCAAGAGCGAGACCCCGTCTGTACTACAAAAATAGAAAGAAATTACCTGGACAACTTAAAATATATAGAAAAAATTAGCCAGGCATGGTGGCACATGCCTGTAGTCCCAGCTACTTGGGAGGCTGAGGCAGGAGGATCGCTTGAGCTCAGGAGTTCGAGACCAGCCTGAGCAAGAGGGAGACCCCGTCTCTACTACAAAAATAGAAAGAAATTACCTGGACAACTTAAAATATATAGAAAAAATTAGCCAAGCATGGTGGCGCATGCCTGTAGTCCCAGCTACTGGGGAGGCTGAGGCAGGAGGATCGCTTGAGCCCAGGAGTTCGAGGTTGCTGTGAGCTAGGCTGACGC
>NW_012148817.1:9069-9803 GCF_000956105.1 Propithecus coquereli | reverse complement strand
CTAAGGATGGCAATTTCAGGCCCGCTGAGTTAACTCCTCACTACACAGAAAGGTAACCACATTTCATTCTTTATTGTTAGAACTCAGTAAATTACCACTGATGATGTAAGTGTGATTGTTTATCGTCATAAATCCTACACTCACATTTCTAATAGGTCACCTCTATCCGAACCTCCTAGGATACCTCAAACCCAGTATGTCCCAAACTGAACTGATTAACCTCCCCTCATTCTGGCTCTTTCTCTGGCATGCATTCTTCTAGTGAATAACTTCCTCCGTCTCTCCTAGCAGCGAAGTTACTCTTAACTTCTACTTCTGTTATACCCCACACGACTAACTAATTGTCAAATCCTGTAGTTTCTCCTGCTTAAATAGCTTTCAATCTTCTTATCCCAATGCCACTTCCTTGGTCCACTTTTGCTATCTTGCTTTAGGACAGCGGCTATGTAATAGGTCTTTCCTTATAGTTGGCCTTACGTATCTGCAGTTTCCACATCTCCAGAAACAAAACGAAACAATAAAAATAACACAAATACAATATAACAACTATTTACATAGCATTTACATTCTATTAGGTATTATAAGTAATCTAGAGACAGTTTAAAGTATATGGGAAGGGCCGGGTGCCGTGGCTCTTGCCTGTAATCCTAGCACTCTGGGAGACTGAGGCGGGCGGATCGTTCGAGCTCAGGAGTTCGAGACCAGCCTGAGCAAGAGGGAGACCCCGTCTCTAC
>NW_012148817.1:6949-7519 GCF_000956105.1 Propithecus coquereli | reverse complement strand
AGCTCAAACAATCCACCTGCCTCGGCTTCCCAGAGTGCTAGGATTACAGGCGTGAGCCACGGCGCCTGGCCGTGGATCCCGTCTTATTTGTATTTATACCCTTTGTGTTGGACACACGGCAGATCATTAATCAGTTGCTGTTGAGCAGTTGTTAACTGAACGAGATAGTAGTTACAATAATGGTCTGAATTCTTGTATCTACCTCCATTTCCATGTCCTGTCCATTTGGTTATTCAGTGACTGATGATTTTTGGTCCTAGAGGAGCTTTTCACATCTTTAACAATGATTTCTAAGTGAACGCTGCATGGTAGAAACCATTTACATGAAGCCAGTGTTTCTCAAACTATGTTTATGGGTGTTTTCCAAGCGCGGCTTCCATGGATAAACAGGTTACACAATTCTAGGTTACACAAAACTAAACAGACATCTTTATAGCACTTTTCAGAGTCTTTGCTGGGCTAATGTCCATGGGCGGATGGGTGGAATGTGGGGTAAAGTTAATAAATTTCTTAACCTTTTTTGACCAGAGGACCTTTCTTTCACAGAACATTATCAACATCCAGTGGGAC
>NW_012148817.1:1706-4696 GCF_000956105.1 Propithecus coquereli | reverse complement strand
AATTAATATTGACTATTTAATTCTAAAAATGTGGATTCAGTGAATAGAAGTCAATAAATTTTGTTTGTCTATGTATGTTTACCTTTAAATTACATTTGAAGTTTTGATTCTATTTTTGTAATAAAACACTGTGGCCCCAAGCAAAAGTTGCTGTTTTTTTCATGTGACAGTCAATGTGTTAGCTTAATAGCCTCTAAAGACCAGCTAGGAGGGCGTTGGAATGGGTGTTGAATGATTTAGCCTGTTTGATGTATTGCCTCCTCCCTGAAGCCTTTTTCCAACGTCTTAAACTTTCTTCGCTTTAATCTGACATGTGCAAACCTTTTTTAGAGCACTTGTGTTTTGCTTTGTGTGATATATTTGTCTTACCTTTTTTTCAGGATTATAAACTTATCGAGGGTGATGTATGCATCCTTGTTTCCCTTGCAACTTCTTTTGGATTGATCACGATTTCTGCTTCTTCCTATGTGTCTGTCCTACTTCTCTTCCTTTCCTACACAGAGTAGACATTCTAGAAGCACAGTTTGATTTAAGGTGAGTTGAATTAAATGGGTGAATGATGGTGTGTCTATTGGATTTAGAATTAGGAGATCTGAATTTGAATCTTGGTTTTACGGTGTAACTTTGTGCGAATCACCTGGATCCCAGTTTCTTCATCTGCAAAATTAGGGGATTCAGTTAACTGGTCTCCAAGTTTTCTCCCAGCTTCATGAACTTGAGGACTCTTACGAATGGAATCAATTAGCTACCTTAGGGCATTCCCAGGAGGTGGATCCCATTCAGGCCCAGTGTGAGCCAATAAAACAGGGACTGGAGGAGTCCAGGCACTTCTCACTCAATCTCAGTTTAGGGGCCCAAGCCAAACCCAGAAGGGCAGGACGGTGAGGGGCCAAAAGTCAAAAGGAAACTGGGCCAGACCAGCATAGGTCAGGAGGCTGCAGATGAGAGGTCAGTCCTGGTGTCAGTGGACAAAAGCTGTCTTAGGAGGTCATGTTTCAGGAAGCAGAAACCCTCCAATTCCCAAATACTGAAGCCCTCTGAACCCCACCTTCTAATGGCAAGAGAAGGGCTCTCATTAAGACTTCCTTTAGGTTTGGGGAAGGTAGAGCCCCACATCTGGCATCATCTGTAAATGGGAATGAGTAACCAGTGTCTCTGTCTCCTGTCCCTACATGGGACAGGGAAACAACTTTGAACAAGTTAATTGTCCTCTCTGGGCTTTATATTCCCACCTATAAAAGATAGGCACTGTTTTTTAAATCTTTCGTACTGGAACAAAAACAAATTAAAAGCTTGAATAGGTTCCTCAAACAGCATAACAAGCCATTCTCTTGGCCAGAGATACTTCATGATGTGCGGCGTCCCTGAAGTATCTCTGAAGACCCCTGTGGCCTCAGTGTGAAACTGACTAGACTAGGTGACCTCTGAGCTCCCTCCCAGCTCTCTGACCCTGGGCCTTTTCTGTTGTTTTTTTTTATTTTTTTATTTTTTCACATTTTCTATCTACTACACCTTGACCCCCAAGTATTGGTGTTTCTCTCAGAGGTAATTCAGTTAAGAAGGTATCATTGTCACTCTTGATCTCGAGCTGACAGGTGTCATCTCCATACATTGCGTGTTTCAGATCATCCTTCATTCTTTTCATTGAAGTTTTAATTTTCTCTTCCCCACCCCAATACAGGGCTTGGTCTCTAGTTGCTTTTGTCCTCATCATGCACACTCATCCATGGGATGCTATGACAAAATCAGTCATTCCTATCCCTTTTCTCCAGGTTTAGTGAGTCACAGGTAGGCAGTGAGGCTGATACTGAAAAGAAATCTCTCACCTGGATGGGACTGCTGATTCTACTCAGTGCCTCATCTTAGAGGTGGTAATCGCTAACTGTAATATTGTGCTTTTGTAATCTCTTGGGCAAGGATTAGAGGGATGCCATTCCCCCTACTAATAATATTAATAGCAATAATGACAATGACAACAATATTCAGCTAACATCTATAGAGCGTCTGCACGGGCCCAGGCACAGAGCGAGGTGCTCCAAATATATGATTAATATCTTTAATCTTCCTAACTCTAGAAGGTAGATATTATTGTCTTCATTTTGCAGATGAGTAAGGCTCATGGAAATTAAGTCCTTTGCCCAACGTTGCCCAGCTCATAAGAAGTAGAGCCTGTATTCAAAGCCAGGTCTGTCTGACTTCAGTACTCTTGTTCTGCCCTACTCTGCCTTTTTGGGGTGTTGAAGGTTAGTGACAATTTTGATAAGTAAAAGTAAAAAGGAAGGAAGAAGAGAAAAAACTATTAATAACTTTAAGACTATTACAACATAGAAATTAAGTAAGAACAAATGATAAGGTCAGATCATATTTCTGAGGAGAAACCACAGATTGACATAGGTACAATTGTATTTATGGGACCTTAGGTAAGTCTTTAAAACTCTCTGAGGGCCGGGAGCAGTGGCTCACGCCTGTAATCTTAGCACTCAGGGAGGCCAAGGTGGGAGGATTGCTCGAGGTCAGGAGTTCGAGACCAGCCTAAACAAGGGCGAGACCCCCGTCTCTACTAAAAATAGAAAGAAATTAGCAGAACAACTAAAAATATATAGAAAAAATTAGCCGGGCATGGTGGTGCATGCCTGTAGTCCCAGCTACTCGGGAGGTTGAGGCAGGAGGATAGCCCAAGCCCAGGAGTTTGAGGTTGCTGTGAGCTAGGCTGACGCCTCGGCACTCTAGCCTGGGCAACAGAATGAGACTCTGTCTCAAAAAAAAAAAAACTCTCTGAGCCTCAGTTTTCTCATTTATAGATGGGAGAGTCGAGTAGCATCCCCTGCAAGATGTGGATCATCAGGTCACTTGGAAAACACAATCATCTTCTCAAACATTTTCTTAAATGTATGTCAAGTTGAGGATGCATAAAATGAGGATGCATTAAAATGCCTAATTTAGATCTACAAAGTAGTTTGCAGTTTACAAAGTTCACTTACATCCATTCT
>NW_012148817.1:0-1656 GCF_000956105.1 Propithecus coquereli | reverse complement strand
GGTAATTCAGTTAAGAAGGTATCATTGTCACTCTTGATCTCGAGCTGACAGGTGTCATCTCCATACATTGCGTGTTTCAGATCATCCTTCATTCTTTTCATTGAAGTTTTAATTTTCTCTTCCCCACCCCAATACAGGGCTTGGTCTCTAGTTGCTTTTGTCCTCATCATGCACACTCATCCATGGGATGCTATGACAAAATCAGTCATTCCTATCCCTTTTCTCCAGGTTTAGTGAGTCACAGGTAGGCAGTGAGGCTGATACTGAAAAGAAATCTCTCACCTGGATGGGACTGCTGATTCTACTCAGTGCCTCATCTTAGAGGTGGTAATCGCTAACTGTAATATTGTGCTTTTGTGATCTCTTGGGGGAAAGACCTTTTGATGCTGGTTTCACAAGTGACCTGCCAGACCAGTTCCACTAGGGTTCTCCAAGTGGTGACACGGCCAAAATTTGTGATTCTTCCTCTTCCTGTTTCAACTTATTATTACTACTACTAATATTTTTTTTATTTTTACTTCAGGATATTATGAGGGTACGAACATTTTGGTTACATTTTATGTCTTTGCCTCACCCAAGCAAGGATTAGAGGGATGCCATTCCCCCTACTAATAATATTAATAGCAATAATGACAATGACAACAGTACACAGCTAACATCTATAGAGCGTCTGCACGGGCCCAGGCACAGAACGAGGTGCTCCAAATATATGATTAATATCTTTAATCTTCCTAACTCTAGAAGGTAGATATTATTGTCTTCATTTTGCAGATGAGTAAGGCTCATGGAAATTAAGTCCTTTGCCCAACGTTGCCCAGCTCATAAGAAGTAGAGCCTGTATTCAAAGCTGGGTCTGTCTGACTTCAGTACTCTTGTTCTGCCCTACTCTGCCTTTTTGGGGTGTTGAAGGTTAGTGACAATTTTGATAAGTAAAAGTAAAAAGGAAGGAAGAAGAGAAAAACTATTAATAACTTTAAGACTATTACAACATGGAAATTAAGTAAGAACAAATGATAAGATGATATCATATTTCTGAGGAGAAACCACAGATTGACATAGGTACAATCATATTTATGGGACCTCAGGTAAGTCTTTAAAACTCTCTGAGGGCCGGGCTCAGTGGCTCACGCCTATAATCTTAGCACTCTGGGAGGCCAAGGTGGGAGGATCGGTCGAGGTCAGGAGTTCGAGACCAGCCTAAACAAGGGCGAGACCCCGTCTCTACTAAAAATAGAAAGAAATTACCTGGACAACTAAAAATATATAGAAAAAATTAGCCGGGCATGGTGGCGCATGCTTGTAGTCCCAGGTATTCGGGAGGCTGAGGCAGGAGGATCGCCTGAGCCCAGGAGTTTGAGGTTGCTGTGAGCTAGGCTGACGCCTTGGCACTCCAGCCTGGGCAACAGAATGAGACTCTGTCTCAAAAAGAAAAAAAAACTCTCTGAGCCTCAGTTTTCTCATTTATAGATGGGAGAGTCGAGTAGCACCCCCTGCAAGATGTGGATCATCAGGTCACTTGGAAAACACAATCATCTTCTCAAACATTTTCTTAAATGTATGCCAAGTTGAGGATGCATAAAATGAGGATGCATTAAAATGCCTAATTTAGATCTACAAAGTAGTTTGCAGTTTACAAAGTTCACTTACATCCATTCT
>NW_012148816.1:16148-17543 GCF_000956105.1 Propithecus coquereli | reverse complement strand
CTTAAGAATAATTTATAAAAATCATTAAAATACAAAATAATTTGGTGCTTAGAGACTGGCAAACTACAGCCTGTGGGCCAAATCTAGTCCACCATTGTTTTTGTGAATACATTTTATTGGAACACTGTCATGATATTTCATTTGTATATTGTCTACAGCTGCTTTTGTTCTAAAACAGCAGAGCAGTTGTGATAGAGATTATATGGCCCACAAATCCTAAAATATTTACTATCTAGCCTTTTAACAGAAAAAGTTTGCTGAGCCCTGGCTTGAAGGGGTAACTTTGGCTGTCTGAGAATTTACTTATATGGAAACATTGACTCCCAGGTGTTTTTGTAATAGGATGTCTGACCTTTAGTCATTTTCAAAACTTGCTTATAGAATTTGTAAAGATATATATTAATATTTAAGTCATTGAATAAAACATTTTTAAATTGGTAACAAAAAATATACAATGTAAATCCTGCCAGAATCCTATAAAGGAAGTACAAAAATTCTAATTGTGTAAAAGGCAGGTCGTGAAGTTAATGAAGTGACTGAAGCTAGCTTGCCTGGAGTTCTGGGGCCAGCTGCCCATCACGTACCCAAATTTGTATCACTATGGAATGTTATTATAAGTTTACCACATTTAAGTCACTGCCTAATTGAGAACTAAATGTTAAAAATTATATAATTCAGAAGTTTTTTTATTTAGTTTTTTTTACTAATTATTTTGTGTGTCATTTATTCTTATTGTGTGGGGTTTGTTGATTACTCGTTATCCTTTGTGGATTATTTCACAATTCAAACATTCATTTAAGTTTGTTGAACATTTAAGTCACTGCCTAATATTGTCCATTATGAAAATCACTGTTCTGCCTATTCATATTCATGTACCGTTGTGGATGTGATTACACAATTCTTTTTAGTATCTTGCTAGTATGCACTTGCAGGATAACAGAGTAAGTTCAATGCCAAACAACTATGCCAGTGATTATATAGAGTTACACTTCAACCGTTAATCTATGAGATTTTCCATTATTTTATATCTTGTTCAACTCTTAGAATTTACTTACTTTTTAATTTTGTTCATTATGTTGGATGTATAAGAATATCTCACTTGGGTTTTAACTGGTATTTCCCTAATAATAATATTAAACATTTTTATATATTTGTTGACCATGTAGATACCCTATGTTGTGAAACGCTTTTTCACATATTTTGTCTGTACCCTTCTATATTCTTTGTCTTTTCTTAATGGCAGGAGAAGTTTTTAATATTCTTTGGATTCGAGTTCTTTCTGTGTCATATATGTGCTAAATATCTCCCACTATGTGGCTTGTGTTTGCACTTTTAGGGATGGCTTTTAAAGAATAAAGACTTCTTAATCTTAATGTAATATCATATATATTTCCA
>NW_012148816.1:15793-16098 GCF_000956105.1 Propithecus coquereli | reverse complement strand
TATAAGCTTTTTGTGTGAAGGTTGGTATTTTTCCAAGATTTTTGTTTTGTTTTGTTTTGTTTTGTTTTATTATTGCATCTCTCCTGGTTCTGACACTCATTCATATTCAGAAAGTTAATGATAATATCAATTTATTAATAAACTTTGTTATTCTATTTATATCAAATACTTAGAGGAATTATTCCTAAAAGCCAGAAAATGTTTATCAATTAAGCCAGGCAAACAACCAACAAACATGTGTCCTAATTTAAAAAGATTTTTTTTTAATTTGCAGATTTTACACTTATTAATCATTTAGTTAAGAA
>NW_012148816.1:13884-14218 GCF_000956105.1 Propithecus coquereli | reverse complement strand
TAAAACCTTACCTCCACATTTTATCATAGTGCAGCATCCTACGAATTTTTGTGTGGAAAAGATAATTAAAGTTTCTCGGTACTTTACCTACAATTTCCCAAGTGTCATTAACCTACCCAGACAGTTCATCTATAGAATAATTATATTTCTGCTGTTACTGTTAAAGACTATATCTTCCATAATTATTTAATCGACAATTGTTGAAATGCAGAATCCTTAAAGTATTCTCAGAGATAGTGAATTTGGATCTTTGTAGGGTTAAGAAAATTATTCTCAAACATGAATTCTGAGAAAGGGCAGAAAATAACTTGTTTAATTACTTAGTAGGAAAAAG
>NW_012148816.1:1832-3679 GCF_000956105.1 Propithecus coquereli | reverse complement strand
ATTGAAATAAGCATTAGAAATAGAAAAGAAGAAACAAGAATTTCAGATACAGTGAGTAGGACACAAAAATAGAGTTTAAGAGGATTATTTAATATGGAAGCCTAAGGAGAGGGAGAATTCCAGAAAGATTCCCATGTTTCAGGATTGGGTGGCAAAGGATTCTCTGAATGGAAGGATATGATGGAAAATGCTATGCAAAATAAGAAGTGCTCATTGATTGATTTATTCATTCAACTTGAGCCATATAGTGAGGCTTTAATATCATCTATTTCTTTAAATATTCTTAGAGTTCTTAGAGTGCCAATCCTGTGGTTTGTGGTTACTTACTGGCTCAAATCATGCATACCAAAGTCATATTTTATGGCAAATTATTAGTTTTTAAAATTACTTTCAAATATGATCTTACACCTTTATTTAGAAACTGGATATCGCTGGATTTTAAATCAAAGCCTGTCAGTAAAATTAACAAATCGTGTTCCGACTTAAACCAATTAAAAACAATGTTTTACAGAGTGAACTTTTAGTTTTCTCAAAGCCTGGTTCTCTAAATCTGTTGTGTATTTAACTTGAGAAAGAAAATTGTTGAAATTCTGGCATTACCACCTGTGACACCACCACCATTTTTAGTTTTCTATATAGGGTGATTAAGGATAATATTAGATTGGAAGACGATTCACTCAGTGCACAACAATGTGTGGTGCAGTGAGGAGCTAGAAGTTTCACTGGCCACCTTACTAAGCTCATTGGCTTCCCCATGTCTTGCCCTGCAATGGGGAGAGAGTGATTAGTAAGATCAACATGATAGCATACTCCTTGTGTAGATCGAAGAAGTTTGTCAGTGCTGAGTTTATGAGAGAGTAGCAGGCCTCTCTGATCCCTAGCCCACATGTCTGGTGTCCTTTCATAAATAACTTCCCTCTCCATAAAGTTTGATGAAATATTTTCCAGATAAAAAATGAAACTTAGACATCATGACCCTTTGCAAAATATCACCATCCTTCTTCCACCTTCCTGCAACCCTCCAGATAGTCTGCAAATGCTGGAAAACTTGAGGTCAGGCACTTTCAAGGCACCATTGTTAAAATTATTAATAAGATAGGCAAAAACGCCTTCCCTCATGGAGCTTACATTCTACTGAAATAATTTAGAATAACACCCAATAATTTTAAATACATTTGCATCTATATCATATCATATATTTGGACTTCAGAGAATACAAATGAAGAAAAAAAGGCATCCCAATGAAGAAGAAAGAGATTATTTTAAATAATAATTCTGTAGTATATGTATACCATGGAGTACTATTCAGCTTTAAGAAACAATGGTGATATAGCACCTCTTATATACTTCTGGATAGAGCTGGAACGCATTCTACTAAGTGAGGTATCCCAAGAATGGAAAGACAAGCACCACATGTACTCACCATCAAATTGGTATTAACTGATCAACACACAAGTGTACTTATAAGAAAATATTAATAATAAACATTTAAACACTTATTGTCAGCAGGTAAAAAGAAAGCCATAATTTCTACTAATCCTACCTCTTCTAAAGTAGTTTTGTGTTCTCAGCAATTTTCTTTAATCCTGGGATGGCAGTGGTGGGGTTGCTTTTTGTCTCCTTACTTTTCTATTTATTTCTTTTGCTTTCCTTTGGAATACCTCCTGAGGATCTTAGTGAAATTGATGACTCAAAAACAAAAATATTGGAAGTTACCAAATGAGATAAAAAACAACATATCACATGCATTGATTTCTCAGTCTCTCATGATTTCTTCAATGATTCTTAATGCAATCACTTTTTCTTCCTAATCATCACAACATGCAATAGTGAAATTATTTAAAAAT
>NW_012148816.1:0-487 GCF_000956105.1 Propithecus coquereli | reverse complement strand
AACATGAAGTCTTTAGGCACTTTGCAACTAAGAAAATTTATTTTAAAAACTAAGAGTCCCTTTCTAAGAAAATGTCCAACTACCCATAAAGTTTGATGCTTTTCTCTTTCTTTTCTTTTTTTTTTTTTGGTTTTGGCTTGGAACTTGGTGATTGGTATCAATAGCCATATTTACTTGTTTTGTGATATAATAAACAAAATGAAGTCTTTAGGCACTTTGCAACTAAGAAAATTTATTTTAAAAACTAAGAGTCACTTTCTAAGAAAATGTCCAACTACCCATAAAGTTTGATGCTTTTCTCTTTCTTTTCTTTTTTTTTTTTTGGTTTTGGCTTGGAACTTGGTGATTAGTATCAATAGCCATATTTACTTGTTTTGTGATATAATAAACAAAACATGAAGTCTTTAGGCACTTTGCAACTAAGAAAATTTATTTTAAAAACTAAGAGTCCCTTTCTAAGAAAATGTCCAACTACCCATAAAGTTTG
>NW_012148815.1:16631-17378 GCF_000956105.1 Propithecus coquereli | reverse complement strand
TGATCAACACTTACGTGCACATATGGAAGAAAGTAACATTCATTGGGGATCGGGCAGATGGCGGGGAGGAGGGGATGAGTAAATTCATAACTAATGGGTGCAATGCACATGGTCTGGGATGGACACACTTGTAACTCTGACTCAGGTGGTGCAAATGCAATGTAGGTAACCTAAATGTTTGTACCCCCATACAAATTTTGAAATAAGAAAAAGTACAGCATGTGATACTTCATAATGATAATAAATGACTATATTACTGGTTTATGTATGCAGTATACTATACATTTTATCATTATTTTAGTGTACTCCTTCTACTTATAAAAGACAACTGTAAAAGAGCCTCAGGCAGGTCCTTCAGTAGATATTCCAGAAGGAGGCATTGTAATCATAGAAGATGCCAGCTCCATGTATGTTATTGCCCCTGAGGACCTTTCAGTGGGACAAGATGTGGAGGTGGAAAACAGTGATGCTGATGATCCTGCCCTTGTGTAGGCCTAGATTCATGTGTGCCTTTGTGTCTTCATTTTTAACAAAAGAGTTTAAAAAGTAAGAAAAATATTTTAAAACAGAAAAAATTTATAGCGTAAGGTGATAAAGAAAAAATGTTTTGTAGAGCTGAGCAATGTATTTATGTTCTAAGCTAGGTGTTATTACAAAAGAGTCAAAAAGTTTTAAAAAATTAAAAAGTTTATAAAGTAAAAAAGTTACAGAAAGCTAGGGTTAATTCATTATTGAAGAAAGAAAAAA
>NW_012148815.1:13674-14252 GCF_000956105.1 Propithecus coquereli | reverse complement strand
CATGTATGTAATTAAAATATAGAAAAAAATGCTAAAAGGCTTGTAATGAAATAAAGCAGCCCTCTGCCCAGTTTGCTGTGTCTTAGTTCCATTCCTACTTTTACCTTTCTTAGCTATTTTTTTCCTAGTATTTATCTTCACATTTCTATTTAATTGTTTATACTATTGTTTCTTGATTTACCAAATGTAGAAACTATTTATAAACTTGTAGTTTTAGAAAGTGTTCTTTACACAACTCTCCAACTTTTGCTTCCCTTAAACTCTCAATATAATCATAGCAAAATTAGTTAAGTAAATAGTTTATGGTTATATTGCTTATAGGTGACATAGAGTATTCTATGATTATGTTTATTTTCTAATACAACTTTTCCTGTTATCAATAATTTTTTTTTCATTAGCATAGTTTTCTCTGCACTTTCCACTGTTTTATAAATGTTCCCATTATCTATCAATAATTTTTTCAAAGGCTTAAATACAGACCTCAACTTACTTCTTTATAGACCCGTTGCACAGTCGTCATGCAGATTTCCTTCTGATTAACGACCTGCTTCTTATCTTGTGTCTTCCTCTGTTTTGTT
>NW_012148815.1:3118-3439 GCF_000956105.1 Propithecus coquereli | reverse complement strand
TCTGGAAATTAATCAAAGGCTTGCAACAATCCAGAGAGCATTTATTAAAGAAAAATGTCTGAATCTCAGGAAGAAAGGTGAGCTTTGTAGCACTTTTATTTGTTCTAGTCTCATACCCAATTCTGCAGTAACCTTAAAAACCAACAGCCTGGCAGCTACCTCAGGGTGCCGAATGAGATTGCAGCTCCTTCCAAGCCTCCTTCCCAGAGAATTGTCATTATTTGATCTGTGTGGTAGTTGCCTAGAAGACACCATATGCAATAGTGTCTTTATTTGACTTGGCTCCCTGAGGTCACCCAGTGTGAAAAGTCTCTTCCCTGG
>NW_012148815.1:2755-3068 GCF_000956105.1 Propithecus coquereli | reverse complement strand
CTGCACCTGGTTTCTGTTATGCTATCTTAGTTTCTGCTATTGAACCTGGTCTCATAGCCTGGTTTTAGCTACAAGACCAAAGGACTATAAAAGACCCGGACTTGAATGAACTGCGGCTTCCCTGAAATCAAAATATCTTAGTGGTTCATGAGCTAGAGATAAAGCACAACCCAGTGAATGAGGGAGGACTCTGGAATCTGTGTATGGATATTGTGAAGCTCCTTTAAGTTGATTTATGTTTTCTTGCCCCTGCTGCTTATATCTGTTGTCTCTAATAAATCTTTCATGAGTGTATATGTTTGGGTGCACACAC
>NW_012148815.1:2385-2705 GCF_000956105.1 Propithecus coquereli | reverse complement strand
ACCCAGTGTGAAAAGTCTCTTCCCTGGGGGGCATTTGTTGAAAACACTTTTCTTAATTGTTTAATTTCAGGGCTGCCTGAGATGGTAGATAACTGCTGGGGCAAACAACAGGCTAACCAAAACGTTTAAAAGGAAAAGCTGGGTAATGAGATGTCCATCTCGGCTTTGAAAAGCTCTAACATATTCTTGGGAATCTATAGGGCCACACACATGCCCAGGGCTGTGAACATGGCAGAGAAAGATCTGAGAAGGCCCTAAGGTCTTATCTCTGAATGACCTTGAGGTCTGTGCAAACAGAAAGTGAAGGCTAAGAGAATTGT
>NW_012148815.1:0-301 GCF_000956105.1 Propithecus coquereli | reverse complement strand
TTACCTGTAATCCCTGTCTCCCTGAAATGTATAAAACCAAACTATAACCCAACCACAGTGAGTCCACTTGCTCAAGGCTTCTTGGGTGTAGCTCCAGGTCATGGTCCTCAAATTTGGGTCGGAATAAACTTCTTTAAATTATTTTACAGAGTTTAGCTTCTTTTCTATTGACAGGATTCATGTGCAAAAGAATAAAGTTAATCTCTTATCTTATACTATATGCAAAAATGAATTCTAAATGGATCAAAGGCATAAATACAAGAGCAACAACCAGCAAACTCTTAGAAGAAAACATAAGTAT
>NW_012148814.1:26472-26794 GCF_000956105.1 Propithecus coquereli | reverse complement strand
GAATCTCAAATGATATGCCCATAATTATCTGCATGCCAGCCACGAACATTTTCTCTTTAATACATTAGTCACTTTAGCTAGACCTTTGCTTCCCCTCATCTTGGAAGCCCATTTGCCTGGGATCAGCGAGAGGAAGAGTTCACTCTCCACTGGGCCAGTCCATACCTCCCTAATGCTTGTCAGATTGCCGGACTCTCCTTCACCAACAAGCCAAGGAGAGCGGGGCATGCATGTCCCTCGCCAGGGCTGTAGGCAAGTCTCATAGAAATAGGAAATGAAAGACAAAACAGATGAATTATTAACACTCATATGATTCAGAGGA
>NW_012148814.1:23985-24822 GCF_000956105.1 Propithecus coquereli | reverse complement strand
GATTGTATCAAGGTCAACAACCCAGTTGTAACATTATACTATGGTTGCACAAAATGTTATAATTGGGGGAAACTGGGCAAAGTAGACAAGGATCTCTATTATATTTCACAACTGCGTGAGAACTTACAACTTATTTTGATGAGAGGTAGACAGAGATAGAAGAGATATAGCAACAAATTGCAACACATCACCTTGTTTGGATTCTATCGATTTTAAGCTATAAAAGAAACTTTAGAGCAATTGGGAAAATATGAATATGGACAGAATGTCAAGTTCATATTATGTAATGATTGTTAATTCTTTTAGATGATAATGGTATTTTGGTTTAGTATGAAAAATTTCCCTTTAGAAGATAAATGGTAAAGTATTTTGAGATGAAGTGCATGAGTCAGCAATTTCCTTTCAAATGTGTGTTTGTGTGTGTGCGCACTTATACATGCATATGTATACATGTATATAAGCATATGTATATTTAATATTATTTATTTAAAATTTTTGTATTTTTAAGTATTCATAATAAAACTTGGATAAAAGTTGAAAATATTATTGAAATAATTATGGCCTAAAGAAATAATCAGAGATGGGTTTAAAGACTGATATAGCACTATTTGTGCTCAGTATTATTTATAACAGAAAAAAACAGAAACAAGTGGAATGTAAAGCAACTAGACTGTGAGCTCCATGAAGGCAGGGACTTTTCCTTGGTCACTGAAGTATCCCCAGCACCCAGAACAGTGCCTGTCACAACGTAGTCATTCAATAACCATTAACTAAGTAAGTGTATAACATAGAAGAGATAAATCAATTTGTAGTGCTATAATGAAATATTAGCCAACA
>NW_012148814.1:12464-12855 GCF_000956105.1 Propithecus coquereli | reverse complement strand
ATGGTGGTGCGTGCCTGTAGTCCCAGCTACTTGGTAGGCCGAGGCAGAAGGATTGCTTGAGCCCAGGAGTTTGAGGTTGCTATTAGCTAGGCTGATGCCACGGCACTGTATCCAGGGCAACACAGTAAGACTCTGTCTCAAAAAAAAAAAGAAAAAGAAAAATCAGTGAACTTGAAGGTAGAGCAAAAAAAAGAAACCAAAATGAAACATGGAGAGAAAAACTGAAAAAAAACTAAACCAATGTTCTGTGAGGTATGAGACAGTATTAAACAGTCTACTGTGTAATTGGAGTTCCAGAAAAGGGGTGAGGAACAGAAAAAATACATAAAGAAATAATGACCAAATTTTTTCCACATTTAATGAAAACTACAATTCATGGATCCAAGAACCT
>NW_012148814.1:11497-12414 GCF_000956105.1 Propithecus coquereli | reverse complement strand
AGTCAACTAAAAATATATAGAAAAAATTAGCCGGGCATGAAGGCGCATGCCTGTAGTCCCAGCTACTAGGGAGGCTGAGGCAGAAGGATTGCTTGAGCCCAGGCGTTTGAGGTTGCTGTGAGCTAGGCTGATGCCACGGCACTGTAGCCAGGGCAACACAATAAGACTCTGTCTCAAAAAAAAAAAGAAAAAGAAAAATCAGTGAACTTGAAGGTAGAGTAAAAAAAAGAAACCAAAATGAAACATGGAGAGAAAAACTGAAAAAAAACCAAAACAATGTTCTGTGAGGTATGAGACAATATTAAACAGTCTACTGTGTAATTGGAGTTCCAGAAAAGGGGTGAGGAACAGAAAAAATACATAAAGAAATAATGACCAAATTTTTTCCAAATTTAATGAAAACTACAATTCACGGATCCAAGAACCTTGATAAATCCAAAGGAAAAGAAATTAAAAAAAAAAACAAACCACATACACAAAGGCTCATCATACTCAAATGGCTTAAAACTAGTGCTAAAGACAAATTTTTAAAAGCATTCACAGAGTGGGTTTTGATTTTTAAAGTCACTAGACAAAGCATGGAAGCCTTAATTATAGTTCCAGAAAACAATGAAAATGTGATGATTGTTGAAAATGTAAACAGTACACCTGATGGCCGTTGAAAGATTATGAGAGACAGTGTAGAAGCGAGTTAGCAGTGTCAATCTCATCTTAAATAATGGGGAAAGAAACAATATTGTCTAAAGAGATGGATCAAGAAATAGAAGTTCATGTTTATTACGTGAGATTATAAATGCAATATATGTACATATGCACACACTTAACAGTTTGGATAAGAAGAAAAGGAAAGGATAATATAAAAGTTATACATGATCTAAATTCCTTTTCTTTTATATTGGCAAATCAGTAGATAATAT
>NW_012148814.1:1359-3447 GCF_000956105.1 Propithecus coquereli | reverse complement strand
ACACTCAAAATGCAGAAGAGAAGCCAAGAAGCAGTTGGATAAATTTTAACACATATGATGACCAATGAGCTACCACTATTCATTCATTCATGCAACAAACATTTATTGAACACATACTATGCACCAGGTAGAATTCTAGGATATATCTAGGGATACAACAATGAACGAAACAAAAATCCCTGCCCCTATGGAATTTCATTGGGGGTGAGGGGAAAGATGTATGATAAACAATAAACCTGGAAAATGAGTTAAGTATGTCATATATAAGATGCTATGTGTTATCAAAAAGGAAGAATCAAGCAGGGTATCAGAGTATAGGGAGCCAGGGCAGTTTGTAGTAGTAAAGAGAGTGGTCAGGATAGGTTTATTGAGACAGTTACATACAAGAAAAGACTTGAAGGAGGTGAGCCAAAGAGATGTCTGAGGGAAGAGCATTCCAGGCAGAACCTGACAGTGGGAGAGTACAGGGCAAGTTTGAGGGACAGTAGGTGGCCAGTGGGTATTGAGAGCAAAACAGTGGAAGACAAGTAAGAGAAGTGACTGAGAGATGACAGGGGCCAGATCATGCTGGATCTTGTGACTTTGGCTTTTGTTATGAATGGGATGGGGTTTTAAGGAGTTTTCAGGAACTGACTTGCATTTAACAAAATCACCCTGCTGCCAGGTTGGAATTACTCTATAGGAGAACAAGGAAAGCAGGAAAGTGATAACTTAGGAAGCTATCCCAGTAACCCAGGTGAGATGATGATGGCTCAGATGAGGTGGTTACAGTGGATTCGTAAGAAATACTTGGATTCTGGATGGAATTTGAAGATTTTCTGATGGATTGGAAATGTGGGATATGAGAGAAAGAGAAAAGCCCAAGGTGACTGCAAGGTTGACAGGAGAATCAAATTGTCATTATCTGAGTTTGCAAAGGCTACAGGTGGAGTGGGTAGAGAGAACAGTTGCACAGAAATCAAAAGTTTGGTTTCATGCAAGCTGAGTTTGAGGTATTTATCAGACCTCCAAATATAAATGCTGAGTAGGTAGTTAGATAGGAAAGTCTAGAATTTAGAAAACAGTTTGGAATGAGGTGCAAATTTAAGAATCATTAGCATATGGATGTTATTAAAAGCCAAGAATCTAAATAAAATCACCAAGGGAATAGGTAAAAAAAGAAGAGGACAAAGGTCTGAGCTCTAAGACTCTCCAACATCAAGAGGCTGGGAGAAGAGAAGGAGCAACCGGCAGGCTGAGTTGAGCCAAGACTCACCATGTGAATGAGATGTAACAAGGAAAAGGGGGGGACAAAACAAAATGTGGGCTGACCAGGAGAACTGGCAAGGTATAGGTCATTGGGAGCCTTAATGAGGGCATTTTTGGTGGAGTTTGTGGAAATGGAAGCCTGATCAGAATGGTTTAAGAATTAATGGGAAGAGAGAAATTGGAAACCATGAATATTGCTACAAAAGAGAGTAAAGAATTCAGGCGTGAAACCATCTGAGCTTAGACTTTTTGTTGTTGTTGTTGTAAGATTTTTCATTGCTGCTTCAATTTCATTGCTCTCAATTGGTCTGTTCAGGAGTTCTATTTCTTCCTGACTGAGCCTTGGGAAGTTGTGTGTTTCCAGGAATTTGTCCATTTCCTTAAGGTTTTTGAGTTTATGTGCATAGAAATTTTTACAGTATTCATAGATGATATTTGGTATATCTGTGGTATCAGCTGTAATATCTCCTTTTTCATTTCTGATTGAGCTTATTTTGGTCCTTTCCTTTCTATTTCTGGTTAATCTAGTGAAAGATCCATCAATTTTGTTTATCTTTTCAAAGAGCCACCTTTTTGTTTCATTAATATTCTGTATTAATTTTTTTGTTTTCAATTTCATTTAGTTCTGCTCTGATCGTAGTTTTTTTTTATACTGTTAGGTTTGGGTTTGGTTTTCTCTTCCTCTTCTAGTTCCTTCAGATGATTCATTAGATTGTTTATTTGTGAGCTTTATGCCTTTTTGATGTAGGCATTTAAGGCTATGAATTTTCCCCTTAGGACTGCTTTTGCTGAATCCCACAGATTTGGATACCTTGTATCCCCTTTGTCATTTAGTTCAAA
>NW_012148814.1:0-1309 GCF_000956105.1 Propithecus coquereli | reverse complement strand
ACAGGATCCCTATCTTTCACCACTCATAAAAATTAATTCAACATGGATCACAGAGTTAAATCTAAGACATGAACCATAAGAATTCTAGAATAAAATGTTGGAGAAACTCTTGTAGATATTGGCCTAGACAAAGAACTTATGAAGAAGACCCCACAGGCAATCACAGCAACAACAAAAATAAATAAATGGGATTTGATTAAATTAAAAGGCTTTTGCACAGGCAAGGAAGTAATCAACAGAGCAAATAGACAACCTATGGGAGAAAATATTTGCATGCTATACATCCAATAAAGGGCTAATAACCAGAATCTATGAAGAACTCAAGCAAATCAGCAAGAAAAAATCAAACAACCCCATTAAAAAGTGGGCAAAAGACATGAACAGAAGCTTTTCAAAAGAAGATAGACTAATGGCCTACAAATATATGAAAAAATGTTCAATGTCACTAACCATCAGAGAAATGCAAATCAAAACCACAATGACACATCACCTAACTCCAATGAGAATGGCTTTTGTCAAAAAGTCCCAAATCAATAGATGCTGGCACGGATGTAGAGAGATAGGAACACTTATATACTGTTGGTGGTACTGCAAACTAGGGCAACCTCTATGGAAAATATTATGGAGATTCCTCAAAGAACTAAAAGTAGGCCTACCTTTTGAATCAGCAATCCCACTACCAGTATTTACCCAACCCCCCAAAAAAAGTCATTTTATCAGAAAGATACCTGCACTAGAATGCTTATTGCAGCACAATTCACAATCGCAAAGATGTGGAATCAACCCAAGTACCCATCAGTATGTGAGTGGATTAATAAAATATGGTACATGTATACCATGGAGTACTACTTGGCCATAAAAGATGAATTAATACCTTTTGTAATAATCTGGATGGAACTGGAGACCATTCTTCTAAGTGAAGTATGTCAAGAATGGAAAAATAAACATCATATGTACTCATTATTAAATTGGAACTAACCAATCAGCACTCATATGCACAGATGGAAGTAGAACTCAATGGAAATCATGCAGGTGGGAAGGGGAGGAAAAGATGGGTGAAATCATACCTAACAAGTGCAATGTACACTATCTGGGTGGTGGGCACACTTACAACTTTGACGCAAGCAGTACAAAAGCAATCCATGTAACCAAAACATTTGTACCCCCATAATATTCTGAAATTTGAAAAAAAGAGAGAGTAAAGAAATACACTAGAGGAAGTGGAATCACAAGAAGATTTTGTTTTGTTTAGAATAAAAAATTAACAGCATGTTTAATTGCTGGTGGAAACAGTCTAGTAAAGAGAGGG
>NW_012148813.1:18966-19317 GCF_000956105.1 Propithecus coquereli | reverse complement strand
TTCCTGGATTGGATAATCCAGGATGATGGAGAATCGACTGCAGTGATGAAGCCACAAGCTAAGGGATACCAGCAACTGTCAGAACCTTCAAGAGGTAAAAAACAGATTCTCTTCTAGAGCGTCCAGAGGGTGCATGGCCCTGTGGGCACCTTGATTTTGACCAGGGATACTTATTTTGGACTTCTGGCCTCCAGAACTGTGAGAAAATGAATTGTTGTTGAGAATAAATTGTAAAAGCCATCAAGTCTGTGGTAATTTTCTATAGTAACAACAGGAAGCTAATATAGAAACCAATGAAGACTTTTTTTCTCATAAAAAGAAAAGCCCATCCCCAAACTACATCAAATATTA
>NW_012148813.1:7641-9680 GCF_000956105.1 Propithecus coquereli | reverse complement strand
TCACTATTCTCAAAGTTGGTGAAGCTTTCATTGTATTCTCCACTAATAGGTCTGTAACAGCTGCATATTCTTCAAATGATTCACATATATCACCCTGCTCATTAGCGACCTTTGCTAACTGGGGAAAATGTTCATTTGAAATTTCCCTTTGAAGAAGCATTTTGAAAAAAGATAGCTTTTATGGAAATGCTTGGATTTTTTGCCACATATCGTATATAGACTTAGTTTTACCTTGCAAAGAAATATTCAAGTCATTTTGATTTGACGTTATCACACAGAAATGCTGCATTCCTACAGATATCTTCTTTCAATAATCCACATTGCTGATTCTGTTTTTCATAAAATTTAACTACCTGTTCTTTCAGAGATAAAATTTTGGCTACCACCTGTCCCTGCAACAGCCAATGCACTTTAGAATGATACCGTAAATCCACACTGAATACCTCATTGTTCAACTTTAGCATGTTAAGAAACTGACCATGCTGTGTTGGATTTGCAGGAATATAGCTAACAATACTTATAACTGGTTGCAAAGTGTCACTTAAAATAGTAGCTTTAGCACAGAGATTTTGCTGATGCAAGATACAATGAAAACAAATGAGAGCATCTGGATGTGTTAATACTTTTGTTTTGATCTGTGTAGCGTTTTCCTGTCATGGAAGGTGCACTGTCTGTGTACACACCCTCACTAAATTTATCAAATTCAGTCCAACTTCATGACATTTATCTCGAAAGCTGTTGAAGGTATCTATTCCCTGTGTTCTGTTTGCAGGAGTGCCGAAAGCAAGTAACTCTTCATAGCAAGGAAAATCTATTATGACCTGAATGAAGTATAAAACCTGTGCCAAGTCAATAGTATCAGTTGATTCATCCAAAGCGATTGAATAATGTACATTTTCCTTTTGAAGTATTGCATGAAGTTGTTCTGTTAAGTTGAAGGCTAATTCATGATGCTGATCAGTTATGGCTCTCCTTGAAACATTGTCAGGGTCTAACCATCCTGTAACTTCAACAATGCATTTTTCACAATTTCTACGTCACTGAATGGCTTCCTTTTTTCCCCAAGTATATAAGCTACTCTATAAGTTGCTTCAGTGGCATTATTTCCAGGTCTTATTGCTACTTGAAAGAATTGTCTTTGCTTTTGCTTTTCATCATTTAATTTCTGCAATATAACCTTCCGTACCTCTCCCTCTAATATAAAATATGTGTGGTCCTTATGAGTGTTATAATGGTGATGAGCATTGAATTTCTTTAATGTTGATATTGCCGTATCACAAAGCAAGCAAATCATCTTACCATTAGCAGAAACAAGATAATATTGTAGTTCCCAATCCTCATTTAAAATCTGTTTTCTTCCTTCAACATTCTCTTGGTCTTCTTTGACATGATGGGCTGTTAAGCAGACAGAATGGAAAAATACTATCGAGCTGAAATTCCACTTCAGACAGAAACACAGTGCACCCTGATCAAAAGCTGATAACAGACTGGTGTACTCAACCCCCATCAACCCTCACCACCAGCCTTGTGAGACAGTGGTGCCAGTCAGGCAGGGGAAGTTTATCATGAGCGTACAGCTGTCAATTTAGCCCTTTTTGCTTACTAACTTCCTAATTGTGCCTGTCAATGTTGGAGGATTATTTGGTTGAAAACTTTTATTCTTTGGTGTTTTAAATACGTTCATTTTAAAAATGAAATAAAAATATAAAAGGCAAAAAAATGTATTAATAAAAATAAGAGGATTTGTTCTTTAAAACTGAGATTCAGTCAAAAGGCCACATTTAAGGACCTAGAAGGCCATATGTGGCCTTAATGCCGCAGGTTTCCTGCCCCAACCCATAGCAATTTCTAGTCCTGCAAGCCCCATTCCTTCTAAGTGTCCTACACAGGTGTATCATCCCTTAAATCTTTTATGTAGTTATTTTTACTGTACCTTTTCCATGTTTAGATATAGTTAGATACCCAAATACTTACCATTTGTTACCATTGCCTACACTATTCATACAGTACCCTGCTGCACAGGTTTGTAGCCTAGAAGC
>NW_012148813.1:7009-7591 GCF_000956105.1 Propithecus coquereli | reverse complement strand
ACATGTGGCCCTCTAGATCCCCAAGTGTGGCCCCTCGACTGAATCCAAGCTTCACAGAACAAATTACAAGGATTTGTTCTTTAAAATTGAGATTCAGTCAAAAGGCCACACTTAAGGACCTAGAAGGCCATATGTGGCCTTAATGCCGCAGGTTTCCTGCCCTGATCCATAGCAATTTCTAGTCCTGCAAGCCCCATTCCTTCTAAGTGTCCTACACAGGTGTATCATCCCTTAAATCTTTTATGTAGCTATTTTTACTGTACCTTTTCTATGTTTAGATATAGTTAGATACCCAAATACTTACCATTTGTTACCATTGCCTACACTATTCATACAGTACCCTGCTGCACAGGTTTGTAGCCTAGAAGCCGTAGGCTATGCCATGTAGTGCAGGAGTATAGTAGGCTATACCATCTAAGTTTGTGTAACTACACTCTATGATGTTTACCCAACAATGAAATCCCCAAGGACACATTTCTTAGAACGTATCCCTGTCATTAAGTGACACATGATTATTATCTTTAAAACTTTGTACTAAACTTTAACTATAATGTCTTAGGATATCTTAAAACAATAAAGATA
>NW_012148813.1:5036-6959 GCF_000956105.1 Propithecus coquereli | reverse complement strand
AAAGTGCTGGCCAGGACCGAGTCCTTGCCTGGAGTCTTGACTGGGGAAAGGTCTACTTCCAAACTCTCATTCAAGTTGTTGGCTGAATTCATTTCCTTGTGACTGTAAGTAAGTCTGAGGGACTCTAGCCTCTTGTTCGCTGGAAGTTGGAAGCTGCCCTCATCTCTCAGTGGTAGGCTCTGGCTTCCTTTCATGTGGGCCTCCTAACATGGTCATTCATTTCTTCAAAGTCAGCAAGGGAGATAGCCTCTAGAGACAGTCAGCTAGCAAGACAGAGACTTATAACATGAGGTAGCCACAGGAGAGATATCCCATCACCTTTGTGTTACTCTATTTCTTAGAGGTATGTCACAGGTCCTGCCCACATTCCAGGTGTGGGAGGATACACAAGGCATGGACAGCAGGAGGTGGGGATCAGTGTTAAACTAAGAAACTGAATACTTGTTCCCATTTAAAACCTGGTTGTCTAGGTATTGATCAGCAAACAACTCTAGTATTTCACATCTTATTGAGTAAAGCATATCACATGTTGAATCTCAAAGAGTTGGGAACATTTATTCTTCTCAAAGAATAAATTGGCAAGTCATATATCAATGAGTGAGAATGTATAATCCTATCACACAGAAAAAAAATCATTTGAATATTTGGTTGCAGCGTGGAGGTCCACGGTTTCAGTTGATCCTCTAGATGGGTATCAGTCACTGTGACCTTAAGGGCACCTTGATTCAGTTTAGGTAGGAAATGTATATTCGCAGCAATAAGTGGTTTAAAAGCAAGAAAGCACTTTTTGGACATGTTGTCAAAGGTATGAATATTCTACTGCATTTTTCCGTATTTCAATTGGATCTTTCTTAGCATCAAACAATGACTTTAAAATGTCATCTATGGAGGAGCTCAATCAATTCTTTAGGTGCTTTGGTGATATCAACTAGGTGAGGCTGAAATGTTAATTTGAGTGTGACGTCACTATTCTCAAAGTTGGTGAAGCTTTCATTGTATTCTCCACTAATAGGTCTGTAACAGCTGCATATTCTTCAAATGATTCACATATATCACCCTGCTCATTAGCGACCTTTGCTAACTGGGGAAAATGTTCATTTGAAATTTCCCTTTGAAGAAGCATTTTGAAAAAAGATAGCTTTTATGGAAATGCTTGGATTTTTTGCCACATATCGTATATAGACTTAGTTTTACCTTGCAAAGAAATATTCAAGTCATTTTGATTTGACGTTATCACACAGAAATGCTGCATTCCTACAGATATCTTCTTTCAATAATCCACATTGCTGATTCTGTTTTTCATAAAATTTAACTACCTGTTCTTTCAGAGATAAAATTTTGGCTACCACCTGTCCCTGCAACAGCCAATGCACTTTAGAATGATACCGTAAATCCACACTGAATACCTCATTGTTCAACTTTAGCATGTTAAGAAACTGACCATGCTGTGTTGGATTTGCAGGAATATAGCTAACAATACTTATAACTGGTTGCAAAGTGTCACTTAAAATAGTAGCTTTAGCACAGAGATTTTGCTGATGCAAGATACAATGAAAACAAATGAGAGCATCTGGATGTGTTAATACTTTTGTTTTGATCTGTGTAGCGTTTTCCTGTCATGGAAGGTGCACTGTCTGTGTACACACCCTCACTAAATTTATCAAATTCAGTCCAACTTCATGACATTTATCTCGAAAGCTGTTGAAGGTATCTATTCCCTGTGTTCTGTTTGCAGGAGTGCCGAAAGCAAGTAACTCTTCATAGCAAGGAAAATCTATTATGACCTGAATGAAGTATAAAACCTGTGCCAAGTCAATAGTATCAGTTGATTCATCCAAAGCGATTGAATAATGTACATTTTCCTTTTGAAGTATTGCATGAAGTTGTTCTGTTAAGTTGAAGGCTAATTCATGATGCTGATCA
>NW_012148813.1:4520-4986 GCF_000956105.1 Propithecus coquereli | reverse complement strand
ATTTTGACTGACATAATATATTTAATATGTTTTTCTGACATTAGCTTTAAAACATTAATTAGCACTTTAAAAAAATTGACATTCTGCCATATATATACTCCAGGTTGACATTTGTAATTTTAGTATCTTTTTCAATGCAAAAGCAGTATTAATTTTTATGTAGTTAAGACTATCATTTTTTTCTTAAAGTCTTCCTCTGCAAATATTTTAAAGAACTTCCTAAAGAATATTTTCTTTTTTATTATTTTTTAACTTTTTGATCTTTAATATTGGTCTTCTTACTTTAACATGTTTTATTTTTCATATAAATTTGTATTTTTGAAAAAAAAGGTGGGAGGGTGGGAGGGGGTGAGAGATGAAACATTACCTGTGGGGTACAAAATATACTGCTCAGGTGATGGATATACCAAAAGCTCATACTTTACCATTACACACTATATACATGTAATGCAATTGAAATTGTACC
>NW_012148813.1:0-413 GCF_000956105.1 Propithecus coquereli | reverse complement strand
CCCAGATTCATAAAGCAAATGCTACTGGATCCAAACAAAGAGATAAACAACAGCATCATGATAGCTGGGGACTTTAACACTCCACTGACACAACTGATCAGATCCTCCAAGAAGAAAATAAACAAAGAAACACTGGATTTAAATGGAACTCTAGAACAAATAAGCCTAACAAGTATTTACAGAATATTCTACCCCAAAATTACTGAATATATGTGCTTCTCATCAGCACATGGAACATTTTCTGAGACTGATCACCTCTTAGGCCACAAAACATGCATCAACAAATTTTAAAAAATAGAAACTATACCATGTATCCTCTCAGACCACAATGGAATAAAATGAGAAATCAATTTCAACAGAAACACTCAACTCCACACACAGTAATGGAAATTAAAAAACCTACTGCCGAGCGA
>NW_012148812.1:23647-23948 GCF_000956105.1 Propithecus coquereli | reverse complement strand
GACATATTTACCATGTTAACATCACCCCTGTCAAGACATAAGGCATTTCCTGCACCTTATAATGACAATGCTCCCTCATACTCCCCCAGGCAGTATATTTCTAAGGATAACCACTAATATGACTTCTATCATCAACATACGGTTTTCCCCATTATGCATTTAACATACGTGGAATATAATGCCATTAGTCTTCTGGGGTGTCTGGCTTTTTCCTTCAATATTATGTCTATGATATTCATCCATGATATTACATATACAAGTATTTTATTCATGTTCATTGATGTGGTGGCATCCATTGTAT
>NW_012148812.1:22236-22675 GCF_000956105.1 Propithecus coquereli | reverse complement strand
TATACAAAAAGTAGGAAACTAGATACTCTGTTTCCCTCATAGGTTTTTGACTAACAATATATCTTAGAGAAAATTCAGTATCTTCCATAGTGTTTCCTCATTCTTTTTCTTTTGCAGCACATATTATTACATTTGTTGATATACCATGATTTATTTAACCAGTTCCTCATTGCTGGTAATTTGGTTGCTGACAATATGTTGCTGTATCAAACAGGCTAAAATGAATAAAATAGTACATATGTCATTTCACATGTGAAAGAACTTCCATAAAATAAATCCTAGACATAAAATAGCTGAAATAAACCATATATACATGTATAATTTTGATATATACTGCCAATTTTCTATCCAGGATATTTGTGCCAATGTACACTCTCAACAGTAGTATATCAAACTTACTATTTCCTTAGTCTCACAAAGAGTCTTATCAACATTGGAT
>NW_012148812.1:18552-18921 GCF_000956105.1 Propithecus coquereli | reverse complement strand
ATTTTCATAAGTTTTATTTGGAACACATCTGAAATTTATCTGACTTCTGAATAAATTCCATTGTCACACAAATAAGAAATTTCCCTCTAACCTCACTAATATTTCCCAGCAAAAAGTCTTCCCATACTAAAAATACCCTCCTTCAACAAATAAATAAGCTCATGGAATTGTCACTAAACTCATTGTATTTGTTCATACTCTCTACTAGGGAGCCTATATACAATCATAACTGGATAATTCCAGGCAATACAGTAAAAGTTATATGATTTTTTTCCTTCCACTAGCTCAAATGCTTTATTGTGTGTGTTTTATAACTTATGCTACAAGAAAGAAGATCCAAAAAGATTTCACTTGTTATTAAAAACAAAT
>NW_012148812.1:16983-17324 GCF_000956105.1 Propithecus coquereli | reverse complement strand
AGACCTTAAAGCTCAGATTTAGAAATTGTATCAATAAAAAATAACTGTATGAATAGAACTGTTCAATTTACAGCATCAAGTAGACATAATAATGGGGCAAACTGTATATATGTGCCAAAGACTTCCATACACAGGGATCTCCTCTTAGGAAGCTGAGATTTGCACGTGGTCCCCTGTGACATATGTTATTCCTAATTGAACTGCATCTTTTTCTGCACTAAACTGGTATTTGAAGACTAAGACTCTTTTACAACTGAATGAAAAATGAAAATAAAATCATAAAAAAATTCACTGTGGTTCATAAGAAAATTTACATTATTTCAAATCGTGTGGAATTGACT
>NW_012148812.1:11655-11969 GCF_000956105.1 Propithecus coquereli | reverse complement strand
GCCCTCAAAATTGGACTAAATTATATTAATACTATGGGCTTTCCTGGTTCTCCAGCTTACAAAAGGCATATCGTGGAACCTCTCAAATTCATAATTATGTGAGCCAATTCCTAAAATAAATCTCCTATTAAATATCTCTATATATCTTATTCATTCTGTTTTTCTGGAGAATTCTCTTAAAAATTTTAGTACCAGGAGTAGGGTTAGGAAAGACACACTTGTTGGAGGTGGGGTGGGGAGACCTTGTTCATCAGCAAAGAAGACTCCTAAGAATGTAGGGGCTCAATATCCCCAGCTTCATTAGGATCTTCCCA
>NW_012148812.1:0-410 GCF_000956105.1 Propithecus coquereli | reverse complement strand
TTTTTGATATATTTGTTAGTTTACTGTTCTCTAATTGAATAAGATGATATATTAAAGCAATTTCAGATTAAGGACCAAACCTTGAATAACTGACTGATAGGAATAATTTCTATACATCTTTTCTGTCCCATTTTCTATTTCTCCTAATCAAAGCTGAGCAATTGCTGAAGACTGAATTGTCAAGCAACATTGTGATGAACAATGAAAGCCTCAGAACTGAGCATAAAATATGTTCAGTTCCTTCTAAAACAGGCAATACTTCAGATCTAGGAAGAAAAATGTAATGATCTATGATGTAAAATCAGCCTAATTCCGTGTGAACATTAACATTATTTTCTTGCTTCTCTGAATGGGTCATTATTTTAAGGTTAATAATTTTAAAACTCCCAAGAATATCATAGAAATTGCTT
>NW_012148811.1:7696-8716 GCF_000956105.1 Propithecus coquereli | reverse complement strand
CTCCCGCTCTCACGACGTGACACTCCCACTCTCGCCACCTGACGCTCCCTCTCGCCACCTGACGCTCCCGCTCTCACGACGTGACACTCCCACTCTCGCCACCTGACGCTCCCTCTCGCCACCTGACGCTCCCTCTCTCACGACGTGACACTCCCACTCTCGCCACCTGACGCTCCCTCTCGCCACCTGACGCTCCCGCTCTCACGACGTGACACTCCCACTCTCGCCACCTGACGCTCCCTCTCGCCTTGTGACGCTCCCGCTCTTGCCACATGACGCTCCCTCTCACCTTGTGACACTCCCGCTCTTGCCACATGACGCTCCCTCTCGCCTTGTGACACTCCCGCTCTTGCCACATGACGCTCCCTCTCGCCTTGTGACGCTCCCGCTCTCACGACGTGACACTCCCACTCTCGCCACATGACGCTCCCCGCCTTGTGACGCTCCCGCTCTCACGACGTGACACTCCCACTCTCGTCACCTGACGCTCCCTCTCGCCACCTGACGCTCCCTCTCGCCTTGTGACACTCCCGCTCTCGCCATGTGACGCTCCCTCTCACCTTGTGACACTCCAGCTCTCGTCATGTGACGCTCCCGCTCTCGCCATGTGACGCTCCCTCTCACCTGGTGACACTCCAGCTCTCGCCACGTGCCGCTCCCTCTCGCCACGTGAGGCGCCCTCTCGCCACGTGCCGCTCCCTCTCGCCACGTGACGCTCCCTCTCGCCATGTGACACTCCGGCTTGCCCCTCGCTTTCCACCGTGACTGGAAGCCTCCTGAGGTCCTCACCAGAAGCAGGTGCTGGTGCCGCGCCTCCGGTACAGCTGCAGAGCCCTGAGCCAAACGAACCTCTTTTCTGTATAAATTACCCAGTCAGGTCGGACTAGGACAACACCCACGCCGCGGGCCGGCGCCCTGGCGCGCCGTGGTGGGGCAGACGCAGGCCCGCACGCCGGCGTCCGCTTGGACCTTCCGCCCACCGATGCCCAAGGCCGTTGGGCTCCATCCTCCTCTGCCCGC
>NW_012148811.1:5240-7646 GCF_000956105.1 Propithecus coquereli | reverse complement strand
CCTTGTGACGCTCCCGCTCTCACGACGTGACACTCCCACTCTCGCCACATGACGCTCCCTCTCGCCTTGTGACGCTCCCGCTCTCACGACGTGACGCTCCCGCTCTCGCCATGTGACGCTCCCTCTCACCTTGTGACGCTCCCGCTCTCGCCATGTGACGCTCCCTCTCACCTGGTGACACTCCAGCTCTCGCCACGTGCCGCTCCCTCTCGCCATGTGACACTCCCGCTCGCCATGTGACACTCCCGCTCTCGCCATGTGACACTCCCGCTTGCCCCTCGCTTTCCACCGTGACTGGAAGCCTCCTGAGGTCCTCACCAGAAGCAGGTGCTGGTGCCGCGCCTCCGGTACAGCTGCAGAGCCGTGAGCCAAACGAACCTCTTTTCGGTATAAATTACCCAGTCAGGTCGGACTAGGTCAACACCCACGCCGCGGGCCGGCGCCCTGGGGCGCCGTGGTGGGGCAGACCCAGGCCCGCACGCCGGCGTCCGCTTGGACCTTCCGCCCACCGATGCCCAAGGCCGTTGGGCTCCATCCTCCTCTGCCCGCGGCCTCCCCGCGTTCCAGGAGCTGAACAGCACCCCGTGCGCCAGCCGCTTCCGGTGCCACCGGATGTGCCGGCGCAGGGACGCGCGGCGGGCGGGGTTTCCATGGCGGGGCCTGACCCGCAGCTGGGAGACGAGGGCTTCACCTCCGGGTCCCCTCCGCTGGTTGGGCTGCGAACCTTCTAGACCCGGCCGCAGGCTGGACACCTGCTTGCTTGTTCCCCAGGCCCTGCTCAAGGGCAGAGCTCCAGGTGCTGCTGCTTTACGAGGGGGCCGAGTGTCCTTGGCGCGCCCGCCCGGGAGACAGCCACGGCCGTGGGAGGCGCCCCGGGCCGGGCCGTGGGTAGTGGCCTCTCCACGCAGGTCAGTCTGCGACTCCTGGGAAACCTGCACCTTGACCTCCCGAGCGGGGCCAGCGGCTCTGGAATCTTCCCCTTTCGCAGCTGGACAGGGAAGCGGGGCGGTGGGCCCATTTTGCACGGGCTGACGTGGGAGCTTCATTCCGGAAGAGTTCTTTAAAGCAGCCGTCCCCGGCTTCTTCGGCCCCAGGGACCAGTTCCGTGGAAGAGTCTTTCCGTGCACCGGGGTCGGGGGGCTGGGGCTCCGTGGCGGTTCCTAACGGGCCCCAGACGGATACCGGTCCTCGGCCAGGGAGGTTGGGGACCGCAGCTTTAAATGACCAGCTCGTTTTGTTAGGGTTTGTCCGGATTGCTGAATAAATCCCCAAAGGGAGGGAGCCCAGAGAAGCGGCGAGAGAGAAACTGAAAACTCAGCGTGGCTGTGGATGCTCAGCGCCTTGCGCTCCAGCCCGGGGCGGGGGGGGGCGCGCTCGGCGCTGAGGTGCGGCTCCCCCGCCGGCAGCCCAGGCCCGCGCAAAGCCCCCAGAATTACCCGCTTTGCTGCAAATGGGCTGCGGAATCATTTTCTCCAGGAATTCAGACCATAACATTATTAAATCTCTGCCATCATCATGTGCTTGGGTGTAAATGCAGCCCCAGTATTTCATCCTCTTACATGTTGTAACCTACTGCCACTTGAAAGACACACTTCAAGGGACATTCTTTAAGGGACGTTCTGTTATCCCTGGACTTAATTAACTCTTTGCTTGTCCTCCTTCGTATTTATTGTATTGTTGTGATTCTTCCTCCCCATCAGCGCACCTGCTTATTTCAGAATATTAAAAATGGCCTAATCTACCTCATACCCATTGGGATGGCTTCTATCAGTAAAACAGAAAATAATGAGTTTGGGGAGGCTGTGGAGTGACGGGAACCCTTGTGCGCTGTGCGTGGGGATGTAAGATGGTGCAGCTGCCGTGGGAAACGGGATGGCAGTTCCTTAAAAATTAAGAATAGAATTACCACATTACCAGCAAGTCCACTGCTGGGTACATACCCAAAAGAACGGAAATCAGAGTCTCCAAGAGGTATTTGTGTGCCTGTGTTCATGGCAGCTTTGTTCGGAGTAGCCGAGATGCGGGAGCAGCCTGTGTCCATCCACAGATGGGTGGACAAGCAGCATGTGGTGTAGACACACAGCGGAGTGTTATGCCACCTTACACAGCAGGAAATTCTGACCTGTGATGCAACATAGACAAACCTTAAGGACATTGTGCTGAGTGAAATAAGCTAATCACAAAAAGAAAAATACTATATGAGGTACTTAGAGTGGGCAAATTCATACAGACAAAGTAAAACGGTGGTCGCCAGGGGCTGAGGGGAATGGGGAGTTGGTGTTGAATGGGTAGAGTTTCAGTTTGGGAAGATGGAAAGAGTTCTGGAGATGGATGGCAGTGATGGTTGAATAACAATATGAAAATACTTAGTGCCACTGAATTGTCCACTTAAAAATGGTTAGGATG
>NW_012148811.1:3193-5190 GCF_000956105.1 Propithecus coquereli | reverse complement strand
GTTGGGGAAGTTCAGAGGACTCCGTGAGGGAGTCTGGCCTCTGCTTTAATTTCAAAATGTCTCATCAGACCCAGAACACAATGCCTCTCATGGGATAGAGTCGTCCTTTGTTAGTTTTAGGAATAACACTCATTTTCTGGGGATTTCTGTATATGCACATCAAATTTGATGACTTTTCCCTTATTTTTTTTTTTTTTTTTATTGACAGAGTCTTGCTCTGTTGCCCAGGCTAGAGTGCAGTGGCGTCAGCCTAGCTCACAGCAACCTCAAACTCCTGGGCTCAAGCAATCCTCCTGCCTCAGCCTCCCGAGTAGTTGGGACTACAGGCACTTGCCATGACACCTGGCTAATTTTTTTCTATATGTTTTTAGTTGTCCAGCTAATTTCTTTTTATTTTTTTTAGTAGAGGCAGGTTTTTGCTCTTGATCAGGCTGGTCTCAAACTCCTGACCTCGAGCAATCCTCCTGCCTTGGCCTCCCAGAGTGCTAGGATTACAGGCGTGAGCCACTGCGCCTGGCTGATTTTTCTCTTATTAATCTGCTTTATTGTGAGTTGATTTTCCAGCGAACCTTCTGAGGGCAGGGTTCCTTCAACCCTCTGTCCCGGACTCTGTCCCACCCGGGAATTCCTGCCTGGGAAGAGGTCCTCCCTGGGGCTTGAGCTATGTCCTTGTTAACTACCCTGTCATTGTGGGTAACAGCAGCAACCATTCATCTGAGCAGGCCTCTGCCTGTGCTTGGGGCCATATGTTTGGGGGAAGAGTCAGAGGACTTTGAGAGAACGGTCAGGCCTCTGTTAAATTCCAGTTGTTTAATTAGATCCAGAGCAAAAACTCTCATGAGCAAAGTGTCAAGGAGCATACTTCCAGATTTTATTTCTTCCCATCTAAAAAGCACCTTTTACCCTGCTTAAGAAAAGGGAGAAGAGGAAAAAGCAAAGGTACTATAGCTGCTGCGATGGAAGCCCCATTCCACCGGCACCCCCAGCAGGGCACAGAAGAGATGAAGGCAGATGTGTGCAGATAGTTGGTGGTGGTGGGGGGCGCTCAGTGGGCTGCACACATCTCGCTGGCCATCCCCCCCAAGGGTGCCAGAGAGGTGGTTTGACGCTCTTTTATAGAATTGGCAGAATTAGGCTCACAGGGTCTCACGTCCCATATTTCAGTTGCCGAGCACCAGTCACGCTGCCTTAACTCACCTCGAAGTGGACATAAGTCTGCGGACACGACATTCCCCAGATGGCTTGGACTTACGCGGAAAACTGACCCGAATCACACAGTGAGTAGTGTGACAAGACCAGTATGGAGGGTCCCCAACTTACAATGGTTCGACTTACAAGTTTTTGACTTTGCAGCCATGCAGAGATGACATGCATTTAGTAGGAATCACACTGCAGGCGCTGGGCAAGCATTCTGTCTCTCACTCTCAGGACGGTGTTCCGTAAGTTACGTGGGGTAGCCAACCCTTCAGTATAAAATACGCTTTGTGTGAGATGATTTTGCCCAACTGTGGGCTAAGTGTTCTGAGAACGTTCAAGGTAGGTTAGGCATATGACACGCCTTTTCAACTTACAATAATTTCAACCCGTGACAGGTTTATTGGGGCATAACCCCATGGTAAATTGAGGAGCATCTGTATTTGTGGCGTGAACAAGGACACAGCACGGTTGCAGAGTTGGCTTGACCATTTCGTAAGCTGAGCAGAGAAAGAACTTTGATTTTGTTTCTCAGGGAGTTTACATCCATTGGATCTAAGTGACCATATGGTGACTGGTCAGGGCACAGAGCCCCCTGTGACCCCCAGGTTAGGGTTTATAGCTGTGCCATCATTTCTCTTCCTTTTCCGTGGAGCCTGGGAGGAGGGTTCAGGGCAGAGGGAAGGTGGGTCCCATAGAGCCAGCACTGGCAGGAGTGACAGGCGTGTGGCAGGGCCAGTCCCTGGGGTGGTTCCCTTTGGTTTCCTAACCCTGGGAGATGCAGACGGTGTTCTGTGAGAGTG
>NW_012148811.1:0-2843 GCF_000956105.1 Propithecus coquereli | reverse complement strand
CAGGCCCGCACGCCGGCGTCCGCTTGGACCTTCCGCCCACCGATGCCCAAGGCCGTTGGGCTCCATCCTCCTCTGCCCGCGGCCTCCCCGCGTTCCAGGAGCTGAACAGCACCCCGTGCGCCAGCCGCTTCCGGTGCCACCGGATGTGCCGGCGCAGGGACGCGCGGCGGGCGGGGTTTCCATGGCGGGGCCTGACCCGCAGCTGGGAGACGAGGGCTTCACCTCCGGGTCCCCTCCGCTGGTTGGGCTGCGAACCTTCTAGACCCGGCCGCAGGCTGGACACCTGCTTGCTTGTTCCCCAGGCCCTGCTCAAGGGCAGAGCTCCAGGTGCTGCTGCTTTACGAGGGGGCCGAGTGTCCTTGGCGCGCCCGCCCGGGAGACAGCCACGGCCGTGGGAGGCGCCCCGGGCCGGGCCGTGGGTAGTGGCCTCTCCACGCAGGTCAGTCTGCGACTCCTGGGAAACCTGCACCTTGACCTCCCGAGCGGGGCCAGCGGCTCTGGAATCTTCCCCTTTCGCAGCTGGACAGGGAAGCGGGGCGGTGGGCCCATTTTGCACGGGCTGACGTGGGAGCTTCATTCCGGAAGAGTTCTTTAAAGCAGCCGTCCCCGGCTTCTTCGGCCCCAGGGACCAGTTCCGTGGAAGAGTCTTTCCGTGCACCGGGGTCGGGGGGCTGGGGCTCCGTGGCGGTTCCTAACGGGCCCCAGACGGATACCGGTCCTCGGCCAGGGAGGTTGGGGACCGCAGCTTTAAATGACCAGCTCGTTTTGTTAGGGTTTGTCCGGATTGCTGAATAAATCCCCAAAGGGAGGGAGCCCAGAGAAGCGGCGAGAGAGAAACTGAAAACTCAGCGTGGCTGTGGATGCTCAGCGCCTTGCGCTCCAGCCCGGGGCGGGGGGGGGCGCGCTCGGCGCTGAGGTGCGGCTCCCCCGCCGGCAGCCCAGGCCCGCGCAAAGCCCCCAGAATTACCCGCTTTGCTGCAAATGGGCTGCGGAATCATTTTCTCCAGGAATTCAGACCATAACATTATTAAATCTCTGCCATCATCATGTGCTTGGGTGTAAATGCAGCCCCAGTATTTCATCCTCTTACATGTTGTAACCTACTGCCACTTGAAAGACACACTTCAAGGGACATTCTTTAAGGGACGTTCTGTTATCCCTGGACTTAATTAACTCTTTGCTTGTCCTCCTTCGTATTTATTGTATTGTTGTGATTCTTCCTCCCCATCAGCGCACCTGCTTATTTCAGAATATTAAAAATGGCCTAATCTACCTCATACCCATTGGGATGGCTTCTATCAGTAAAACAGAAAATAATGAGTTTGGGGAGGCTGTGGAGTGACGGGAACCCTTGTGCGCTGTGCGTGGGGATGTAAGATGGTGCAGCTGCCGTGGGAAACGGGATGGCAGTTCCTTAAAAATTAAGAATAGAATTACCACATTACCAGCAAGTCCACTGCTGGGTACATACCCAAAAGAACGGAAATCAGAGTCTCCAAGAGGTATTTGTGTGCCTGTGTTCATGGCAGCTTTGTTCGGAGTAGCCGAGATGCGGGAGCAGCCTGTGTCCATCCACAGATGGGTGGACAAGCAGCATGTGGTGTAGACACACAGCGGAGTGTTATGCCACCTTACACAGCAGGAAATTCTGACCTGTGATGCAACATAGACAAACCTTAAGGACATTGTGCTGAGTGAAATAAGCTAATCACAAAAAGAAAAATACTATATGAGGTACTTAGAGTGGGCAAATTCATACAGACAAAGTAAAACGGTGGTCGCCAGGAGCTGAGGGGAATGGGGAGTTGGTGTTGAATGGGTAGAGTTTCAGTTTGGGAAGATGGAAAGAGTTCTGGAGATGGATGGCAGTGATGGTTGAATAACAATATGAAAATACTTAGTGCCACTGAATTGTCCACTTAAAAATGGTTAGGATGATAAATATATTAAGTGTATTTTATCACAATAAAAAAATTGAGAAAAAAGCCCTGCAGCCCAATGAAAGACAGAAGTGAATCTTCCTTGGCAGACGCGGGCTGGCCTGGCCACACACGCCGTGGTGCGGGGCTGAGCTGGTGCAGTGGTGAATGCAGCCTCGGGAGCAATTTGTCTACAAAGGAAGACAGAGGACACACCAAATACCAGCGCCCAACTAGAGTGCCTCAGGGAGGGAGACAGAGGATGTTTTGCTAATCCAGAAAAGGGAACAATTACTTCCAGGGGTGAGAGTTCGAGACCGGACCTAGCTTATTTATTTATTTTTTTTGTAGAGACAGGATCTTGCTGTGTTATCAACGCTGGTCTTGAATTCCTGGCCTCAAGCGATCCTCCTGCCTCAGCCTCCCAAAATGCTGGGATTACAGACATGCGCCACCACATCCAGCCTCCAACAGAAAACAATTTTCATTAGGTTTCTCATGTGTATCCTTCCGGTTTTTCTTTATGCCAGAAGCTTTTTATCTCATAACTTTCATCTTATTTAAAATTCTCAATTCTTAATTTTTCTCCTTCAGGCTCCTCCTCATTCACTGTCACCAGCTCATGACTCCTCCTCAGATGGGGATATTTGGGGACTGGGTGGGGTGGGAGGGAGGCAGAGTCAAGAGAATTGTGGGGGAGGGTGCTGGCCAGACCCTCAGTATCCAGGGGCCTGGGGTTTGGAGTCTTCTGATCCTTCTGGAGCCCTTCAGTTGGGGAAGTTCAGAGGACTCCGTGAGGGAGTCTGGCCTCTGCTTTAATTTCAAAATGTCTCATCAGACCCAGAACACAATGCCTCTCATGGGATAGAGTCGTCCTTTGTTAGTTTTAGGAATAACACTCATTTTCTGGGGATTTCTGTATAT
>NW_012148810.1:24049-25202 GCF_000956105.1 Propithecus coquereli | reverse complement strand
CTGCACTCTAGATTAGTGATTACTGTGGAAATCAGGGCATATAATTTTAGCTTGCACCTTAGAATACAATTTCCACCACTTATTTTTATTTGGTGGTAGTGGGAATTGGTGCTCTTGAGCCATAATTTTGAAATAATTTCTTATCATTCTACAGGGTCTCTGAGAAAACAATATTTTAGAAAACAATTTTCTGGAATCTTCTATAGTGTTCTCTCTAGTAAGGATAGTACTGGATTAGTAATTGGAAAGTCTTCAGCAAGAGTCATGTGAATTTTTTCTAATAAAACAGGTCTTGCTGTCTCAAAGCCAGAGCTGATCACATGTCTGGAGCAAAGGATAGAGCCCTGGATTATGAAGAAAGAGGAAAAAATAGCTAAACATTCAGGTAGGTGAGATTCAGTAAAGCAGATAACAAATGTTAGAGAGCCAAAGCTCAAGGAGGAAGGCAGATATTAAAAAGTGGTTTGGAATGCTCTGCTCTATTGGAAATGGTTTTTGAGAAGCCTGTGTATGTTTCTCTTTCTCTTACAGAAGGACATCTTCTGTCCCATGCTCTTAAACTCTCTAACAACTGTACCCCTGCAGTGTTCTTCCTTAGAATTCAGTGAGAGCCAAACTTCTTGTCATGGCTTATAAGGGACTACATTATCTGTCCGCACTTCTATTTTTTGGGGGGATATGGGAATATCTGTACCTATTTCGAAGACCTCTACATTAAACCATCCTTTGACAGGGTTTTGCTCTGCTGCCCCTCTGGAGTACAAGGGCTGATCATAGCTCACTGCAACAACAAACTTCTGGGCTCCAGCGATCCTACTACCTCAGTCTTCCAAGTAGCTAGGACTATGGGCATGAGCCACCATGGCCAGCTAATTTTTCATTATTATTATTTTCTTGTAAAAATGGAGTCTCGTTATGTTTCTGGGGCTGCTTTCAAGATCCTGGCCTCAACTGATCCTCCTTCCTTGGCCTCCCAAAGTGCTGGGATTATAGGTGTGATCCACCATGCCCAGTTCCATGTTTTAATTTTCTTTTGTTGTCTGATTTCTGAAATGTGTAAAGGGAAATAGTGGAGATATTGGGATTTGTTTCATTAATGCTAGAAACACTAGGGACAGATATTCATATTTTCTGCATCATGATTTCCAATTCT
>NW_012148810.1:20725-22089 GCF_000956105.1 Propithecus coquereli | reverse complement strand
ATTGGATAGTTTATTAGTGTATAGAAAAACAACTTATATTTGTACGTAAATTTTCTATCCTGTAACTTAACTGAGTGGTTTTATTACTTTATATAGTTTTTTTCCTATTTTATTTATGGTTTTTGATATATAAGATAATGTCATCTGCAAACAGTGTCATTTTTTACTTTTTGCTTTCTAATTTAAGTGGATTCTTGTTATGTACTTGCCCAATTTTTCTGCTTGGGTCTTGTAGTAATAAGATGAAAGAGAAGCATTAAGAGTGGGATCCCTGTAGCCTTACATTGGTATCTGTGCACGTGAAGGATCAAATACTTTTTTCAGTTTTTATAAATTGGTTTTGGAGGGAAAAATATTTTCTTTTTGGTATTTGGGCTAAAGGTATCTTCACTGAAGAGTTGCTGTAGTTAGGTTACAAGGCTGCCTCTTGCTCTGAAGTGGAGTCTGCATTTGGTAGGCCAGTTCTGAAGGGTCTCGGTGGTTTTCAATCCTCTCTTGTTTCTGGGTAAACTGGTTGCCTTCAGGATTTTGATCCGTATGACCCTTACTAGGGTAAGCTTGTGCAGTTGAGTGCTTGTATGGTGGGGCTGATACAAGATGTGTGGATGGGTGTGGCTCCCACTGAGTCCCTTGGAACTTTCCCTTCAGGTCACTGCGTGGATCTATGCACTGAAAGAACTGTACACGGACTACAGTTGAGATGCTGTATCAGAGTCATAGGTCTGCTTTACAGATGATAGCAAGAACAAGTTATTCAGGTCTGCCTCCATGGCTGCAGATAGGTGTGTCTCTCCGAAAGTCTCTGGACAAGCAGCACCACTCCAACTTTGTCACAAGGAACAGTTGAAGACTCTGTGTATCCAAGTTGGTTGACCCATGTTGTAGTCTGTACTCAGGACAATGGGTCCTTAATTTTGCCACCTGGATGAGAGCCTGAATATTCAAAATACCCCTCCCGGATCTATGGTTTCATTAAGGTTTAATGACCTTCTATTTAAGTCCCCAAATTCAGATAAATGTAATTTTATGTGCATGGCTGCCAAATTTTTGTTGTTGTTTGGGAAAGCACAAGTGGATCCTTCCCCTCCCACCATATTGATAATATTACTCTCCCTATATATTTTTAATTTCTGATCTGCTCTATTTCAATTCTTTATAATTTTAGAATCAAAGCTTCAGAATAACGTGGCATAATTTCAATTTCTCTACATTCTCACCATATGTATGTATGTATGCATGTGTATATGTATTTATTTACTTAAAAGTTCTCAATGTAATGGATGTGAGGTGAAATCTCATTGTGATTTTGCTTTACACTTCTCTAAAGATTAACAATTTTCAGGATCCTTTCAAATTCTGTTTGG
>NW_012148810.1:13614-14897 GCF_000956105.1 Propithecus coquereli | reverse complement strand
TTGTTTTTTTTTATCCATTTCGCCAGCCTGTGTCTCTTGAGAGGGGAGTTCAAACCATTCACATTTATTGAGAGAACTGATAAGTGGGGTTAATTATTCATTCTGTTGGGTTGCATTTTGTTGCTTTCTTTTCTGTCTTCAGCCATTGTGGAATCTAGCCTTTGATCTTTAACTTTTGAGTGGTTTCACATTTGAGAGTGTTTATTGTGCTGATCCTTGTGTAATTCTGTTTTGAGTACTTCTTGGAGAGCTGGTCCTGTCTTGGTGAATTCCCTCAGTCTTTCCTTATCTGAGAATGTCTTTATTTCTCCTTCATATATGAAACTTAGTTTTGCAGGGTACAAGATTCTAGGCTGGACATTATTCTGTTTCAGAAGAGTGAGAATAGGGCTCCAGTCTCTTCTTGCTTGTAGGGTTTCAGTTGAGAAATCTGGAGTAATTCTGACGGGCTTTCCTTTGTATCTTACTTGTTTCTTTCGCCTTACAGCTTGTAGAAGGGCGTCTTTAGTGAATATTTTGGTAATTCTGATTAGTGCATGACATGATGTCTTCCTATTTGTATTGAATCTCCCTGCTGTCCGTTGGCCTTCTTGTACCTGTATATCTAGATTGTTAGCAAGGCCTGGGAAATGCTCCTCTATCAATTCTTCAAATAGCTTATCCAGCCTTTGAGTGTTTCCTTCTTTACCTTCCAGAAAACGTATCACCCTCAGGTTCAATTTTTTTCACAGAATCCCACATTTTTTATAGGCTTATTTCTTTTCTCTTAATTTTGTGCCGATCTCTGTGACTAACTTATTTAATTGGAAGGCGTTGTCTTTGATCTCTGAGATTCTTTCTTGTGTTTGATCTACCCTGTTCTTGAGACTTTCCACGGTGTTTTGTAGTTCCCGAATAAGTCTTTCATTTCCAGGAGATCGGTTTGATTTTTCCTTTTTTTTTCAGGATATTAATGCGGTACAGATGTTTACGTTACATATGTTGCCCTTGCTCCTCCCCGCCCTCTCCCCCCCTAAATCCGAGTTTCAAATATGTCCATCCTTTGGGTGGTGCGCATTGCACTCTTTGTGTATGCAAATACCCGTCCCCTCCTCCTTCCTCCACCCTTCCCCCTCCCCCCTCCACCCTGCCCAACATCCAATAGATGTTATTCTTATATGTGCATTTATATGTTGATCGGTTAATACCAATTTGATGGTGAGTACATGTGGTGCTTGTCTTTCCATTCTTGGGATACCTCACTTAGTAGAATGTGTTCCAGCTCTATCCAGGAGTATACAAGA
>NW_012148810.1:2688-2932 GCF_000956105.1 Propithecus coquereli | reverse complement strand
CTGTTTTGGGTTCCTGTACCTACCTCTTGTTCCTCTAGAGAGGCCCTCTTGTTCCACGGGTGGTGGGTGGGGCCCTGAGACTTCCAAGTGTGTCCTCTTAGTTGGGTCAGGACCAGGAGTGAGTTGGATGTGCCTGAGTTGGGTAAGCCTGCCCTCAGGCTCTACAACTACTGTTAGCAAGGGTGAAAGAGCTGCCCTTTGTTTCTGTGCAAAGCTGCTGGGAGGGGCTGAAATGGCTCCACTC
>NW_012148810.1:904-1229 GCF_000956105.1 Propithecus coquereli | reverse complement strand
TGGTAGGGAGGGGGAAGGAGAGGATAGAGTATTGTGGCGTCTGCCGATAGGCTCGGTTCTGTGCCCAGGGAGGTGCTCCAAGGGAGCTGGGAGCCCAGCCCTGAGTCCGCAAGAGGCCACTGCTCATCGGCGGCAGCCGTCTCTGGGCTGGTGTTGACAGGTCTCTCCAACTGCTCAGGAGCGCACCAACAGTCCTAGATGCAAGGGAGGGGAAAGTTAACCACTCAAACTACACTTGTTACTGTTCTCCAAGCCTCTCAGGACCTTTCTCCTTCCCATTCTCCTCTGCAACGTCTTCCCATGGAGTCTCCTGTAGTTTCAGGCA
>NW_012148810.1:0-276 GCF_000956105.1 Propithecus coquereli | reverse complement strand
CCAGTATTCCCCAAGGGGAAGTGTCCCCCTGGCAGAGTTTTCTGAGAGTAGAGAGAAGACACTATAGTTAATGTGGCCACCTCAGCCCCTTCTGGACCCAGAGGCATGGAATAGACCTGTAACATACACATATCTGTGACCAGCATTTGTGGATCTGGAGAGTAGCATGACCCAACCTAATCTCACCCAGCCGAATTCCCCACATGCCTCTTCTGTCATAGTAAATAAATGACTTACCTAGAAGTTTGAGGGCCCCACTCACCACCTGGGGCATTG
>NW_012148809.1:26815-28359 GCF_000956105.1 Propithecus coquereli | reverse complement strand
GACTCAGCGATGCGCCTGCGCTGGTGCGGGGGTGGGGAGGTGGGTGGGATGCGTACCAGACGAGGTAAAAATAACTGTTCCAGAAGCAGTTTCCGAAAACGAGTCGCCGCCTCTGGCTGTTTGTTGCCAGGAAAATGGGGACAGATAAAGATGCCGTTTTCTGAGCAGCTGCCCCTCCATCTGCAGGGCCGCCGGCCGCCGTCCAGGCGGGTTGACAAATCCAGGCCTGAGACCCCTGCGCGTGCTCCGGGGTGGACGCCGTGCGGGAAGGACGTGAGGCGTCCTGGGTCGTCCCACGCAGTTTACAGACGGTTTGAGGGAAGACGCTTCCAGGTAGGTGGCGTTAAACTGAAACGAAATGGAGAAGCTTGGCGTGTGGACTCCGCGAACGTGGCTCTCGCGGCTCTGCCGGCCTCGGCGAGGTGCGAGGAGCACAAGCGCATGTGGCACGTGGCGCGGAAGCCGAGGCGCCAGTGGTGGCAGCAGAGCGGCAGGCCCAGGCGTGAGGGACTCGCCCCGACTTCCACGGGTCCTCACGGGGCCGCACCAGGCCACACGGTCGGCAGATCACAGCGCTGTGGCGCAGGGCACAGTGACGTCCCACACCCCCGGGTGACGCCCTTCTTGGCCAGACTCTGCCTGGAACCGACTTCCTGCAGGGGAGGCCGGCGTGTGTCCGTGGCCGACAGCACCCGCAGTGCCCCGAGCTCGGCCATCGTTCCGTGCCCCTCTCCTCCCCGTCCGCAGGGAGGGCTTCTGAGGCTCGGAGCTGCCCAGGCGTCGCTCCGGGAGGTTGTGGGTGACCTGGACCTGTGCGCCACAGAAAGGCGTTGGAAGGTTGGGCATGTCCCTAAGACGCCCAAGAGCCTAGCTCAATGGAGAGTTTAACAAACAAGCTGAGACTGGCCAGTGTTAGAAGATCCGGTCGGTTCATTTTTAACTCAGTGACTCATGACATTTACTGAGAGCCTCAGATGCGTCAGGCCAGGGGCCCAAGGGGATGGAGTCTGACTGTTGACACCAGGGAGGCACAGCTCAGTGGGGAGAGCTGAGCGAGCAGAGGCTCGTCATGGCATGTGGCCTGTGGTACCTGGGAGGTGGTACCTGGGAGGTGGTACCTGGGAGGTGGCCCGTGGTAACTGGGAGGTGGCCCATGGTACCTGGAAGGTGGTACGTGGTACCTGGGAGGTGGCCCGTGGTACCTGGGAGGTGGCCCGTGATACCTGGGAGGTGGCCCGTGGTACCTGGAAGGTGGTATGTGGTACCTGGGAGGTGGCCTGTGGTCGTGCTTCACGGGAGAGATGGAGAGAGGTGAGGGAGAGGGAGAGAGACACACACGGAGGGAACCTCTGCTCTGGGTCTCTGTGCCTCGAATTGGCAAATGTCCGTGGAAAGAAAAAGCAAAGTGACGGTGGGGTGAACTCTGTTCCCTCCAACCTCGCCGGGCTCTGCGACTGACCACGGAGCAGCTACATGTGGCTCGTCTGAGGGTCTGGTCTGGGGAACGCTAAGGAGGGGCCGTGGAAGAGGAGGCAGGTCCCGGC
>NW_012148809.1:23752-24120 GCF_000956105.1 Propithecus coquereli | reverse complement strand
GAGCGAACAGAAACTAACGGAGAACGACAACTGGAAAATCCCCAGATGTTTAGAAATTAAGCAACGTGCTTCGAAATAACACGTGGGTCAAAGGAGACATTCACATGAAAATGGAAAACAGCTGAATTAAATGGTAACGAGCGTAATACGTACAAAACGTGGCTGTGGACGGCGCAGCTCGGACGCTTGTGCTAGGAAGGAAGCCGAGAACCAATGATCTAGTCGCCCCACTCGAGAAGCTAGAAAAAGAGCAAGTGAAGGTCAAGG
Organism: Propithecus coquereli; assembly: GCF_000956105.1. Classification (NCBI taxonomy): domain Eukaryota; kingdom Metazoa; phylum Chordata; class Mammalia; order Primates; family Indriidae; genus Propithecus; species Propithecus coquereli. The sequence continues at coordinate 23,853 of NW_012148809.1, read as the reverse complement.
AGGAAGAATAACAGAAACAATAAATTTGAGAGTGGAAACAAATACCGTGGAAAATATAAAAGAGAAATTAATAAAGCCAAGAATTGTTTCATTGAAAATGT
>NW_012148809.1:994-20992 GCF_000956105.1 Propithecus coquereli | reverse complement strand
AGGTGCTCCCCTGCCCCTCCACCCTGTGAGGTACTCCCCACCCCTCTTCCTCCCTTCGAGGTGCTCCCCTGCCCCCCTCCCTACCCCTCCTCCCTTCGAGGTGCTCCCCTGTCCCTCCTCCCTGTGAGGTGCTCACAGTGCTTCACTCTCTGGCTCCCATCTGTCTGTCCCTGTCCTCCACCCCATATGGAGACAGTCAATGAACTAGGAGTTTCCCAATTGGGTCTGAAAGCCGTGTTGTTCGTGTCACCGTGGTACCCTGTAGGGCAGCGGTCCCCAACCTTTATGGCACCAGGGACTGGTTTCATAGAAGACAATTTTTCCATGGACTGGGCTGGGGGGCTGCGGAGCTCTGTGGCCCAGTCCCCAGCAGGCCACGGATGGTGGGGGTGGGGCTGCAGCTGCAGGTACAGCCACGAAGCCTCTTCCTTCCAGCTCTGCTGAGGAGCGTTGGACGAATGAGTGTGGCATTTAACGGCGGTGTCTGACGGTCCGACCTGCGTGCACCAGGAGCTGGTCGTCGTCGCGTGCAGCCTCTTGGCACCGAGTCTCCTCACAGTCACCGTCTTCTGTGGGGAGAACGCCTGAACTCTCGCGTGGGTAGAAGCTCCTCCCTGCCCTCCACGCGGCTCCTGTTGAAGGGGCAGCGGGTCCTCCATGCTGGCTGCGTCCTGCACGTCCCTCCCGCCACACGTGTCTGCCTGTCTCTGCTGACCTCAAGGTGCCACCCGCTCCCCTCCGGGGCTCCTTCCTCCCTGCCCTCCTCACCCGCCTCTGCCGCCTGCCGGGCACAGCAGACTGCCTGGAGGCCAGACCCGGCCGCCGGGCCGTCCACTCCGTGGCACCAGCTCTGGGGGGTTGTGGCCGTGCTGGGGGTCCCTGAGCCTGGCACCGTCTGGGTTCCGGCGATGGCCGCTCCTCTGAGAGCATCTCTGCTCCAGTGTGACCCTGCCCCCGGGCCAGCTCCGGGACCCCTGCTCTGACGGGCCCCTGTGCCCAGGCAAGCACCGCGTGTACTCAGAACACAGCTCTCGTCTGTCCCGAGGCCAGTCCGTGTCTCCCTCCTACCGCTGCAAGGGGGCCCTGAGGCAGGTGGCTGTCCCCGAGGACCCACAGCCACGGGGTGATGGATGCCAGATGGGCCAGGCCTTCTTGTGGCTGTGTGGCCCGGGTGGCTCCCCCTCCAGAATTTCGGAGCCTGAAGCTGCTTCTCTGTTCATCACGGGTCTCAAAGTCCCCCAGTGACGAGCACAGGGAGGGAAACTGTTTTGGATGAGGTTTTCGGCAAGGTCAATATCATTCATTTTATTCCTTCTAAATTAGCCTTCTCAGCTGCCTTTGGCAAGGACGTCCCCGCAGATTCAGGCGGATGGATGGCCCGTGCTGCACCCCTGCACCCCCTGCCCTCTCCTCGAGAGGGGGGGCTCCAGCGCAGATGCGGGGGCCTGGCGTGGGCAGTGAGCTCGGGGACAGCTCATGTGTGTGCGACGGGTCCCCATGGCGTTGCCTTCTCTTTGTGGGACGTTTCCCATGACCTTGGGCCTCTAGGCCTTGGCCACTCGCCTGAGTGCTCAGCACGTCTTGTCTGAGAGCGTCAGGAACGAATCTGACGCTTGAGGCATCAGCTGACCGTGGAGTGTGTGCCCATGAGGTACGTGGGCAGGGCGTGTGGCCACGGCGAGAATCCATCCAGACTTCAGTGCCCTCGGAGACCCCACCTGTCCACAGGAGACCCCTTCTGTCCAAGAGTGACCCTCGCTCGCGGCAGCGCTCCTGGAAGAGCTGGCTCCCCGGCAACAAGGCGACCGTCCCTGAGCAGGTCGCTCGAGTCAGGGAACCCAGCACCGCCTGCGTCCTGATCCACTTGGCCTGCGTGGGGTCATGGGGTTCACGGCTGGGCTCTGCTGGGGTCACGGGGTTGTGGGGAGTGACCAGGTTGGCACCGGGGTGCTTATCTCTGCTCCACTCTGACTCAACGTGTTTCTAACGGTTTGAGGAAGGCGGCGGCCAGGTGACCTCCAGGCTGAACTGGGGAAGAGCCTCAAACGTTTCGGGGTCTCGGAAGGTGGGAGGGGCTGTTGACCACGCAGATTCCTGGGGTCCTTCCATGGCGGCTGATTCTGCAGCACTTGGGGGCCTAGAGTGTGTGTTGCAAACAGGCCCGAGGTGATTCCCAGGCAGGTTCTGGCCTGGTGCAATGGGTGCTAGACTGAGATGTGTGGGTGGGGTGTGTGTCCAGGTGGGGTGTGTCCAGGTAGGGTGTGTGTCCAGGTGGGGTGTGTCCAGGTGGGGTGTGTCCAGGAAGGGTATGTCCAGGTAGGGTGTGTTGAGGTGGGGTGTGTCCAGGTGAGGTGTGTGTCCAGGTGGGGTGTGTGTCCAGGTGGGGTGTGTATAGTGGGATTCTGTGTCCAGGTGGGGTGTGTGTCCAGGTGGGGTGTGTGTCCAGGTGGGGTGTGTGTCCAGGTGGGGTGTGTATAGTGGGATTCTGTGTCCAGGTGGGGTGTGTGTCCAGGTGGGGTGTGTCCAGGTGGGGTGTGTCCAGGTGGGGTGTGTTGAGGTGGGGTGTGTCCAGGTGAGGTGTGTGTCCAGGTGGGGTGTGTACAGTGGGATTCTGTGTCCAGGTGGGGTGTGTGTCCAGGTGGGGTGCATCCAGGTAGGGTGTGTCCAGGTGAGGTGTGTGTCCAGGTGAGGTGTGTGTCCAGGTGGGGTGTGTACAGTGGGATTCTGTGTCCAGGTGGGGTGTGTGTCCAGGTGGGGTGCATCCAGGTAGGGTGTGTCCAGGTGAGGTGTGTGTCCAGGTCGGGTGTGTACAGTGGGATTCTGTGTGCAGGTGGGGTGTGTGTCCAGGTGGGGTGTGTTGAGGTGGTGTGTGTCCAGGCTGCTCTTGTGGGCCACTGTTGGGCTTTCGGCTCCTCCTGCAGCAGAGCTGGACAACACGCTTCCACACGCTTCCCCATCATGAACCTGGACAGGAAATTTCGCTTTGGCCCCAAAGGTTCCAGCTGAGCCGGGGGTGTCCGGGAAGCTGCCAAAGTCGCTCCAGCTTCGCCCTGGGCTGTGAGAAGCAGCAGAGGAAGATGGGCTGGCGCCAGCTTCAAGTGGCGTTGCAGAGCAGGGCCTTCCCGCCGACGTCCCTAAATGAGAGCGTCTCCAAGGGTGACCCAGCTTCAGCCCAAAGCTCAGGATTAACGACACGCTCAGCGAGAGGGAAAATCACATTTCCAGGATATTTTCCAGTGTTTCACTTTGACAAATGTGTTAGAATGTGCTGACGCCCTCTGTTTAGCTGCCTTCATCATAGTCATCCCAGCCGCCTCGCGAGTACCCGATTCCCCAGCGCTCGACGGCGGAAGGTACCCCTGCCCGGCGTGGCCCGTCTGCACGTACCCGGGAGTGGGCAGTCGGCTCCGGGGCCTTTCAGAGCTGAGCCCCAGGGGGACCGTGGCACTCACCAAGGCAGGAAAGGTCCCCTGCGAGCCCTGGTGCCCCACGGCCTGGCCGACCCCCGTGTGCACGGGGCACGTGCGGCCCTTGGGAACTGGATGATTCCGCAGCAAAAGCCTCCGGTGGATGTTCTGGGAGGACACCGAGAGCAGAGGGGGCGCTGGTGCCATCAGTGGGCACACGGCTGGCCGGACGCTGAGCTCCCGGACGTGACATCAACTCCTGAGGCCGCGGAGGGTGGGAGGACCCAGTGCTGACCTGACAGCCCGTCTGTGTCCTCGCTCCTCTGTCCCCAGAACTCCTCACTTCCGGAGTCGAGGGGCCCTGGCGTGGAGAGAGGACACAGCATCCAGGCGTCCCTGCGGCATCCCCGTGGACCCTGGTCACCCTGCTGGAGACGCCAGTGCACAGCCCCCGCTGGGGACGCGGGGGTGAGCGTTTCGCCCGGAGAACGGTCCCAGGACTGTGGGGCAGGTCTGGGCAGGGCCTCGGAGGAGGTGCTTCCTGGACGATGCGCTTCGAGTCCTTGCTGGCGCCAGCTCAGCTGTCCAGGACGGCTGGACCCGGCCCGAGCCCGGCCCTCTCCCCGGCACCGGCTTGCTGAGCGCTGTGGAGAGGGCACCGGCCTGGCCCTTGCTGGCCGGGTTTCCAGGGTCTGAGCCTCCTGTCCCCGGCCTGCCCTCGGGCAGCCCCGGTGTCCATGTGTGAGAAGGAGCCCACCGCCCTTGCCGCAGCCCCCGTCCCTCGTCTGGGGCCCCCTGAGGGCTCTGCTGAGCAGCCTCCCGCCCCTCCCGCCCCAAGGATGCCTCTGGCCTCGGCACCTACATGTCCACGGGGACAGCTGTCCAGTGTCGGCCACGGGAAGCTGGCGGGGTTTCCAGGCTGCCCCGGGCCCAGGCGCGGCTTGCCCAGTCCTGCGCCATCTGGCTGGGGCCTGCAGTGTCCAGGTGCCGGGCTCCTCTCGGGAGGTGCCTAGGACGGCCGATGGGCCACGAGCCTTGAGCCACCAGCCTGGGCGTCCTCCGCCCAAATTTAAGGCCCACCCTGGTTTTCTGTGAGTTGCTGTGGTCATTTTGGCTGGAATTCTCCCAGAGGGTGCGGAATGCTGGTGCTGGGGGGCCAGGGGCCGAGGCTCCCCCCACAGTGGTCGTCTCTGGACTCGGGGGCTTGGCCAGAGAGGCGCAGCCCTGGGCAGAGGACACCGGCCACTCCCCATCAGGTCGAGGGTGACCCTGGGCCCAGCCTGGCCTCTCCCCGCAGCAGGGACGTTCACGGGAATAGTGGCGCTGGGTCCCCTCGCCTGGCGGAGGCAGGCAGCACCCCCTGGATCCTGGACATCTTTGCTGAGGTGCCCGAGATTCCACACCCGTCCACTCGCGCCTGTGCCTCAGTCCAGCGGCCGCGTGGGCAGAGCGGATGTGCTCCACGTTTGTGTCCCGCGCGGGGCTGGGGCTCGCGGCTTTGCACACGGAAGACACAGGCTCTGGCGCCTGACCCGCTCCTCCGGCTCCAGCCTCAGCGGCTTCCAGCTGGGCCGTGATTAATCACAATATGCAAATAGCTCATTTAAAAAAATTAATCATGCCAAGAACGGTCTGATTCATTATTCAGCACGAGCCGTGTGCACAGAATTCCTAACGACCTGCCAAATCGAGGGTCGGGACGACTGTTTCAGACAGAGAGTCCCACGGTCCCCGCGGACGGCTCTGCGCGCTCCCAGCTCCCGCTTCCCTCCCCCACCTTTGGTGTCCGGGGCTTTCTCGGTCTCGTCCCCACCCGACACAGACTTTGTGGGGTTCCAGGGCGCTAGGGGAACCCAGGTCCTTGCTCAGGGCAGCCGGACAAGCCGGGGTCAGCATGGAGACCGGCCAAGAGGTGCTGCAGCCGGGCTTGTCTCTGCACACGGGTCCCGGGTCCCCGTGGCTGACGTGGAGCCGTGCCGTGGCTCAGCGGGTGGCCCCAGCCCGTCCCCATTCCCAGGCCTGCGTGTGCCGGCCCAGAGGTTCCCCTAGGCCTGACCTCAGGGCCCCAGAAGAGAGCCCCCATAGCACTGCCCGTCCTGACACCCTGAGGTCGCCCCGGGTCCCACTGTGACAGCCCTGCCAGACACGCGGCCCCTCACAGCCACTCCGCAGGGCGGCCATTGTGCCCGGATCTGAGCACTGCCCTCTGCACACGGCGGGGTCTGTCCTAGAGCAGGTTGCGCCCTGTTCTCCCCGATCCACGAGGGCCCCGGCCCAGCTCCAGGCCCACAGCGGCCCCGGGGACGGCCTGGTCCCTGCAGGTCGCTGCCCCTCCTCCTCCCGGGGTCCAGGTTCGACGTTGTCACGCACGTTTCATTGCAGGAAAAACGGCGAACCTGCTCTGTGGGCTCACGTGAGCTTTCTAATAACTCATTTAGGGCGTGGGTCACCCAGGACGGCCCTGAGCCTCCAGGGATCCGGCACTGAGCCCCGCGCAGCTGGGAGCCTCACGCCCACGGCCGGCCGGCAGCCCCGGGAACCAGGCTTTGGCGCCAAGGCCCTCCGGAGTCAGCTCCCTGCAAACAGGTCGGGGGAGGAAAGTGAGCACCCCGTGGCATGCGAGAGGGATGCGGTAACATTTAGTTGTACTTAACGCTTGGGGCCGGACCCGCCTGTTAAACGGACCCAGGGAGGCTCACTCAGGGCAGAGTGCTGCGTGTCCGCCTCCGGGATGTCGTAGCCTCTAGCCCGTGAGCCTCGGCCCCTGGCGACTGCGCCGGTCCTTCCCCCAGGGAGGGAGGGCCGCGTCCCGTCTGCTCCCGACCCCACCCTGAGGGGCTGACAAGGTAAGGGAGGCGCCGGCCACTGCTCCACACAGCCGAGAGAGGAGCTCGGGGCTGGGAGGGACACTCCCCGTGGGGCCCAGGGGGAGCCCAGCCTGTGGCCGGTGTCCAGAGAGACCCCACGGGTGGCCCTGCTCGCCGGGTGGAGAGACGCTGCTGTCCTCTCAGCGCTGCCCCCGCGGGCTGCGCCAACACCCAGAGCACCTGCAGCAGGTCGCTGGCTGGCACCAGCGACACTCCCCACGCGCCTGAATCCTGAACTTGCCCCCAGAGCCCCCAGCGCCCACACGGGTGTTACGATTGTGCGAGCGTCTCAGGGGCCGCCCAGCCCCGGGGTTCAGGCTGCTGTTTCGTGGCTCAGAAGCGCAGCCCGGAGCAGCCATAGTGACACACGCAGGTGCCGACGCCCCTTCCCAAGACGCCGCACAGCCAGTCCCTCCCTTCAAGCGCACTGGACGCCGCTGAGGCGGGGGAGGGGCAGGCGCGAGGTGGACCCTGCAGCCCGCGAGGCCTCCTCCTGGCGCTGGTGGTGCAGAGAGGACGCGTCCCAAGGCCTCACGCGGGGCTGGTGCTCCCACCACACACACGCTCCTGAGGATGGACCCACAGTGCAGACACCTCCGCGCGCGCCCTGGCGGCAGCATCCAGGACGTGGGGACACCGGGCCCCTCGGGGTGAGGCCCCTGTTTCTGGCCTGTGCTGCTCTTGGGAGGCGTCTTCACCACAGACCTTGACTCCATCCTGGACACGCGAGTCCGGCTGCACCTGACCAGGTGTGCGGAGCCTGCCCCGCGTCCCAGCGGGCCTCGGGAGGGGCCCAGACCTCGCGGCTCCACCTGGGCCATGTCCCCTGCATCCTTCTTTCAGCCTGTGGCCGAGTGAGCTGGGAGTGTCCAGGGTGCCCGCTGGCTGGCCCCGGTCCCCAGCAGGACGCTGCTGCCGCCTCCGGGAGCCGCAGCCCCAGCTTGACAGAGCGGGTGGGGGAGGAGGGCCCCCACCTGGAAGCCAGCGTGGAAGGCTGGTGCACGTGCTCTGAGTGGAAGGTGCCAGAAAGAATCTCAGGGCTGTGTGTGGTGCACATTTATGCCACATAGAAGGAAAACATTTCAAACCCCAAACAGCCTTCACCTTTATCTAAATCTGGAAAAATGTGTTTTTTCATTTGTTCAGAAAGAGCGTCTCGCCCAGGCAGCCTCGGCTGTCGTTAGATACTGAACTGCCAGAAAGAAACTCCAGCCTCTCAGTTCAGTAAGTTACATGGAACAAAGAGAAATCACAGAGGCTCTTCTATAGATTTTACAAAAGCAGAATGTTATTTTTTTTTTCAGGGTAGAAAAATCCTTTTTCCTCTTAAAAAAATATGCTGTATAAAATCCTCGTGTTAACAATCAGATCGGCGGCCTGGAACATTACCCGGAGCAAGAGCAGGGAGAGTAGGGGACATGTGGCTCCGTCACCCGGTGTCACGGAACAGAAAGCTCCTTTTAAGTACAGAGCTCCTCTGGCATCTGCTGACTAGGAAGGGAAAAACTTCAAAAAAAAGAATTTAAAAAAATAGAGAGCTCTTCCTTAGAATATATTTAGAATAAAACTCAATTAAACAGAAATTAAGTTATGCGTAACCTGTCAGAGCTACTGCTACGATGTCAGGGAAAGCCGCGGTTCATCTGGCTTGCGAGTCACGGGTCAGTGCTAACTTGTCTTTATTATCAGTAACTATCTGCCCACGACCCACTGCACACGCTGTGGCTTATGTTCTAGAAACCCATGTGCTAAGGGAAAAGGCTACCTGTTCTGCCGCGTCTGAGTTAGGAGTGTCTTACATCTCTTTTTCATGCATTATTTTAAAACCAGTCAAGCAGAATTGGCTGGACAGGTGGCTCATGCCTGTAGTCCCAGAACTGTGGGAGGCCGAGGCGGGAGGATCGCTTGAAGTCAGGAGTTCGAGACCAGCCTGGGCAACATAGCTAGACCCCATTTCTAAAAAAAAAAAAATAAAAATTAGAAACATAAAAACCAGTGGAAACAGAAATCCTTCAGAACCACAATGCCGAGCTCTGGGAACCCAGGGACAGTTGACCCCGGCAAACCTCTGCACAGAAAGTCCAAAGGGGACAACCTCAGGGCATTCCTGAAGAGGACAGAGTGACCTTACATTCTGCCTGTGTGTGTCCCTGGTCAGCCCTGCACGGGCCACACTGCAACAATCGGAGCCACACAGTGTCCCGCACAGCTGGTGGTCAGGGGAGCCGCCCTCTGCCTGCTGCCCCTCCCCTGGTGGGGAAGCTGGCTGAGGACAGCGCTGGTGACAGTGTCCACCACAGCTCTGCTGTACCCACCGGGGCAGAAGGGACAAGTCTGGACAGCGGGTGAGGAAGGGGTCGGGGACAGGGCCATGGTGCCGGCCCGGCTGGGGCAGGGAGGATGGATGCAACACTCGAGGGAGTCTCCTTGGCTGGTGAGTTCCAGGTGGGGAAGGCCCCTCGGGGGCAGAGCACGCCCCGGAGTCGTGACTTGCCCAGGATGGCAGAAGGCACAGTCTCCAGACACTGCTCCCCCACCAGGGGGTGGAAAGGCCAGACCAGGCCCCCAAGGGATCTGAGTTGGGGACAGCAGCCCCAGACCCTGCCCAGGCCCAGGGCAGCGTCACTGGCTCCTGCCGGGATGACGGACTCCACTTCTGCTGCCTCCCGCGTGCTGGCCGGCTCCCAGCCCAGGAGGGGCCCCCCGTGGGCGAGGAGTGGAGGAAACGGGGAGCGTGTGCAGCCGGCCCCGACGCACTGTCTACACTCGGCAACGCACTGTCTACACTCGGCAACGGCGAACAAACACGATCCTGACTACTAGGTCCCTCTTGTCTGGCACCTAACCCGAGGGAGGAGCCCGGCGGGCTGGTGGGTGGTTTTTCAAGTTTTATCAACATGATAAACATTATTCCCTTCAGGGAAAGGCTGACATTTTCCCTGTTCAGGCAAAACCCAACTGGAAAGTCAGAACCAGTGATTTCCGAATATTGGGCTTTTTTTTTTTTTTTTTTTTTTAAACAGAGTCTCACTCTGTTGCCCTGGCTAGAGTGCTGTGGTATCAGCCTAGCTCACGGCAACCTCACACTCCTGGGCTCAAGCGATCCTCCTGCCTCAGCCTCCCCAGTAGCTGGGACTACAGGCACCACTATGCCTGGCTAATTTTTTCTATTTTTAGTAGAGACGGGGTCTCGCTCTTGCTCAGGCTGGTTTAGAACTCCTGAGCTCAAGCGATCCTCCTTCCTCGGCCTCCCAGAGTGCTGGGATGACAGGTGTGAGTCATGGCACCCGGCCATGGGGTTCTTAAAAATTGCGTTTCTTATCATATTGATTCTTTTAACAGCAATGACTTTACCATTGGCGGATTTCTTGCGCAGACGTGATAGAAAATGCTGGAACAACTGGAAAAGCCGAAGCAAGTTGTTGGTCGGTCCCACGCCTCCGTGGGAGCCGGCTGCAGAGTCGGCGGGCGGAGTGAGGACCTTCCGGGGCGGGGAGCTGTGGGCCCTGCTGGGATTCGTTTTCTCTCGGGCCTTGAGGGCTGTGTGTATCCCTGGGAAAATCAGGACCTTGGACAGCACTCCGTACACAGGCTTGTAAATCCAGCCGTCACACAGAAGTGACGCCAGAGGCTAGCCCCCCCGGGCTCACTTTGTCCCCATTTGAAGACTTTACAGGACGCGCCGCCTCTCCCGGCCCCAGCACCTGCTGGGCCCCCCCAGCCAGGCCCTTCCAGACCAGCCGCCCCCACAGGCCCCGCAGGCCCCAGCACGGGGCGCTGAGGAGCCTCCAGGGCTCTCAGACGGGAGGGTCTCTGTCCCTGTGCAGGCAGGACTGCCCGGCCGGGCCCCGGGGCTGTGCCCAGTGGTGCTCACAACACGAAGCGAAAATCCTCCATCCTCACCGCAGCATCGCTGGGAAACCCCCCTCGATTGGTCCCGCCTGGATAGAATCTTTTTAATGCTTGTCACTTTTACTTCACTAAAATTTAAAAAAACCGACCATATCAAGGATGGATGAGGATGTGGAGGTGCCGGAACTCTCATTTCCGCGGGCGGAAACGCGAACCTTGGGAAAGGAACTCAGCAGTTTCCCACAGAGCTGCGGAGGGCACCCCTTGGAGCAGCTGTGCCGCCGTCGGGCTATTCCGTCACCTGTGCAGGGACATTTGGGTCATTTCAAGTTTTCACCATGAGGAAGAAGCTGCGATAAGTATTTTATGAGTCTACGTGGGAATGTGCTCTTATTTCTCTTGAATAAACAACTAGAGTGGAATGGGTGGATACTAGGTCCGTGCGGGCGGTTCAGCCTCGTCCGCTCGCGAACCCCTCGCGCCTCCTACTGCGGGCAGAGGCCGACCCCCACTCGCAGCCGTCCCAGGGCCACGGCTGAGCCCCTCCCCCACCCAGAGACCTGGTGGCTGCTCCGGGTCCTGCACGAGGTCAGAAAGGAACTGGGTAAGAGTTTTGCTGCATAAAAACATGCAATTATATGGAATGAAAGCCAGTAAAGTTCTAATCACTAAATTACGAGCTACATTTCCGTCTTCCTATAGAGTGATAAATAACATAGAGACAGTGATTTATAACTGTGGGGCAGGCAATTACTTCTTCACACATTTCTTTTTAATAAGCACATAAACAGCAAGCTCACCGTGGCTCAGGTTACTGTAATGAAACGAACAAACATCTCTCAGGCTTTCTGAGCCTTGCTGGGGCAGCGCCTTCATTTTTCCTTCATGTTTCTGTTGAACAGACGTTTACTGAGCAGACGCAGAATCTGGGGCACAGACGCCGCAGGTCCCGGAGCCGGGACGGGCCCGGTGGGCAGGTGCCAGCCAGGGTCCCCCGAGACCCCAGCACCTGGTCTCCCAAGCCAGGTGCGCCGATGGCCCTGATCTCATGGGGTCGTGTGAGGGCCCAGCGCAGGTCACCCTGCCATGGGGGGTCGGGGAGGGCTTCCTGCAGGAGGGGCTGAAGGATTTGGGTAAAGGGTGCTGTGTTTTCCAAAGGGGAGGCTGTGGCCCGGAAGCCAGGGTAGAACCGACATAGTCTCTGTTGTCCTGTCCCAAAGCGAACTAAACAGAAAGCAGCACACGCCAGGCCCCCCGGCCCCGATCCTTGGCTGCCCCTGCCAGACCTCTGCCCAGGTTCCACGCTTGGTGCCCATGGTCCGGGCAGGCCACGGGGAGTGGAGATGTTGGCCTCAGGCCACCAGCGCCCCCACCCCCAAGCCCTTCCTAGGGCACCCTGGCACTGCTGTCCCTGGTGCTGCTGTCCCTGGCGCTGGCTTGGGGGCAGAGGAGGACCCCGATGTCCACTGTGCACATTTCTGCCCTGCAGGTAGCCCACCACCGCTGATTTCAAGCTGCCACTGGAAAACCAGCTCACGAGATTCCTGAGAATTCAGCGATGGGCCCTGACTACCTAGTGCAAGCCAGAGCTGATATGGGCGGCTGCAGCTCCTCAGCTCCTCAGAACTCATCCTGTGCAGAGACCACACTCTACTCCACCCCCTGGGGTCCACCCCCACCCGTGGGGTTTGGCCCCGCCCCCAGGTCTGGCCCCGCCCATTGGGCTCTGGCCCTGTTTGATGGAGGGTAGCTCCGCCCCATGGAGTCTGGCTCCGCCCCCACACCTGCCGCCTGCGCTCAGCACACCTGGGACTCTGGCTGCCCAGCCCAGAGCCGCTCCTCAGCCTCCCACTCTGGGTTCCTTCCCGCCTCTGCGGGGACTTTGGGGTCCAAATCCCAGCTCTGCTGCTTAATCGCGGGTGGCCTTGGGCCAGGTGCTCACCCTCTTGAGTGCCACTGTCACCGTCCCTGACTTGGAGAAGCCAGTTCCTACTCATGCGAGGACCCAGCTAATGGGAAGGCCCCTCGCAGGATGCGGCCCCCGCCGAGGCCCTGCGTCTAAGAGCAGCCGGCACCGACGGGCACTGACATCCTGGTGCCACGTGACCTGTCTCAACAGGAGCACGGTGTAAGGACTCAGAAGTGTGGTCAGCCGGAAAAGGGAATTCAAACCCAGGACAGCCTCCCGCAGGCCTCGGGAGCCCTTCGGAACATGAAGCCAGGGAAAGGCAGCCGGGAGGGACGGGAAACCCAGGTACGGTCCTGCCCGCAGCCCGGAGATAGAAAATGTGGAGCTGAAAATCACAATAGCTTAAATAAGAAAGTACACGGGGGACTCACCAGCAGGGGTGGCCGTCCAGGGCGACTGGCTTCTGTGACACGTGGCTTCGTTTCGGCAGAGTCCTGGGGACAACGGCGAGGTCCAAACACAGGCACTTTCATCTGGTTTGGCAAACGGTAATTACGGCCCTTGTCTCTTTTCAAACCGCGCGGTGCCTGGCGATCGCTCTGTTCCCAAATCTGTTCTCACATTTGGTTCTCATCGGGTTCTAGTTAAATGTGCATTTTGATTATTGCGCTATAATTCGCTATATGGTTACAATGTATCTTGAGAAGAATAGCCTTTAAAGTTGGATGTGGATTGCTAAATGGCGGATAGAGCATCTGTCTGTGGTTTTAAAATTTTTTTTTTAAAACTCTTCTCTGACTTGGTAAGTTTGATAAGATGCCGTGAAGCGGACTCCGGCCCGGGCCTCCTGCTGGAGCTGGTTCTCGGCCGTGGACACAGTTAAATGGAGCACACAGACGGACTCGTGTGCAGCTGACACCAGCCGCCCCCCTCAGGCCCGAGTCTCAAAGCTGTTGCCCCCCGAGGACTCTGGCGGAGGCGTCCTCTCCCCGGGTGCCAGCCCTCCCGCCGAGGGCTCCACAGCCACCTGCGAGTCTCCCCTCTCTCAGCGAGCCCAGCCCCCGCCTGAGAGGGGAGCGTCTGGGCCGGGCGTCCCCAGAGAGCCTCGTGCTCACCGAAGCCTGACAGCCATGATCCTCCTTCCGGGATCGCGAGGCGTGACCAGCAGGCGTCGCCTTGAAGTCGTGCGGGGGAGATGGGAGACCCTGACGTTCAGACACCTTTCCGGAGTTGGCTCGAGGACCCGCGAGGGGGTCGTGCGCAGCGTTGGTCAGTGCATTTATGAGAATTGACACTGAGTAGCACACTGAGGTTCCCCATCCCGCCGCAGTTCTCACCAGGTGCTGGCGCCCTGACACCCCAGGGTGACTTCTCAGAGTCGGCGCGTGGTGCTGAGCTAGATGCGAGGCGTGGAGCGGGCCGCGCAGGGTGAGACAGACGCCGCAGGACGGCAGGGGAAGGAACCCGCAAGCGGGACCTTCAGACAGGGGAGCCCGGCCCAGCAGTCTGAGCGAACGCACCATGGAAGCCGTGTGGACACAACTCTGTGGGAGTCAGAAACCAGCGGGTCGCGGTGACGTCCTGTGACGGGACGCCACAGCAGATGGCCGGTCCTCACACCCGCACCGCCATCCCATCCCCCGCCTCCCAGCCCCCCTCCCCCGCCAGCAGTGCTGCAACCAAAGCCTGTCCTGGCCCCCGTTTCTTTGCTGGGTTGTCTTGCGGCCAGGGATCCGCACACCTCCTCTCCCAACCGAGGGGGCTTCAGCGGGGACAGGGGCACCGGGGCAGTCTCATGCCTGAGCTCAGGTGCCCGGGACAGTCGGGCTCCCGGAGCTCAGGTGGCCTATTCTCCTCTGAGGGCTCCCCTACGTCTCCACAGAGGTGACAGGGCTGTGCCCGCCATGCCCACAGCCCCGAGACTGCCCCCTGGCCCGGCTGCCCAGGCTGTGGCCCAGGCCCTCTGTCCTCTCCTGGCGGGGGTAGCACATGAGGTGCTGGCTGCCGCACCTGCCCGTGATGCGTCTGCTAACGAGAGGGAGGGGCTTGGGCAGCGGTGGCCGGTCTTGTGCATGGAAGGGGCCAGACCCGAGAGGCAGGTCTGCAGAGGCCGGAGGGGCTGTGGGGAAAACACACCCATCGGAGGAGGAGAGCCAGAGAGAGGGCCTGGGGCCTGGGAAGGGCTCTGAGTCCCCCGGGAGGAAAGGAGGTCTGGGGCTGCCCTGGGAGAAGCCAGGGAAGGTGCTTTTAAAGAACCATCACTGATTGTTGTGGCTCTAGCTTGCGTTTTGTTTTTCTTTCTTTAAGACAGCAGTAAATGATTAAGTTCCGTGTCACATTTGGCTGCCTCTGGCCGGCTTGGGAGCCTGGGGTCAGGCCTTCCTTGCCCGGGCGTTCGTTTCCTGGCGTTCGGGCCTTCCGGGGGTTGGGGGTTCCGGGGCCGGGGGGGGTCTCAGGGTCGTCTTCCCTCTTCCTGAGTCCAGACCCAAATACATGTCTGGCACCGCCCCCCGCCCAACAGCCTCTGTCCTGGGGCCGGTCGGGTGGAGACGGGGCCTCCTGGCTCCCGGCTGCTGCCCCCACTGGCCCCTGCGGGAGGCAGGATACCTGGACCAGCGCCCACCCTCTGGGGGGTCTGCAGAGCGTCCGCCCCGTTCTGCAAGTGCTGTGCGCCCTGCGCCTCCCAGGACGTGGCGTCCTTCCTGCGCAAGCAGCTCTCTGCGCTGGGCTGGTGGGCGAGACGCCGCTGCTGCTGTCAGGACGTTCCCCGAGCTCCCGCGCTGGGGAGGGGCCTCCTCCAGGATGTACCCCCAGGCCTGGGTTTGCAGCCATCTCCTCTCGATCCTTCAGGGCCGCGGAGGTGCCGTCGCCCTGGTCTTGTGTCCCCCACGCCGGGCAGAGAGGTCTCTGCAGCCCTGCTCGGTCTCAGCCCCCGACCCCACGGCTGTTTCTGAATCCCCCTCAGCCCCGGCACAGCCAAAAGGAACGTGGGGGAGAAGCCAAGCAGAGCGGCCTCCTCAGCGGCCAGGTGGGGTGTCCCTGCTCCCCCCATAATAGGTGCAGCCTGTGCCCCAAATGTAACCGCTGCTGCTGGTGTGGCTTTAAATAGCCCTGCATTTAGACAACTCGACTTTGAGGATAGTGGAAGGTAATAACACCTGACAAGTCTTATTTTTAAATGTATCTGCCCAGGCTGCAAGAGGGGCTTACATAATTCAGGCCAGTGTGTTTACTGAGTCTAAGGCAAACCTCTGGGGAAAAAAGGGAGGGAGGGGGAGGGGGGAGAGGGGTCTAGGCCAGTGCAGACAGGGCTGGGACTGCCTTTGGTCACCGCCTGGCGGTAGCCAGTGCCCAGCACGGGTGTGGGGTCAGCTCGTGGGCCACCCAGAGGGTTGATCCCTGCGCCACCCGCCCAGGGCCCACTGCCCGGAGCCCTCCCCTCCCCCACCCAGGGCCCACTGCCCGGAGCCCTCGGGCAGCGCGTGAGACACGTGACTCACTGCGGCAGGTGCGGTGGGGCGAGAGCCCGTCCAGCCCAGGGCCAAGGGCCCAGCCCTGCCGCTCCTGGGGGGGTCAATGTAGCTAACGGGGCGGGGACACCCGGCCCTGGAATCTTGCAGTGGGGGCCGCAGAGCCGGGCGAGTCTCAGCGGGGCAGTCTCTGCCTCTGAGGGTGGAGGAAGCCTGCAGGGGCCGCGGGCACCGTGAGCATCGCCTGCCTGGCCAGGCCCCAGAGCACAGGTGCCTGCCACGCGTGTGCCCTGCTCTGAGGGCACCGGCCCCGGTCTGGGCAGCCCCAGTGACGTCGTGAGGCTTGGCGGGCCCCTCCCTCTGACAGAGGAGCCTGGGGGTCCTGGGGGCTGAGGACCGGTGTGGGGGTGGGGTGTGCTTGATGGCACCACGTGTAGCAGGTGGAATGGCTCATGGTCCACCGGTC
The DNA here is from genome assembly GCF_000956105.1 of Propithecus coquereli. Taxonomy (NCBI): domain Eukaryota; kingdom Metazoa; phylum Chordata; class Mammalia; order Primates; family Indriidae; genus Propithecus; species Propithecus coquereli. The sequence goes on along the minus strand of NW_012148809.1, from coordinate 5,021 downwards.
GCGGCTTGTCTGGGCACTACGAGGGGCTGGCACGGGTCACACTCCGGTGTCTCCGCAGCAAAGAGCCCGGGCCGCAAGCGTTGGTTGGAAGCAGCTCCCACAGGCCCCCACGAGTGACCCACCCAGAATGGGGCTCAGTCACCACCGTGACCGGGGAGCCCCGACTCCAGCCCAGCCCCTGCCTGCACGCCCCGTTACCTGACATATCAGCAGCTCCGAATCGCCAATCAACAGAAATCGTTCAACGTAAACAACACAGAGAAATGATGCCAACGGCGAATACCGCGCAACACGTGGCCTAACACGCCTGCACTTGGAGTCCCAGAAGGAGAGGAGTAAGACAACGGGGTGGAAAATTTTTTGAAGAAATCATGGGCAAAATTTTCCCAGATATGATGAAAACATATAGTTACAGATCCAAGAAGCCCAGCCAATACAGAGCAGAATAAATACAAAGAAACCACTGTAGGTACATCATAGTCAAACTCCTCAAAACCGCAAATAAAGAAAAAATCTCTAAAGCAGCCAGTGCAAAACGGCAACCTGAAAGAGACCAAGGACAAAGGTGGCAGCCGACTCCCAACAGGAGATGGGACGGCAGCTTCCAAGTGGTGAAAGAAAGAACTTTGCAACCCAGAATTCTATGTCCAGCAAACGTACCCTTTAAGAAATAAAGGCAAAATAAAAATATTTTCAGATAAGTAGAAATTTAAAGAGTTTGCACCCAGCAGAGCTGTACAGGAAGTGTTCAGGCCGAAGGGAATTAACCAAGATGGAAACTGGGTCCCCAGTGTTGACAGGGAGAACACGAGACCTGGCAAATACGTGAGCAAACACAAAATACTGTATTTTACTCTCTCAATTCTTTAAAAGACATTTGACTTTTTAAAATAAAAATGGTAACACTGTATTTCGAAGTTTATGACCACACAGTTTGAACCATACGAGACGATGGTGCGGGGACAGGCGGTCATTGGAGCTGCGCGGTGTCACCGCGGAGGCTGCTCCCCGCGAGGACCCGGGGCCCCCCTGTCGCAGCGCAGGCACCAGGACTGTTGGTGGACGGACGGACGGACAGATGGGGGGATGAGGCTGACCGATTAACAGGCCGGTGTTCGCTGTGAGGCAGACAAAGCCCCAGGAGCAAACCAGGCTGAGCCCGTTCACGGGAGTGGATAGAACAGAATTATATTCATGAAATGGACGACAAAGAACCGTCACGTTTTTTGCCTTCACTCCGCCTGTGTTTGTAAACGTCTCTGCCCACTTTGCACTCTGCACGGGAGGTCACTTAAATGTTGATTTCAGTAGCTCAAAGCATGAGGGCTGTTTTTCTTGCCCACTTTTTTCTTTTTCTTGGAAAGGACTGGAAAAGAAAAGTAAGTCACTAGCTTAATAAATAATGAAATACAAAGTGAGCCACTAATGCTAACTCTTCATGCTTCTGTGACTGTCTCAGCAAACACAAGCAGGGAGCCGGGCTGGGACCCGCCCCTCTGTCCTCAGTCCCGGGTGCCAGCTGCGTAGAAGTGACGCAGGCGTCGGGTTCACTTTCCGATGCCTCGAAGGATGCTCGCCTTCCCGGGGACGCCTCGGCCACCTGCCCGGGATGCTCTGGAGCGAGGGGGCCCCAGCTCCTCCCTCGGAAGGTGTCACCGGTGAGGCCGCTCTGTTCCCGCTTCTGTTCGTGCCGGTGACTCGATACACACTTGCCTGTCACGGGCTGCTGCCGTGGTGCACCTGCTGCGCAGCGACTCTGCAGCGCCACCGCGCAGAACCTGCCCCTGTAGAGAGTCGACGGCCACACACACGTGTTCACACACACACGTGTCACACACACTCCACCCATGCTCGTAGACACACACACTGCCAGACCTGCTCACACACTCACAAACTCACATACCTCACGCTCACACTCACACGCCTCACACTTACACACACAGACACACGCTCGCACGCTCACATGCCTCACACACGCGTGCTCACACTCGCACACGGCCCAGCGTCCTCAGGAGAAGCCTCCTCACCGGGCGGGGCTGCTCCTCCCGGGGGTCCCGGGGAACAGGCCGGGGCGAGGGGTCCTGCTTGTGCCGATTCCCAGTCTCCGACGTCCTTCCCGCGGCTTCGGCCCCTCAATTCTTGCTGAAGCCGTCAGAAATGCGGTTGAAGCCAACCTCAGTTAAAACATTTCCAAATTTCCTAAGACATTTGCTAACACCATTAACTGTGACATCTCTTTTCTCCCTTTTCAAAGCTGAAACATGAAAGTCTTCGATGCGAGTGGGGGCAGCCTCTGCCAATGTCCCCGTCTCCTGCGCGGCTGTCAGCCGGCGCTCAGGCTGCGCCGTGTTGACTCGCAGATGCAGAAGCAACTCCCCAGGCCGCCATCCACGCGGGCCGGAGCCTGGACTCCCACACGGGCCTGCTCGCCCCCTGAAGCGCGCCTTTGGGGCGTCCCTGTGAGCCGTGGGTCGGGCCCAGGGGCCTCTGTCACTTCCGAGGGAGCAGCAGCGTTTGGTGAGCGCCGTCCTGCCTCGGGGGATGGCACCACCTTGGAAGGCGTCCCCTGGCGTCGCTGGCGTGCCCGGCGCCCCGAGCTGGGACGCGTTCTCTCCAAATCACCGGGAGCGGCGTCCCAGGACTAGGCCTCGCTGCTTGCGAGACAGGCTGAGCCGGCCGGGCCATCAGCGGTGACCCTCCCGCGGAGCGAGGGGACGGCCAGGCCCTGGGCAGCCACGTGCAGCACGTCCTGTGCACGACCCCCCACCGCCCGGCGGCCTCGGCGGGGGCAGTGGCGTGGCCCTCCCCGTGGGTCAGACCCAGACGCTGGGGCTGCGTGGCTGGACTCCAAGCCCGTTCCCAGGAGAGACCCTGTCCTGGTCGAGGGCTGGCCCCAGCCTCGGGCCGGGACAGGAGTCCAAGCGCGAGTTCATTGGGCGGGGGGGCAGGAGAAGAGGGGACGACAGTGCGGGAGTCTCCTGACGTCAACCTGTGACCTCGAGCTCAGTCCCCCGGGGACTGGGAGGGGGGACCCTCCTCCTTCCCCGCCAGGCGAGGAGCGGCAGGGCACTGACTGTCCCCTGCAGAGTCCCAGCTCAGGGGTGGGGAGGGCGCGGGGGCTTCGCCCACCAGAGACCTCTGTCCCACCCGAGTTCCCTGGGTGGGAACCGGGCTTCGGAAAGGTGGGACGGCCCCCACGGTGTGCGTGGGGGGCGGGAAAGATGGCAGGAGGGAGGAGGGGACTCCAGCTCCACAGGGAACCCCCAGGGAGGGCATTTGCCTGTTCAAGAAGAGGAGTTGAGGTGGCCGGTGGGGCTGAGGGCTGAGCCGGGCCTCCCGCTGCAGGAATCTTCCGGAGCCGCGTCAGCAGCCAGCAAGGCACTCTGGGCTCAGAAGGGCGTGGCGCGTGGGGCTGTGTCTGGGCAGCACCCCGGCAGGGCTCAGGTGGCAGCGCTGCAGGGACAGTCCCCACTGCTGCTGCCTCCTCGCCGGGCCCCCCTGGGGGTGACGCCGGGGCGCAGACGCCCGAGCACCCTGACCCCACTTGCGTCCCGAACTGCCCCGCCCGGGCTGCTGGCAGCTCACAGTGCCCGAGGGTCACCCCGGGGGGCAGGCCAGCGGCTCGGCACGGCCCGTCACCTGCCTCTGCGAGACGGTGAGGTCACCGCCGGTGTCCCAGTTTAGGCTCCGGCTTCATGGGTGGAATTGTGACACTTTCTCTCGAGTCACGGCGTCCTGCCACAGCGACTGATCCCGCGTTCAACGGCCGCCTGCTGCGTCCCGGTGCTCAGGGAACAATGGAGATGCCCGTTAGTGCCCAGCCTGTTAGCGGGAAGGCAGAGAGGCCCTTCGGAGCCGGAGCCTAAGAATAGCGCGGCGCGCCTGCAGGACGCTTTGCTCCTGGGCGCGTGGAGGGGCAGCGGCCACCGCACCGCGTCCAATCCCCCGCTTGAAGCACTGACGCGAGCCACACGTGTGAGCAGGAGGCAAACCCAGGGGTTCGGCACCGAGATGCCACGTTCATTCC
>NW_012148809.1:0-276 GCF_000956105.1 Propithecus coquereli | reverse complement strand
ATCAAGTGCCTCCTCCCAAGGGCAGGAGGACGAGACCCAGATAACCCTACCTCTAGCAAGGGGGCAGCAGCAGGGAGCCCCCAGGAAACCCTCAGGGCCGGCATCCCTGTGGCAGGCAGGGAGGGGAGCGGGGGCCTGTGGAGGGGGCTGCCTTTAACAGGGTGACTGGGCCAGAGGGGAACCCGAGGGCAGAACAGGCCCGGAAGGCCTGGTGGAAGGAGCTGTGGACAGAAGACCCCGCAGGGGAAGGGAGAGGAGGTCAGGGCAGGCAGGAGC
>NW_012148808.1:1890418-1890754 GCF_000956105.1 Propithecus coquereli | reverse complement strand
ATACAATCTTGCTTTCTAATGATTTTCTCTGAGTATTCTTATTGAATGACTATAATCAAAAAGTCATTGAAGTGATGAGAAAATAAACTAAAGTTATGCAATTCTGTATTGGTTTAAAAAGTCACATATGTGCGTATGAAAGCATTCTCTTTATTTCTTATTCTAGAACTATTGTATAATTTAAAGTTTGGTAACTTAAAATACAATCTTGCTTTCTAATGATTTTCTCTGAGTTATCTGCTGGAAGGGAGATATGTGTTAATTGAAATTCAGCTTCTTAGCCTATGTAATACAGAGAAAAGAGTGGGAACTTATATAAGAGAAGGGATGTTATAT
>NW_012148808.1:1887588-1888311 GCF_000956105.1 Propithecus coquereli | reverse complement strand
CAGATAGTGTACATTGTAACCATGAGGAATAATTTCATCCATCCTCTCCTCCCCCCTCCCACCTGTACAATTTCCTTTGAGTTTTACTTCCATCTGTGCACATAAGTACTGATCAGTTAGTTCCAACTTAATAGTGAGTACATGTGGTATTTGTTTTTCCATTCTTGAGAAACTTGACTTAGGAGGATGGTTTCCAGTTCCACTCAGATTGTTGCAAAAGGTATTAATTCATTTTTTTTATGGCTGAGTAGTAATCCACGGTGTACATATATCACATTTTATTAATATACTTGTGAATTGATGGGCACTTGGGTTGATTCCACAACTTTGTGATTGTGAATGATGCTGCAGTAAACATTCTAGTGTAAGTGTCTTTTTGGTAAAATGACATTTTTTCTTTTGGGTAAATACCCAGTTGTGGTATTGCTGGATCAAATGGTAGGTATACTTTTAGTTCTTTAAGGAATCTCCATACTATTATCCACAGAGGTTGCAATAGTTTGCAGTTCCACCAAAAATATGTGTTCCTTACTCTCTTTATCCATGCCAGCATCTATTGTTTTGGGACTTTTTGATAAAAGACATTCTTACTAGGGTTAGGTGATATCTCCTTGTGGTTTTAATTTTTATTTCTCTGATGATTAGTGACATTAAGCATTTTTTCATATGTTTATTGTCCATAAGTCTATCTTTGTTTGAAAAGCATCTGTTCATGTTTTTTGA
>NW_012148808.1:1886641-1887538 GCF_000956105.1 Propithecus coquereli | reverse complement strand
ACTTAGGAGGATGGTTTCCAGTTCCACTCAGATTGTTGCAAAAGGTATTAATTCATTTTTTTATGGCTGAGTAGTAATCCACGGTGTATATATATCACATTTTATTAATCCACTTGTGAATTGATGGGCACTTGGGTTGATTCCACAACTTTGTGATTGTGAATGATGCTGAAGTAAACATTCTAGTGCAAGTGTCTTTTTGGTAAAATGACATTTTTTCTTTTGGGTAAATACCCAGTTGTGGTATTGCTGGATCAAATGGTAGGTCTACTTTTAGTTCTTTAAGGAATCTCCATACTATTATCTACAGAGGTAGCAATAGTTTGCAGTTCCACCAAAAATATGTGTTCCTTACTCTCTTTATCCATGCCAGCATCTATTGTTTTGGGACTTTTCGATAAAAGACATTCTTACTAGGGTTAGGTGATATCTCCTTGTGGTTTTAATTTTGATTTCTCTGATGATTAGTGACATTAAGCATTTTTTCATATGTTTATTGTCCATAAGTCTATCTTTGTTTGAAAAGCATCTGTTCATGTTTTTTGACCATTGTTTAATGTGGTTGTTTGATTTCTTTTGTGCTGATGTCCTTGAGTTCTATGAATACTATAAAAATCTCTAAGCACATAAACTCAGAAATGTTGAGGAAATGGCAAATGCCTGGAAACACACAACCCCTCAAGGCTCAATCATAAAGAAATTGAACTCATGAACAAACCAATTACGAGCAACGAAATTGAAACAGCAATAAAAAAATCTTCCAACAATAAAAAGTGCCAGAAGAGATTGTTTCACAGACAAATTTTATCAGACCTACAAAGAAAAATTGGTACCCATGCTGAAGAAATTATTTCATAACATCAAGAAAGAAGGAATCCTCCCCAACTCACCTTCAAA
>NW_012148808.1:1885906-1886255 GCF_000956105.1 Propithecus coquereli | reverse complement strand
ATACACTGGGGAAAAGAAGCCTTATTCAATAAATTGTGCTGGGAAAATTGCATAGTCATATGCAGAAGAATGAAACAGGAATGCCTATCTCTCAATCACTTACAGAAATTAATTCAAGATGGATTAAGGGCTTAAATATAACAAATGAAAACAAAAATTGTTGAAGAAAATGTAGGAAATACTTTTCTAGACATAGGCTTAGGCCAAGAAATTAGGACTAAGAAACCAAAGGCAAATACTTTAAAAGTGAAACCAAATAAATGGGACTTGATTAAATTAAAAAGCTTATGCACAGAAAAGAAAATAATCAACAGAGCAAATAGACAGTCTACAAAATGGGAGAAAATAT
>NW_012148808.1:1883734-1885031 GCF_000956105.1 Propithecus coquereli | reverse complement strand
ATAAATATATTGGAATCCTTTTCCTATCTTTTATTTTTTTTAATTATATGTGTTATACTGACATATGACCGGCAGCACAGTAGGTTTGTTTACATCACTGTCACCAAAAATGTGTGAGTTATGCACTGTGCTACATTATGACAGCTAGGACATAAGCAGGCTATAGAAATTTTCAGCTCCATTAAAATAATTCGCCATGACCAAGTTGGCTTCATCCTAGGGATACAAAGATAGTCCAACATACATGAATCCATAAATGTGATTCGGTACATAAAAGAGGTAAAAACAAAGACCATGTTATCAATCATCTCAATAGATGCAGAAAAAGCATTTGACAAAACCCAGCACCCTCCAAAATAAAAACTCTCAACAAACTAGGAATTAAGGAACATATCTCAAAATTATAATAGCCATTTGACAAACCCACAACCGACATCATACTGAATGGGGAAACGTTGGAAGCATTCCCCCTAAGAAGTCTAACAAGAAAAAGGTGGCCCACTGTCACCACTTCTATTCAACATAGTACTGGAAGTCCTATCCAGAACAATTAGGCAAGGGAAAGATATAAAAGTCATCCAAATTGGGAAAGAAAAGGTCAAACTATATCACTTTTCTATGACAATGTGATCTTGTATCTAGAACATCCCAAAAACTCTACCAAGAGACTCCTGGAACTGATAAATTTAGCAAAGTCTCGGGTTATGAGATCAGTGTACACAAATCAGTAGCATTTTTATGTATCAAAAACAGTCAACCTGAGAATGAAATCAGAGACTCAATACCATTGACAATATGTACAAAGAAAATAAAATACCTAGAATTATATTTAACCCAGGAGATGAGAGGTCTCTACAAAAAAGAACCATGAAACACTGAGAAACAAAATTGCAGATGACAGAAACAAATGAAAAAACATATCTTGCTCATGGATTGGGTAGAATCAACATTGTTAAAATGTTCATACCACCCAAAGTGATTTACAGATTCAATGAAATCGCCGTCAAAATACCAAGGTCATAGTTCACAGATCAAGAAAAAATCATTCTATGCTGCATTTGGAACGAAAAAAGAGCCTGAATAGCCAAAGCTATCTTAAGCAAAAAGAACAAATCTGTAGGCATCACATTACCAGACTTTAAACTATACTACAAGCTATAGTAACTAAAACTTCATGATACTGTTACAAAAATAGAGACATAGACCAATGAAACAGAACAGAGAACCCAAATATAAAACCATCTACCTAAAACCTACTGATATTCAACAAAGCAGACAAAAACATACACTGGGGAAA
>NW_012148808.1:1879210-1880483 GCF_000956105.1 Propithecus coquereli | reverse complement strand
ACATGAGAGGATTAATAAAATCTGGTATATGTATACCATGGTGTTCTATTCAGCCACAAAAAGCAATGGTGATCTAGCACCTCTTGTATTATCCCAGATAGAGCTAGAACCCATTCTACTAAGTGAAGTATCCCAAGAATGAAAAAACAAGCCACCACGTGTACTCACCATCAAATTGGTTTTAACTAATCAACACTTAAGCACACATATAGTAATAACATTCATCAGGTGTTGGGCAGATGGGAGCGGGGAGGAAGGGATGGGTATATACACAGCTAGTGGATGCGGTGTGCACTGTCTGGCAGATGGACATGCTTGAAGCTCTGACTTGGGTGAGGCAAGGGCAATATACGTAACCTAAACATTTGTACCCCCATAATATGCTGAACTAAAGGAATTTTAAAAAAAGCAACCACAATGAGAAATCATCTTTCACCTGACAGAATGGCTATTAAAAAGTTCAAAAACAACAGATGCCAGCATGAATGCAGACAGAGAGGAACACACACTGTTGGTGGAACTGCAAATTAGTACAACCTCTATGGAAAATACTTTGGAGAATTCTCAAAGAACTAAAAGTAGACCTACCATTTGATATAGCAATCCCAATACTGGATATCTTCCCAAAGGAAAAAAAGTCATTTTATCAAAAAGACACCGATAACTGAATGTTTATTACAGCACAATTCACAATTGCAAAGATGTAGAATCAATCCAAGTGCCCATCAGTTCATGAGTGGATTAACAAAAGGTTGTGTGTATGTATGTGTGTATACACACATACATACACATATATGTATATACATATGCATGCATACATATATGCATATGTGCACACACATGCATATATATGTATATACATACACATATACTTGCATATATGTATATATACATGCATATACATATATATACATGCATACACACACACACACTGTGGAATACTACTCAGCCATAAAAACAAATGAATTAATGCCTTTTGCAGCAATTTGGATTGAACTGGAGAACATTATCCTAAGCGAAGTTTCTCAAGAATGGAAAAACAAGCACCACATGTATTCTTTAATAACTTGGAGCTAATTGATGGGCACTCGTGGGCACAGAGAGAAATAAAATTCATCAGAAATTAAGAATGGGAAAAGGGGAGAAAGGGAGGGCTAAAAACCTACCTATCAGGTACAATGAACATTATTTGGGTGATGGGCACACCTATTGCCTTGACTTAAGCATTATAAAAGATATTCATATACAAAAACACTTGTACCACCTTAGTATT
>NW_012148808.1:1876976-1877266 GCF_000956105.1 Propithecus coquereli | reverse complement strand
CCCACATATGAGCTTTCAAATGCTCTTTTTCTAAGCCCAGGCAGCTGGGTGATTTGTAAGATATTTTATTTTTTACTTTTTCAGCAGCCCATTTTGATTTAGTGCTTTTTGCATTTTTATAGACAACAGCAATCCTGCAGCAGAATCTGTTTTGCTGATAAGTTTTGCAAGTTGATAACACTAAAGGGTGTGTAGAGCTCGAACCTGATATAGATGTGGTATTTTAAAACATCATCACTGCTGAGAGATAAGTCTCAAAGGAAACACAACAAAAATATTACTAGCAGCTA
>NW_012148808.1:1873987-1874409 GCF_000956105.1 Propithecus coquereli | reverse complement strand
TTTTTTGACTTCAGCTGTTTGAAATAGAGATACACGCACCTATATAGCTTTCAATATATTAATATTTTTTTATCAATGGACAAAAACAAATATTTTATCTGATCTCTACAAAATAATGTTTTAATTTTTATAGACTGAATATTTTCATTCCCGTTTTAACTACCTCTTCTTTACACATGAAATATGCTTGTATAATTAAGAGGTATCCAGAAGAAAATATCCATAGGATCTAATCAACAGCAATCTCTCAGTCTCCAACTGTATGCTTTCCTAATCCTTGCTGCTGAGAAAATATTTATAGAATCTACTAGACAGTGCAACAAAGATTGAGTTACAGGCAGTTTCTGTTGCCGAAGACATTGTCAAACATGTGTGAAGGAATATAAGGAAAAAGTAAAGAAAATTATCTTCTCACCACATTA
>NW_012148808.1:1873349-1873659 GCF_000956105.1 Propithecus coquereli | reverse complement strand
CATTAAAATATTGAATACAGCATACAGAAAAAGAGCCTTTTTTAAAAGACATTCATGAACTCAGAGCAAAATAACTGTGTATGAAAACACAAGACAATCTTAAATTCTGTAAAGCAGAAATCTTGTGTACCATATTTACTGACCATAATACAATAAAAAATGAAATTAATAATAAACTAAAATGAAAACAGCTAACACAATTCCTAGGATAAAAATTAAATCAAAACAGCAATTATAAGCTATTTAGAAATGAATTGCAATGAAGCACTATACACTTCTGTGATGCAAAGTAGTACAAAGAAAATGTGTA
>NW_012148808.1:1867728-1870038 GCF_000956105.1 Propithecus coquereli | reverse complement strand
AAAATCATATTTTATGACATGAGAAATCATATGAAATTCAAATTTCAATGTCTATAAATAAAGTTTTACTGAAATACACCCATACCCATTCATTGCCCCATTTTCTATGGCTGCTTTTGAGCTAAGATAGCAGAATTCAGTAGTTGTAACAGAGAATATATATCCCACACCGCCAAAAATGTTTGCTATCTGACTCATTGCAGAAAGTGTTTGCCAACACCTTGTCTACAATATCAACCTACAGTGATGTCCACTAATATAATAGCTTCAAGCCCTCAATACCATTTTTGTTCAATAGTCCTCAAGGTATTGAGGAGTATCTTTATTTTTTTTCCCTGCTCACTATTGTGGCAGCTCAGACTCATTGTTGCTGTCTCCAATGCTGGATGCTCTAGAACTTGGCAGTCTCGTAGATGAATATTGCTGTGAGCTGAGCTGTACCACTGCCATCATTTATGGCAAAGGTGGGTTACCATCATATATGTGTTGAAGGCAGGGCCATCTCTCAGGAAGAGCCTGAAAAGTCATCTGGTTTCCATGAGCCCTGTCCCTCCCCTGCTAACAAAAGGTGGAAATATTTTGGTGCACCTTTCTGTAGGTCTTCCTGTCCCTGCAAGTATTGGTACAAGTCATGTAGCCTGCTTCCAAAGTCACTGTTGTGGCTCTAATGATTTCTCTATGCCATGGTATTTCCTAAAGCTGTGAATGAGGAAATATTTTCTATTTCATTCTCAATCAAGGATATCCCATAGCAAAAGTTTCTATAGCTCAGATATTACACTTCTTAGCATTCCAATGCCTTGCAGCTATTTTACCTAAGGCATCCCAAAAATAATATGGCCGAGCTTAGGAAAAAAAATAGAAGTAGCTATATTCTGTGTCCATTGCTTCTATTGATTATATGTAACCTACATTAAATGCAAGAAACATGTTTGCATGTTGTCTCTTTCATGGTAAGTGATTTTTCTTTAAGATGTGCTTTCTCTCTAAGGTGTCATATCAATTTCCTTCTCCTTGCCTTGTTCTATCAGACAAGTTTTCATAATTTTGAACCTTAAAAGTAAGGGGAAAGTCCCAATTTTTGCCATTAGGTAGCTCTTTTCCCCCATACTCTACTACATACTAGCTGACATATGTGTGTGATGGCTGCTGTACCCACCATTTGGCATTGCCCAACACCCAAGTGCCGATTGCCGTTAGGAAGGCTAATGTGGAACTCTTACCAACAGTGGTATTTAATCACAAGATTCTTGCCATACTAAAAATGCTCTGAATTTTTTTCATCCCTCCAAAAAAAAAAAAAATCTGAAGGACCAATCTCTACTTGGTCATACATGTTCACATTTCCCGTAAGTATTAATATAAGCTCTCCAAAGGCAGCAATTGTGTCTGTTTCACAACTGTAGTTCTAATTTCTAGCAGATGTTCTAGGGTAGAAAAGATTCTAAACAAGTATTTGTTACCTGAGTAAGTGAATGATTAAACAATTAATCAAATTAAAGTCTGGATCATTCCACTTAAAGCAAATTCTATTCTATGGTCTCATTTTCCTTTATTTTGAATATATTTTGAAACTTGGAGCACAGTTATGGCTCTATGAAAACAAGGACGATGACTGCTTGATCATTACTAGGCACCTAACATGAGCAGAGCAAAACGTTACTCTGTGCATTGTGGAAGTGTGGGAGCAGGCAGAGATGAGAGTGATAACATATTCTAAATATTTAGGATCTTGCCAAAAACAAATGTGAGCAGTATATGTCTGTTAAACTACTTGATGTATTTGCATTTAAGTCTACCTCTCTAAGAAGTTTCATAAAAGCAATAGGTGACTGTCATTAAACTATATGCACTGATTTGGAGTTACCAGGCCATTGGTAATATTTTATCAACTTAAATTTGTTTTGGGTAAATTATAATTTTGCTTTTGAACAAAACCAATCTCAATCTATTTTAAATATACTCCCATATGAACCCAGGTAAAGAATGTGAGTTTTGGATTCTAATTAGAGCCTGCTCAACCCTCCCTCTTACATACTAATGCAATATAATGTCTAGTGGATACAGAGACCAGTGTTTCTTGGATTTGCAGTATACCAGGTTGAGGGTGGCAGATGTGCCAAGACAGAAGGGGCGTTGATGGAGCTTGAAGGTTTTTAATGACAGGATTTGAAAGTAGACTTCCTTTTGCTATTTTCTGCCACCCTCTATTGATTCAGAGAAAGAAACACAGGTTTCCTGATTAAATAACCTGAGGGGACAGTGCCCTTAAGGAGATAAAATATCACATAAGGAAGTCCCCTGGGGGCT
>NW_012148808.1:1866915-1867678 GCF_000956105.1 Propithecus coquereli | reverse complement strand
ATAGAGATACACGCACCTATATAGCTTTCAATATATTAATATTTTTTTATCAATGGACAAAAACAAATATTTTATCTGATCTCTACAAAATAGTAAGTTTTAATTTTTATAGACTGAATATTTGTATTCCCATTTTATCTACCTCTTCTTTACACATGAAATATGCTTGTATAATTAAGAGGTATCCAGAAGAAAATATCCACAGGACCTAATCAACAGCAATCTCTCAATCTCCAACTGTATGCTTTCCTAATCCTTGCTGCTGAGAAAACATTTATAAAATCTACTAGACAGTACAACAAAGATTGAGTTACAGGCAGTTTCTGTTGCCAAAGTCATTGTCAAACATGTGTGAAGGAATATAAGGAAAAAGTAAAGAAAATTATTTTCTCACCACATTAAGTATTTATATATTTACATACATATGTATATACATCTACTGCAGAACCTTACATTAAAAAATGTGTACAGGCACAACAAAATTAGTTTAGCCCTTCTTTAAAACTCTTAGTTCCTTAAACATGCTTTGATTTCATTTGCTCTCTTTAACCTCAACCTGTGCTGGTCTCTTGGCTTGACACACTTTATTCCCATTTTCACCTGGAAATGTCCTATCCTTCCTTCCTACCACAGCTTCCTATCTCCTTTAAGAAGGTTTTCCTGTAAGACTAGGATGGATATATTTTCTTGGTAATCCAATAATATCCTGCCCTCTTTCATCTTAGCATTTATCAAACTATGTTAGAATCACCTGGTTAATCAT
>NW_012148808.1:1863147-1864735 GCF_000956105.1 Propithecus coquereli | reverse complement strand
TATGTCTGTTAAACTACTTGATGTATTTGCATTTAAGTCTACCTCTCTAAGAAGTTTCATAAAAGCAATAGGTGACTGTCATTAAACTATATGCACTGATTTGGAGTTACCAGGCCATTGGTAATATTTTATCAACTTAAATTTGTTTTGGGTAAATTATAATTTTGCTTTTGAACAAAACCAATCTCAATCTATTTTAAATATACTCCCATATGAACCCAGGTAAAGAATGTGAGTTTTGGATTCTAATTAGAGCCTGCTCAACCCTCCCTCTTACATACTAATGCAATATAATGTCTAGTGGATACAGAGACCAGTGTTTCTTGGATTTGCAGTATACCAGGTTGAGGGTGGCAGATGTGCCAAGACAGAAGGGGCGTTGATGGAGCTTGAAGGTTTTTAATGACAGGATTTGAAAGTAGACTTCCTTTTGCTATTTTCTGCCACCCTCTATTGATTCAGAGAAAGAAACACAGGTTTCCTGATTAAATAACCTGAGGGGACAGTGCCCTTAAGGAGATAAAATATCACATAAGGAAGTCCCCTGGGGGCTGGAAGAAAAATGGCAGGGGAGGAGGTGGAAATTACCTGGAGATTATTTACCTTTCTTAGTAAATAATTAGTTACCAGAGGTACCCATTACCACTTTTGAGTTCATACTTTGCGGTTTTCAGATTCTAGCAATTTAGCCAGCCATAATGCCCTTTGACACTGATATAAAAGAAAGATTCACTCACTGATATGAAGACAGTGTGGAGTTCAAATCTTAGCTCCAGCACCTGCTAGCTATATGAGCTTGGACAGGTCACCTAGTTGATCTAATCCTTTTTTTCCTGTATTTGTAAAACTGGTGTAACCACATACCCTACGTAGTTACTATTAGAAATAAATATGATATTCAAAACCATAAAAAAGAGAACTGCTCTAGAACAATATTTTTATAGATTTTTCATTACCATGCCACTAAGGAGACTTTTTTGACTCTTTTTTCTTTTTTCTAACTACACTCTCCCCCATGGAATAAAATGTTAAGAAAAAAGATTTTGTCAGGTAGGGTTATGCTTTGGAGGGCTACAGGCCATTATAATGTCTAAAAAACTTTCATCTCCCAAGAACCAATTTTTATCCCCTTAGGAGTATTGTAGCCCCTATTAAGAATGCATACTTTAGAATAATGCCAATTAACTATGAACCCACAAACCCATAATTGATCTGGTAGCTGCAAAACATTTACAAACCTAAAAAGAAATTATTCAGCCTGGCAACAATGTAGTGAAGCACACTTTATTTAGTCCCTGTCCCATAAACCTATGTCATTTTCACATTAAATATGAAAAGAAAGTGATTTAAGTTCTTATTTTCCTCTTGCAGAATTCAGTTTATTTTATCATAGCATCAAATTGACTACCTGGCCTTGGCTGAGGGTGCAGTAAACAAGCCACTAGGTGACTCAAGGAAACAATTCGAACTAGTTCAATTCATATGCAATTGACAACACTCTTTTCTGCCACCATCACCAATTTGAGATTTGTAGGTGCTTCCTTACCATTGTCATATAAAAGTCTCTCATGATCTCTTGTTGCCTTCT
>NW_012148808.1:1862003-1863097 GCF_000956105.1 Propithecus coquereli | reverse complement strand
AAATGGAATGATCCACATGGGAAGCCTATCAGTATGGATGGTGGGGCATGAAAGACATATCACATGTTAAGAAAACTCTGGATCTCCAAAGTAAATATGGAGAAAGGAAAAACAGGGAACAAAATAAAAATGAAACAAAAAAATGTAAAACAAAGTTTAAAAAGTAAAAATAAATAAATAGAAATAAGCAAAATAAAAGTACTCCAGTCTTACATTAAAGACCTCATAATTTTAAAAGTTGGGAAAGTATATGTCACACTGCCTCTTTCTGAATCCACATAACTTAATGAACTATGCCACATCCACGTAGAAGAAATTTGAGTAAGCCTTCCTAGTTAGGATGTAGGCCTCCGGGAAAGAACTGCATATCCACTAAGCAAATTGATACAGCTACCTACACTAATCAACAAGTCTTTGTACTCAAAACTAATTGGACAATCATGTTCTCAAATTTTTTGGAAAAGTACCAACATGGAAAAGAAAGATGGTGATAAATAGGACAGCTGATATAGGAGAGACTATACGAAAGTCTATACCAAAATTGATTCCTTGAAATAAAATATACATGTTAATAATACAAACAGATTAGTTAGACTGCTTTATAAAACAAAATTGAAACATGTTATTCTCAATAAACATAAATAAAAAAAAGATGGTTGTATAAAATTAATTGTTGGTCAAGGAATAACAGGCAAATACCAAAAAAGAAAAAAAAATCCTTTTTAAAAACTATTAAGTAAAACAGGACTTTTTGTATTATATTAACATTTGGAAAAACAATAAAGCAGAATCTATTTAAATAAGACATAAAAAATTAAAAACAGTACAATAGGAACTTATTTCAGAATATAAAAGATGGATTAGATGAAAATAAATAGATTATTTGCATAATGCAATGAGAAAACTCATTCTTGCATTAAAATATTGAATACAGCATACAGAAAAAGAGCCTTTTTTAAAAGACATTCATGAACTCAGAGCAAAATAACTGTGTATGAAAACACAAGACAATCTTAAATTCTGTAAAGCAGAAATCTTGTGTACCATATTTACTGACCATAATACAATAAAAAATGAAATTAATAATAAACTAA
>NW_012148808.1:1852017-1852438 GCF_000956105.1 Propithecus coquereli | reverse complement strand
GATAAAATATGTTTTTTCTTCAAAATAAAAGAAACAATGGAAATTTGTTAAAGAATAATCATGGCAAGCAATCTAGTACCCTGTTTTATACTGTGTTCATAATCCCCACTTAGAGAGTTAGATGTTATACCAAGTTACTTTCAATAACTTTATTAATATACTGGTAGAGAGAATTTATTTATAATGTCGCACTCTATAGACAATTTTGTGAAATTCCATTTCACAACTAGAGCAATCAAACCTAAAATAGACTAGCAATGTATTTACTAAAATCAATGCACTATAAATGCATGTTTTCTTTCAAGACAATAAAGCAGTGATGTGTAAAACAGTATAATCATGCTTGAGAAAAGGACTCAAGGTACCAAATACCTTTAAACTCTTTTCTGTCTGCAGAAAGAGGTGTGTATGTATGTGTTTA
>NW_012148808.1:1851469-1851967 GCF_000956105.1 Propithecus coquereli | reverse complement strand
AACACTCTTTTCTGCCACCATCACCAATTTGAGATTTGTAGGTGCTTCCTTACCATTGTCATATAAAAGTCTCTCATGATCTCTTGTTGCCTTCTAGGTTATTTTAATCAGATTTTACAGATATGCATAATAGCTGGGTAGAAGACACGTTATGAATGAAAAGCCCTTTGGTGATAAGGGATGATCCAGCAGTCAAGGCTTCACATTAAGGTGGTTCCTGGCAAGCTGATTTTCCTCAAGCTCCAAACAACCTCCCAGACAAAGTTTTACTTGTGAACCTCTATCACTGAAGGGCTATGGTTGCATATTCATTTAAACATATCCTTATCAATTTATTAGAGAGCTACCCTGAAGTCATAATAAAACTTTCCGATATGACCAGGGACACATTTAAAGGAAATGGTTCACATTGGTGACCGCTATAGAAAGAATTCCTTGACAACAATTTTCTACAAAGACCAAAAAGTTAATTGACCTTTCGAAAGGACCAAAGCATGC
>NW_012148808.1:1850936-1851419 GCF_000956105.1 Propithecus coquereli | reverse complement strand
AAACAGTATAATCATGCTTGAGAAAAGGACTCAAGGTACCAAATACCTTTAAACTCTTTTCTGTCTGCAGAAAGAGGTGTGTATGTATGTGTTTACATTCTTAAATATATGAAAATGCATGCATATATACTTTTGGAACCACATGCATATATTTACTCCTCTCTGTATTGAGAAAGCAAGAAATATAACCAAAAGAGAGAGAATGAATCTTTTGGAGAAATTAATCATGTCTTACTCTCAACAGAGGTAGTGGAATAAGCCCTGATTCCCTATTATATCACTCTCATGTTGTCCTTCGGAGAAACATTACAAGCAGTTGATGTCTGCTCCAAGTTGTGGGTTTTCAGGAACCTTATGACTTAAGTTCACACTCTAGCTGATAGCTGTGAAGGTAATCAGTGAATAGAGTCCCTAATGTGTGTACAGTGCAGAAACAGGTTAGCTTTTGCTTTCTGAAACTTGCTGGATGAGATCTTTCATTAA
>NW_012148808.1:1848230-1848684 GCF_000956105.1 Propithecus coquereli | reverse complement strand
ACTCATCCAACTTTATGCAGATGACATTCAAATGTATAACCCTAACTTTTAACTTTTATTTTTTTTCTAATGTAGTTTTCTTTGGATGACACACAGTATAGTAAAAAGTATTATTTACTATTTAGCTACTCTGTGACATTTCAGAAAGAGAAAGCACAAATTCTTTCATTTTTCCCCATTATTTTCAATAAAACTACTCATTAGTGCTCTAAACTCAAAGCCATGATTTTATCTTTTTCATGCATTTTTTACTCTCAATCTTAGTAATAATATTACTTCTTAAATCTATGACCACTAGAACAATCTAGAAATTTATCACTGGATACCTGTAGAACAAACAAACTGGCCTAAAGTACCTTTTTTTTCCCCATTTAATTATATATTTAGCTTTCAGCAAAACTGTTCCTAAAACATAGCTTTGAAAATGATAACTAAGCAATAGAATATTAAATCA
>NW_012148808.1:1843820-1846054 GCF_000956105.1 Propithecus coquereli | reverse complement strand
CCCCCATATTAGTTGGAATGGACCCCTGTTACAAAAGACAGATTAACAAGAGAGAAACAAACAGAAGTTTATTAACATGTATGTTTCATATATACCTGCTAGATACACAGAAAAATGAGTAGTTCTCATAGAGTTAGCTTTGTATTCTAATGTAGATAGCATCTTCAATAAGAACAGTAAATTTTTAGCGAAGTGAAAAAAACAAAGTAAAAGGACTTTGAGTCTCTGTGGGTGGTAACTTGGGAAAATACAAATAAGTGGCAGATAAAGGCTAGTTAGTAAAGCTTGCTAATATAAATTCCTCTGGTATCATCTCTAGGCCAATGGGGTCTAAAGCTGGATCAGTGATTAACCTTTGTTCTCCCTGGGAGACATAGGATAGGATACCTTTTATCTTTGTAGATCTATGTACTTCTTATAGAAAAATGGAGGGCAGAGAGACTTCTATGTCCATTTCTTCTTAATTTTCTTCAGATCAGCAGCCATTTTATTTGGGGGAGGCCTATTGTCTCCTACACTTCATTTCCCATATCTGCCTTCTCCTCCCACAAGGCAAACAAACACTGTAGCCACGATGACTAATATATTTGCCATTATTTCAATACTTTTGGGTACCTTAATTTTCCTACTTGGAGTAGCTGGAACACCAACATCTCTGAAACATGTTGAAGTGTGTTTATAATTATATTTAGTGTATTTCCTGGTAAATCACATATCTTTAAATATATAGCCCAAGAAGAAAAGTTACCCAGAAAAAAATGTCCTTCTTTTTGTGGGTATCACACAATGCAATTTAACTGCTAATCCAGTATAAAATTATGTTCTAAGCACTTTTATTAATGCTATATTCTTGATGACATTTATTTGGAAAGAAATGTTAGATATGTGAAAATAAATGTTATATGAAATACATCAAAGAAAAATAATCGATAGCAGACAAAGTGCATGCTGATTAGCAGGCATAGGAAACAGAATTTATATTTATGTGTTATATCCAATTATCCACCTTCTAATCATGTAGTCCCTTTTGGATAGACTGAGTAAAAGACAAAGAAGAAGATAACTCAAATTCTTTGCACAAATCCTAAAGCAAAAAGAGAGATAATCAGGACTCTCTTAGGGCAGTGACTCTGAATGTGAGTCACTGAATGTCTTTCCTCTGGACACACTAATGGTTCATCACTGAGGAGGATGGAGGAGCTATTAAATGACACTGGAATTAGAGAACTACAAGGTCAAACATGACACCAACATAAGGGCTATCAGAAAGAAAATTGGTGAGAAGAGAAAAGATTTCAAAGGAGAATTGGAATTACTAAGAGAAAATATTCTTTGGTAATTAAGGATAGATACATCCAGCCCAAGTACTGCTTTATTGAAGAGTCAGGAAAAGTTACCCAGAACTGGAATATACGACCCTTTGCTTACAAAAGACCTCATTGATCCTTACCAACAATAGCAGAGTAGTTTTGCTTGCTTTTAATCATCTAGCTATAAGTTTGCTCTCACGAAAAATAAGCTAATTTTGTGTTACTATAACTATAGTTTTACCTGGAGGATGGTTACAGATTGGCAGCCTGCATAGAAGTTGTACAGATAGAAAAATTATATTCTCCAAGCTGTTGCTTTGAGGAAGACAGCTCCAGGCAAGAAAGCTCTCAGCAGCCAGAAATCTGCTGAGCACTCCTCTGTTTTCAATGCCAGACATAGACCATAGCAGAATTAATCAGCCATAGCAAATTGGAATTATCAAGTTTTCCAACCTATTTTAATCAGTAAAAGTGCATATGAACCATACCACTATACCAAAGGGCACCAGACAACCTGTAGGAAGATTTTGAGAATCAGGGTGATTGATGATGGAGGAAATGACAAACTTACTTTACTTGTAATAGAAGCACATTAGCTTATATATGATCTGTACAGAACTTGCTAAAAATGGATCTTGGAGTAGAGTTGATTCAAAATGCCTGCAAGATATCCATAGAAACAGCTAGATACTAGATATCTAGTGGTTCCCAAATTCCTTAATCTTGTTTTCCCAATAGTTGTTTAAAAACCACATAAATGCATTACTATAGTGTTATATTGTAAATGTTTTAAAAACTTATCTTTCTTATTTCATTTCTGCTGCTATACCAAAATACCATACACTAGGTAATTTGTAATGAACAGAAATTTATTAGCTCATGGTTTTGGAGCCAGGGAAGTCCCACATCAAGGGCCCAGCATCT
>NW_012148808.1:1842317-1843770 GCF_000956105.1 Propithecus coquereli | reverse complement strand
CAAGCAGTTTTTGCCACTCACTAACCAGGTGACCTCAAGGAACATCATTTAACCTCTTCTAGCCTCAATGACCTAATTTACAAATTCCATTTGTTTCAATATTATTCTTTGCAGACAATAGAAGTCCAATTTAGTGTAACCAGAAAGAGATTCCTTATAGGCTATTAGGTAGGTTAGAGAATTTCCAGGTAGGCTTAATAAACAAGCTCCATGTGACAGAACAAGAAAGGAGACAGCCTGAAGAAGGTCTGACTATGACTTAACTGTCCTCACAGACTCCTCACCACGGCTGCTGCCTTAAGCACAACATCTAGGGCACCAATTACCTGGATGATACAACTTCAGGTACAGACATCCCCAAAACACAAAATGCTTCAGCCACAAGATGTAGAATTCATAAGCATAGTTTCTACCTCAAATTACTCAGATCTGCTTTTGTTTTTGGTGGTCTATCTGCTAAACGGAATCTACATTCTAGAGTCTGGTTGTTTTTAACATTTCTATTTTTTAGTTCAGGGAAATTGCTATTAAAAATGTTTTTAGAATGATTATTGAATTATTCAAGGTGTAGTAGCAGCAGAACAACTTCATATGTTTTATGAATACTAAGAGCCCGAGTATGTGGCCTACACTTTGCACAGTGTGTGTCATGTGATAAACTTTCGAATGTTGGCAGGTCGCCATTTTTCACTTAGCTATGTCTTAAACAATTGGGCCCTAATCAGACTCCATGTTTTTTAACATGAGAGAGCAATAGGTTTCCAAAAAATTCTAAGTGTTGTTATAAGGTCTTAAGGAAATCAGATATTATAAAAAGCTTATAGCTTAAGGATCAAAAGGTATATAAAGCACATAGTCTGAATCAATAGTCTTACATTTTATTAATATATTTGTAATTATATAACTTACTGTTATTTTGATAAGAAAATTGAAATAATCAACTGGAGCTTAATATATATGCTGATAAAATCTCTTGTAATCAGGATTTTTAGAAAATTATGAAATCGTAATTTTCTAAATTCTCCCAAACCTCAAACTTTGTAGCAAAGTTAAAGACGTGGCATGATGCAAGCTATCATTCTTTTGCTCTTTTAGACTTTGGCCTCGTCTTCCCATGCCCATTTGGTTAATTACAACATATGGAAGCTTCAGCTTCCACTGTGTTTCCTCAACCACTGTCTTCTCTGGCTCCATAGGATTCACAGATGCCTTTCCTTCTGTGGAGCACTATGGTAAATGACTTGCTTTGGGAAAGCTAACCCAGTTTTCTTCAGGTGAAATTTTGGAATGTAGATCTTAAGCTACAAAGGCCAATTTGGAGACTGTGGAAATTTAAAGAGATGCGTTGGGATTGAGGAAGACTTTATTAAGGAAGAATTGTCAGAATGATGTGATGTACCAGATATTGACATTCATAGTCAAGGACTAGTAAATAAGATTTTAGATGGTTAAT
>NW_012148808.1:1830357-1832212 GCF_000956105.1 Propithecus coquereli | reverse complement strand
AACAGATGTAGAAAAATTAAAAGGCATTTTAGGTTGGGCCTGATGTCTTTTATCTTTGTCACCTACACATGTCATATTTACAAAATTACTGCATGATTCTGTAGGCACTACAGAATGAGGTTCAAGTAAATTATAGATTTATTTGTGAAAAAAATAAATCTTTGAAACAAAGTTTTATAGCAGATATTAGTCTAATGCCATAAACGCAAGTATTTACATTTCTTCATTTAGCTTCAGCTTGAATCTCACCTCAGCTTTCATCTCAATGCAGGAAGGAAATTCAACTGGGGTCATTTTAGGATCTACCCCTCTCTGGTACACCTATGTAGGGGACTTAACATGAATGGAGCTTGCAGGACTGAAATTTGCCCTAGGTGATTTATGAGTAAGTGGTAAGTGAATGTGAAGGCCTAGGACATTGTTGTACACTACTGTAGACTTTATAAACACTGTGCACATTTGTATAGTATGGTAACAATAAAATAACAATAAAAAGTGTAGTATAGTAAATACATAAACCAGCATTATAGTTGTTTAGTATCATTTTCAACTATTATGTGCTGTACATAATTGTATGTGTTATACTTTTATAAGACTTGCAGTGCAATAGGTTTGTTTACACCAGGATCACTACAAACACATGAGTAGTGAGTGCATTGTTCTACCATGTTACAATGACTAAGACATCACTAGATGACAGGAATTTTCAGCTTCATTATAATCTTATGGGACCACTATCATATATATATGGTCTGCCGTTCACTTAAACATCATTATATGTCACATGGCTGGATCTGATGAGTTAATATCCAAAATATATAAGAAAGTCCTAAAACTCAGTGGCAAAAAAACAGATAACTTAATTATAAATATAGAGAGTATTTCTACAGAGAGGTAACCAAATTATAATTTACCATAGAACTTACTGAGTTTTTCCCCTAGTCTTAGAGATTTACTCTCCTCAAAATATGAAGAGAAAGTATTCTTCCCCTCCTTATCAGAAAACCTAGCACAATCTTCTGAAATAAATATAGACATCAACAAAATAGAAGAGATGATTGCATTTAGTAGATCCCACCCTAAACCCTATAGCTGTGGATTACAAATGACCCTTAACGTTGTCATATGTAATGTGTGGTCTCAAGCTAGACCCAAATCACTGAAAAAAATGCAGAGCTTTCTCCATTTGCATACATTATACAGTCAAGAAAATTGTATTGCATTTTGCACACATCGTATCATAAAATAGAATCCCATTCGTGGCATGCAGTTTTCAATATAGGAAAAATGGTAAAGCTTATCAATTCTCTTCTTCAAAAGGATTTATACTAGAATTGGCCATTTTCTATGACCAAATTATGGCTTGCTTGTGATTAAATAATGAAAAAAAAGTGGATGCAATGTCAAATGTTTTTTCTGGATAGATTCTGAATGTGTGACTTTTAGTTGGATGCTCAAAGTTACTGTGCAATGACAGACAGGGAAGAGAATGCGTCCCCCCCAGACATATGAGAAGTGCCCATCAGAGTGGAAACAAACATCATCCTGCATTGGTATAGGTACTCTACTTTGTTCTGCTTAATTATGCCAGAATATAGAGTTGGTTAGGTCCCAGGATAAAACTAAAATAAAAGTTAGCATTAAAAACAATAGACACAAAAACTATTTTCTTCTACTTCCATAAATCATCTGTTTTCCAAGGTGAGCAAAATATTGAAGCTTTTAATAAATGTTAGAAATACAGAAATCTAATAATTTTTTAACCATTATATGGATTCCATGACCCAAGGTTGAAGTATGTGACTAAGATAAATTCATTCTCATGTTTTTTTTTTCATTTTGTATAAGTTGAAAA
>NW_012148808.1:1771662-1830041 GCF_000956105.1 Propithecus coquereli | reverse complement strand
TGTTATTTTAGGTCTTTCTGTGTATAGAAAAGTAATGATTCTGAACAAAACCATATGGCAAAAAACAATAGGTACAACTGAGATATAAGGAAAACAATTTTGAATGTCTTAGTAGACCTGCAATCCATCTGATGCCATCAGCGATTAAGATGCCTAGGCAGATATTTCTGCACAATCCTGGTAATAACATATTTTTATATTAGCACCATAGAAATTTTTTAATATGTGATCATGAGAATTAATGTTAAACTTTGGTCTTTAAAGAAAAATTTATATTGCAGCTCATAAAAATGATTATCTTCCTTGGTTGACAAGTGCCCTTAGTTTTCACCTTTGTCTATTGTTTAGATTTTAAACTACTGCATTACAAGTTTTTCCAGGAAATTATATCACAGCATGGTTTTAATTTTCTTAATGTGAGTGAATAGTTTCAGTTTTCAAAAACCAAATATTGATTACTATAAATGTATTCATATGTGACTAAAATGATTGTTGCAGGACTAACCCTTTCTATCTGAAGGATGAGTAAGACTATTTGATTATTTGAGGATATAGAAAGCCAGTTTAATAACTTTCGGGGCCCAATGCAAAAAAGTGGGAACCTCTTATTCAGACAGCAGGAAAAAAGAATTATTAAAATTACTAAGATATAAATATTTTTCCTTTCTTCCATGGTCTTTCTCTGGTATTTTCATATCATTTTTATTTGCTACTATTGTTCTAATTAAAGAAAAATTAAAATTTTTGAATATTAATATAGGCTGAACTGTTCATTTTCTATTGTGCAGTGTCAATTTTCAATGCAAATATAAGAAAGTTTAACTTGAAAACAGAATCACTGAAATTACATAATACATATTTCATTCTTACCAGAATGGTAGAAATACTACACAAACTAAAAAACAAAACTTTTTATCTTACTTCTTCATAGTGCACATGCTACCAACCTGTCTACCTTGGACATAGTGATATTAAGGAATGACTATAAGGAAAACGTGGAACTAGATGGCAAATACAGGGAGGTAACACAAATAAGAAAGGATATAGTGGAGTCTGTTGATGATTCATATTAGAACGTCATTGCATTCTTTCGGCAGTTAAAGTGAGTACTGGTTCAAATGGAAAATGTGGCTTCTCAAGGATGTCTGTGCTCCGCCTCTTATCAGAGTTACTCAGGAGTTGATGTAACACTCTTACCTTGTACTGGATCTGAGTCTTGCTGAAATCCTGCATGTTTTGGATTTACAAGAATTCTGTTCTCATAAGGAATTGAGCATGCAATCTACAAAGGAAGCATCGCTGCTCACAGGCATGCTTCATTGTTCTATCAGACCTCACATACAAAACACAAGTTCCAAGATAAAATTTTTGAGAATTCCAAGATGGCAATAACAGAGGTTTAAACCATGCGCCAGACCTGTGATGCCATCCTAGTGTCTGAATTAGCTTTAAGAAAAGAGAAGTGATGTTTGCTTTAGAATTTTTCTCTATGATCAATGGATAATAAAGTAGCATTCTTTTTCTCCACCAGATCAAAGTGTGGTTTCCATTTTGTTTAAAATTGACTGTTGTATAACTTCATAAATTATATTTTACGTAGTAAAACTTAGCCTTTTACCAAGGTAGAACATACAGTAAAAATACTGAATAGATAGTGAATGAGGAAAAGAAAGAGATACTGATACCAATGATGTTAGAGTGGCTATTTTGGTAAAGAAATGTATTTTATTTTTATGACATTTTTAAAGATGCATCTCTAGAAACTTGTTATATCACAGTGGGTTATTATAATATTTCTACTACAATAACAATCTTAGTCTGAATGCATATTAATAAGCCAACAGTCAGTCACCTGTTACATGTGCCTGAATTCAAATAGATGAGTAAAAAATAGTACACTACATTATTCCTTCTCAACTTGGGGTGGCACACATTTTGGAAGGCAAAGTATACTTATCTAAACTAAAAATTACCACCCAATGAAACATCATAATGTAATATCACACTAAATTGTGTCCCACTGTTTCTTAGAAAGAGACAAATTCCTCAAGATTATCATGAAAGTATCCTTGATAAAATTTATCACAATTGTAGTTTTACATATTTAATTGATTATCTTATTATCTGTTTTCTCCCATAGTAAGCTTCCCTTGTGTGATTTTCCTCACTGTTGTATATCCCAATCTTGATTCAGCGTCTGATACAGTGGTGAGATCCAGTACATATAATTAATAAACATGGCCAGTTAGAAAATAAATACCTACTAAGGGAATCATTTCACAATAAAGATATAAGATAAAAGAAGTTAGAAAGGAAAATATTTGGCTTGCCAGAAAAGACTTCACAGAAAAGATGAAATAGTAACAATTACCATAATGGGCCAAAGGGAGGAAAGACTTTGGAGAAGAAAATTTGATAATAACTATCCCTTAATGATTCTAGGAAAAATTCTTGACAATAGTTTTATTGTTACTAAGTCAGAGAGTTAGTGCAATAACCCTAAAATGATGAAGACTATTTTAAGAAATTAACATTTCAGTTATTTCTTCAACCACTCTTTAGAAAATTTTATTTTGAATATATCTAAGATATTCTGGGAAGTCAGTAGTTTCTTCATTGTTTATTCAATGCTCTTAAAATAGAAGTTATTTTTAACTACATAATCCTTATTTATATGTCATGTATTGAAGTATTTCATTTTTATAAAAGGTTATAGTCACAGAAGTTTCTTTAAACATATAATGAAAAAAGACTAGAAATAATAAATACACATCTATCTTGGAATGTTTCAACTTGTTAACGTTTAAATTAGTACACTTTCATAAGTACTTATGAATTTTTATTAACCAATGGTATAAGATATAAGAAGAAAACCATTGTAATAATATGAAAAAGGCTTAAGAACTTCAGGAGCTAATTTTTGAGCATGCTGCCAATTATGAATACTAAATTTATTTTTTATAGAACTTCAAGGACCAAGCTAGCAGTTTGATTGTAACTGAAACACAAAATTCAAAAAAAATCTTTATTTAAATTAATTCAATTATACTATATGTTTCTATTTTAAGATTTCCCACATGTATCATAATTCTGTATTTTTCCTTAATTTTCATCCTACCATGAAATAGGAATTTTTCTCTGTACACCTATTATACCATATATATTACTAAATTGCTACCTAACAACTTCATGATAGTCAAACTAAACTTATGTCAAAAAATAAATAATTCTCTCAGATACTATCCATCAGTTGTCAAAATTATATTTATGTTTTTATATTTCCCTAGTATCATTAAAGTTCAATAACATGAAATAAGTCAAATGTGTTCCATCATTTTCCTTTTAGTTCAAGAACGTGAAACCCAACCCAAATAACTTAATTGCTATAAAATAGAAATACTTCAATAAAACAAAATATCATATGCAGTTTATTATTATGTTTTAAATCATGAGGTTTTTCTTTCCCATATGGACAGATTACAAATACAATTTGTAAAAATTGTATTCATGCAATTTTAAGATCAATTATGTCACTATCCAAATTTGAATGGAAATAGCAGGCAGAAGAAAAAGTCAGAAAACTTAATATATACTGTACTGTAAAATAATTTAGAGTAGACACTCTAGTCAATATACTTAGGTTCATATAAGCATACTTCTGTACAGTGTCAGTCATATTTTGAGGGTAACAGAAATAATAGAGGAATGACAGAGGAGTAATAAATATAGAATTATTATACTTTTTTCTTTAGGTCATAATTAATGATAATGGCGCCATGTGGATATACTCTAAGATATATTAAAATTTAAAAAGTATGTAGTTGTCTCAATTTTGCTCTTTATGTCTGAGAGGGCGCTAGTCGTACTCCTGCTTATTTATGTGTAATTTATCTGCAATTTGTACTCTTACCCGTGAGCATGTGCGCACGTACGCGCGCACACACACATATACTTTCTAGCATAGTTAGTTTTAGGTAAAATTTCAGGTTTTCTCTTGAGAGAGAATTTAGAGAAAATGAAGCAGAGTCGCCTCAATTTTTACAAAAATTTGTACATGGATAATAGAAATACTTTAAAAGAGAAAAACGTCAAGAACAATTTTCAACAGGTATCTATACAGAACTTAAATTTTTTGGTTAAGAGATTAATTTAACTTATTTTGATCTCCCTGCTCTTGCAGCAGCATTTACAGAAAAGAATTTGCAGCAAATCACATGTAAACTAAAAATTCTGCCTATTGTCTATATACGGGACATCTATTTTTTCTCTACAAATAAAAATTGCTAAGGAATACTTCAAACAAAACTTCTAAGAAATAAAAAAAGTGACAGAAACTTGTTTTCCTTGGAGATAATTTGCACAGATAAAAGGGACGTTTCTTGGATGTGAAGGTTACAGAGTGCTTATTCATTTTAGCTCTCAAAAAAATCTTCCTAAATTATGTTACTTTATTGAAAATAGAATTTCTTTTTATAACCAGTAGCAAATCTGTTTTTCATTGTTCTTTCTGTTCCCCCCCTCTAAACTATCTTCAATCTGGACAGAAGGTTAATGATTGGGCAAGCACCAAAATGTAATATTGTTACTAGAACTGGTGGTTTTCACTCAGGATTTTGTTTTATTGTTTTTTAAATGTAACTGAAGGTATCATGTTCTGGTATTTTAAAAATATTTTGTCATTCCCTTTAAAAATAAATTAGTATAACTCATATGATTTATATTCTTATACCTACATCTTATTTTTCAAAAGAAAGTAAATAGTGATCTTCATGTAAAAGATGAGCCTATTTGATTAAATCTCTTTGATTCTCTTCTAAGATGATATTGTGGTTGTTTTATATTAAAAACAAAGTCAGTAATAAATGAGCACTAGACATCAAATTGCCTGCCCCAAAGGAATTCTTGTTTTTCAGTTAAGATCAGATTTTAGAATAAATCTTACCAAGAAGAAAAGATTGCAATGTGAATAATGTCATATTTTTGGACAGTCTGCTATTGTCATTTTTATCTTTGTGATTGACACAAATATTAATCCATATTTACACAAGTATACAGCAGACTTGCAAGCATAGAGGATAGGAGTAATCAATATACCCCACAATCACCCTTGCCCCAAGAGCTTGCATTCTAGAATGTTAGGTGTGTAGATTCATGAAGAGTGAAATAATAAAAAATTATGTTTTGTCAAGTAAATGGTGAACAGTAGTAACAGCTAAAGAATTCTGTAAAATAAGAAATCAATAGGAGATAGAGTAATCAAAAAAGGAGAAACTTTCCTGAAGAAAGTTAGAATTGAGATCAACATTTTAGGTGATGAAAGGAGAGGGGTATTGAAATATGTGGAACAATATTTCAAAAGCTAAGAGGGGAGAAAACCTAGTAATAGACTAATACAGGGAAGTATAGTCCTCCTTTGGTGGGAGAGGAGCAGTGGGCTTGAGTATTTGCTGAATCATAATCTAATGTATCACACTAGAAAAAATAAACTTTACCACATGGCTACAGGAGTGACATTATAGGAATTTTGTCAGAAGAGTGATGGGTCTACAGTAAGATGGAAGAAAGAAGGAAAACAGTAAAGCCAGATCTCAAAATATTTCAAACCAAAATAACTCCCCAAACTCAAATTTATTCATTCCTCATTGTCAAAGCAATGCTTAGACCCAATTCCTACTGTAAATTTATTTATGGTAAACATATCTTCTGTTACTTCCCAACAATAACCTCATATATACATTTTAAATAGACACTAAAATTCTCCCCAGAAGTTATTTGCAGTTTTCTCAAAATTATTCACTCACACAATCCCTTTATCTCATAATGGCCAATATAAGTCATCTAGCACAATTACTGTTATTGTTCTTCCTCTCATATTCAACAAATCTAGGTGGTCACACCTTCATCATCAAGTCTTTAGAACTTATCTGTAGTGTCCTCCTGCCTCAGAAAACAATTTGTTCTCTCTTTTTACCGTGTGCTCAATGTCATTCACAACCCAACTGAGCTAGGGCTTTGTTTAAAATCAGTCAATAACTCCCTCCCCTGCATTTTAATTTCTTCTGTTTCATTGGTATTTCTCTTCAACTTATAAACATATTTAGATAATTTCTTCTTCTAAAGATAAAAAAAAAACCCAAAATCTTCTTTCTCCCTCTACACCTTCTAGCATTAGTCATACTTCTTTCCTTTCTTTCCCCAACAAAATTCCAAAGATTTGTGTATATTTGCTATTTTCCTTCTTTAATTTCTGACTAGGTGTTCTACTATTCAAAATTTTCATTCATTGATGTCTTTACATGCATAACAAAACTAAGCTTCGACTGTTTCAACTATTTCTTCCAGTTAACCCAATAGTCTCACTATCAATGGACTTTTAAAATCTTTATTCTCTTTGTAGTCTGATGAAATGCTTTTCTTCCTTGGTGTATCAGTCATTTGTATCCATAATCATGTTGTGTAAAAAATATCAGAACTCAGTGGCTTGTACTAATAAGCATCTCTATCTTACTCATCTGTGGATTGACGGGGGTCCAGCTAATTTAGATTTGGCTCAACTGGGCTTGTTTCCTAGCTGTGAACTGAGTTTACTTGTTTCATATTCCTTAAACTTGAAGATAACCAGAGGCATATTCTTATAGAGAAAGGTCCAAGTGTAGGAGACCAAATCAAATCATGCAAGCACATTTCAAATTCTGCTCACATCATTTTCACTGGCATCCCATTAGACAAAGCAAGTCATATAGCCATGCCCAACATAAATTAGGCTGGGAAATATATTCCTCCCATGGAAGGTTATAGAAAGTGAATATTTGCTAAGCAATAATCTAATTTACCTCACTTGGGTTTCATGTTACTTACTATATAGCATTGGTAGTGATTTCAATTCCATCTTCAAATAGAGCTTAGAAGTAATGATATAGCTGACAGGCATCATGGTACTTAGGTATGTTGTACTGGACAATATACTTACTAGGATACTTACAAATAAATTACTTATTCCTTTTAGTTACATTATCTATGTCATCAGCTTTGGTCCAGCAGCTGTGAATGAAGTTTATGCTATGCTCTAGGCTTAAGTCATTGTCTAAGCATCCTGTGATGAGATTAAGGGCTAAGATGGTGTTGATAGAAAATCAACCAGTGAATCTTTGTAAACATAAAAACAAGCCTCACCTTTACTTTTCACTGTTATTAAAACTGATATTAATGTGAAATGTCCAATTTTGAATCAAAAATCTAGTTTATTATATCTCAAACAAGAAGCAAAACGATTAATCAAAATATGTACCTAAACTATTAACACAGTTTTGCCATCTTAAGCGTAGCTTGTTTTTGCCAGTAGCTAAAAAGCCAGGAGAGTGAGTGGCAATGAAATTGTGAAAGACGTTTCCACAGCTTTTTGAGAACTGAATATTTTTCCTTGCAAGAAGTGGGTCCAAATCCTGGAAGAAGTGGTGGTCAGCTGGTGCAAGGTCTGGTGAGTGCGGTGGATGACAGAGAGTTTCCAAGTCCAGCTGCCGTAGTTTGAACAGTGTTGTTTTTTGCGACATGTGGTCTCGCAAGAGGATTGGCCTGTCTCTATTGACCAATCTCAGCTGCTTAATCACAAGCATCCTCATCATTTCGTCCAACTGGTTGAAGTAGACATCCACTGTAATCAACTGACTAGGTTTCATGAAGCTGCAGTGGATAACGCCAGCGCTAGACTAGCAAACACACATCATTAGCTTTTCTTGATGAATATTTGGTTTCAGACTGTGTTTTAGCACTTCATCTTCATCCATCCATTGTGCCCAATACTTGTGATTGTCAAAAAAATCCATTCTTCATCACACATAATTACATGGTGTACAAACGGCTTGCTTTTATGTCATGACAGCAAAGAAAGGCAAGCTTTGAGATGATGTCTCCTCTGATGCTCATTTAATTCATGGGATACCCATCTATCCAGCTTCTTTACCTTACTCATTTATTTCAAATGGTCCAATATTGTTGGAACAGTAACGTCAAACCTTGCTGCTAATTTGTGCGTAGGTTGAGATGGATTTGCTTCCACTACAGCTTTTGGCTCATCATTATCTACCTTGGTCTCAGGTCATCCACATGTCACATTTTCAAGATTAAAATCACCAGAATGGAACTTCTCAAACCATGCAGGTACTATGCATTCTCTAGCCATATCCTTCCCAAATACCTCATTGATATTTTGAGCTGTCTGCGCTGCATTGGTTCCATGACAGAACTCATATTCAAATTTAACGTGAATTTTTGACTTATCCATGGTTTCACAAAAATTGCTGTAAAAAATTTGAAAGATAATTGCAAGCCAAAGGTGTGTTTGAAAACATGAGAATGTACCTTCACAATAATAATAATGATAATGATAATAATAATAAAAACCCAAGAAATGTCAAAGTGAAATGTCAGAGATATCAACAGTCAAACTTAGTACTTAAGGGAATTGGACATTCCATACTTAATAACCTAATTTTTTTCAACTTCATTCACAAGAATTTTGAAAAATTTTTTCCCACTTCAGTTTCAGAAAATAATTACGTAGTTAACTACTTGTGACACATTTAGAGAGAGAGAAAATAGCTTCAATAACCTGTGTTCCTGAGGACCTGGTAGGTGATATGGCAGCTATTTAATTATAGGTCAATGCAGGGAAGTTGAAGTTCGTGAGGAAACTTGTAATCAGCTGGGTGACCCATGGTTTATATGTATACAAGTAAAACAAATTAAAAGTCTAGTAATTTTTTTAAGTACCAGAATTCTGTGTTTTGTGCCAACTAAGAAGGCTGAAGGAAATGGTATAATGTCTCTAAAAAAAGAGTGTTAAGTATGCAGTGCAGAAATATAAGTATTCCCCCAAGATGATTCTTTGAGTGTTTTTATATGTTTAATTACTCAGTCTTATGAGTGACCTATTCTTCTAAACTGCATATCAGTAGCTTGATGAAAACAAGCTTCAAATTATTTGTTTACATTTATTGCCAGTTAAAAATTATAAGTACAAGACATTACATTTATTTTATTATCTCCATATTCCTCTGGAGAGAATTCTAGTAACATCAGTATGCATCCCATCACTTTGTCTTTGCTCACCATTCGGTGACAGGATTCATTGCTTTTGCTAGAAAATAAGATTACTGTAGTGCAAATCATGCATGCTCAGTTGCAATTTTCCTCTGTATGAGGTTCTTTAAGTGTACGTTATTCATTGTTTATGAAATGTTTCATTTGTAAATCTGTTTTGAAAGCTTGAAATGGAACATTATGTTTCTATGGAGCCCTGCCTTACAGATTTTGTTTTCATTCCAGAGGAATTATATTTTAAATTTTAGATCTGCTTTTTGCAGTGTTATCTTCCACATCCTTCTTTAAATCTCAATACATTACTATCACTCATGTGAGACAATCATTAACTTTGTTGAATAGGGTTACAGGATTAAATTCTATCAAATGACTTTTCTGTGGTTGAATTAGTCAGGGCTGTATTCTTATATTTACCATAGAAGAAAAGTGTCCTTTACAAAGGCATTTCCAATGGGATCTCTTCTTTTTCTACTTGAATATTTTGGTAGAAATATGCCATAACAGAACTTATACAATATAGTTATATAATATCTGTCTATTAGCTACTGAACTACTAAGTCATAAGCATGTTTATTTAAATAAGATACGTTGACCATGTTTGCATAGTTAAAAGATTAGAAAAATTTACCTTATTCAATAAATATTTATGAACTCCAGTGTTAGGCAATGTGTGAAATACTGAGAATACAAGAATGAATTAGACATTCTTTGCCCTCCAGAAGCTCATTTACAAGCAGGTATGTAAATTGTTAATAGACATTCATCACACATCATAACATTCAAATAATTGGAATGTCTAGAAAAAGAAGCCATTAATTTTGTTTAGCGATGTGGGGAAAGAAGTACAAAGGTCAGGCTCACAAAAGAGGAGTAAGAATTGAATTGGGCCCTGGAGGATTAGTTGGATTTTGTTTGACAGAGAGCAAGATGAAAGGCAACATATAAAGAAGGAAAAGAATGAGAAAAAAAAGTCTTAAATATCACCAAGTCATAAACATACTCAGGAAATGTATGGTCTTTTTTAACATGTAACATAAATTGTTGTTCACAAATGGAGTATGTTGAAACACTTGGGTTTACATTGCATCATGATAAAGGTTTTACATTAAACTTTATAGGCATTGGGGAACCACCTACATGTATCAGCAGGGTAATGATGTGATTAATTTCATGTTTTATGAGGGTAGCTCTCAGGAAATTATAGAGTATCTAAACAGAAGAAGGAAGAGGTTGATTAAAATAGTCACTGAAGGTGAAATCCATAAGACGTGGATATAAAACGGATGTTGTAGATGAAGTTGAATCAATGATGAGTCTGGCTTCCTCTGGGCTGGAAGTCTTGGTGGATGGTGATGCTCTTTAGTTGTAGAATAAGACTCAGAGGAGCAGATCAGAAGAGATGTGACTTTAATTGTTGAAATATATTGGATTGTTCATCTAATATTCATTAGAGATAACCAAGAAGGAAGTCTGAAATATTTGGAATTATTTTTAGTTTGGAGATAACAGTGTAGACATGATGAGAAATGGGTTATAACTAATGCCAAAGGATATATTTATTCTGGGAGAAAAAGGACATGAAATAAAATTCTGGTGAAGATTAATAGTGGTGGCAATGGAAAAGACACAGGGAAGGAGGAATAGTTCCACTTAGTCCATGCAAAGAGACGATATCAGAGAAATTAGCATTAAAATATGATTGAAGTAAGATTTTGAAAGCAACATTTGTATTTGAAAATTAAAAAGTCCTGTTGGCAGATTAAATTGAAGGTGCTGCTATCAAGCTGCAGTATCCACCTGATAGCTAAAAATCCACATATGTGCTCTGGGGGGTGGGAATCATAGAGATGCATCCTTGAAAATTGCCTGCATAGTATTGATAGAGAATTGCTTGAGAATGAACGATATTTCGGGAGGAAAAATATAAAGGAAGAAGGGATGTGAAAAGAAAATCTTGGCAAATACAGACATTTAGCACACTAACACAGTAAAAGTATCTACCAAAAAGGAAAAAGGGAGTGGTCAGGAGGAATGGGAAAATATCGTGTAGTAAAACTTAAACGGAGAAGAGCCTTTAGAAGCTAAGAGATTGTTATGGGATTTACACTCAGAAGAGAGACATAATAGAAAAGAGAAAACAAAATTAAAGTTGTAATTAGAATTGCATTGACAATGTAAAGCAGCTTTAGTGGACTGGTGAAGGCAAAATTCAAATTGCATGAGAATGAGAAGTAAGAGGCTGTGTGTGTGCACATGTGTGAGTGTACATGTGTGTGTGCATGTGTGTGTGCATGGGGGCTGGCAGTGATGGTGCATAAAATAGAGAAGGTAAGAAGAAGCCACTCATCCCAGATTTCTAAGTGACCATTTTAAAAGTGTCAACATTGGTCATTTTTCTAATATGTAGAAGAGAAGGAACAGCGATAAAAGACACTGAAAATTTAAGCAAAAACTTATGTATAAGAATAGAGAGGGCCATGTAAAATTCTTCCTAAAATTCATTTTTAAAAACATAGGAACGTAAACCTAGCAAGATTAATATAATACCAAAAAGAGAAACTGGATTTTTACAAATAATAACACACATATTTTTTATCATTGTAATCAGTTGTATGAGGAATACCTCACAGAATATTATTATGTTTTTTTTCCAAATTGAGAAAAAGACATGAAAATCATAATAACTATAATTACTTTTAGAAATGTATTTGAATTGATGAGTCAGGTGTTTTTTTCTTTTTAATTGTTATGGGTACATAATAGTTGTATATGTTTATATATCGTTATCATAATAGGACTAGGGCATATGAATGTTTTCACCGTTACTTTAGATATACTTTGTCTCTCTAGGAAAATAAATCATATGAGCCTATAATGATTTAGATCACTGCTTCTCTGAGTCTGAGATACAAAGCTTTGGGGCATTGGGCCCTATTCTGATGGATGGTACTGGGTTGGGCTGGGAGCACACAACAAGAAAATGGCACAACACGTGAAACCCTCTCCTCAATGAGGGGAATGAATGAATCAAATATCATTTTGTTACCCATTTCCACCTACCACAATGACTTTCCAGTTGCATATAAGCAATTGTAGAGGAGGACTTATTATAGGTAAAATCATGGTCCAAAGGGAACTGTTAATATCTCATCTATTACAAGCTACTCCATTTTGGGGAGGATCTTAAATGTAAAATGTTCCCATCCTGTGGCCAGGAATGGGTGATTAGAGAGAGGCAGCACTTGGTGATATTTTCTTCTTTTACTTTCTTCTTTATTTATTATACCCAGTAACTATACTCTTTGGTACTTTTGTATTTTGGTAAATTTTTTTTGTTTGTTTGTTTTGGTTGGTCTGTTTTTTTCATTTTTGTGAAGTTCCTGTTATTAAATTCTTAATTTAGTCAGCATATTTGGGTGTAGTAGAAGGTATTTTCTGATTAAGTTGTTTCCTCAGTAATTTTGTTAGCAAAATTTGAAGCCATCTCTTATGAATTATTTTTCTTAAAAGTGGTACATTACTGTATTTTTAGTATGTCATTTGTTTCCATTTTGAAATCATTATTGACTCATAAATGATAGCTAACCTTTATAAAATGGTTTTATACATTAAGTTCATGTCATATTATATACACAATAATATATAAATATTAAATTTGTTGTGAAGTTATTCTGATACATTGCTAAAGATTTTATAGTTTTCCCACTCATCATTAATTCTTTGTGTTAGCACATGAAGTTTCAAAATAAATGTGATCTAAGATAGAAACTGTGCTTTACTAAAAAATAAGATTATATGTTTTATGATATTTGAGCAGTACGTAGACTTTGATGGCTTAAAATGATATCAAATACATATTAGACTGAAAGTCTGTAAAATATGAAGGCAAATCTACTTCCATTTGCACCATGGACTTTTTGCTTAAAATTAAAAATCTGCACCAGTTACTGAAAATTGAAAGCTGTCCATTTTTTTTTTTTTTTTTTTGCAGTAATGTATGATCATCTGCCTGTGCTAATAAGCAAGGCAACAGAAACTGTCAAAACTGCACATGCTTTGAGAGGCTTGCAGGCAAAAGAAATATAACACAAAACTAGAGCTAAGGTTTCCTATAAGGGTCCCAACCTGGATGTCTTAGACAACTAATGTACAAATGACTTCACCTCCAACCTCTTAAACCAGTTCCTCAAGTTTACTTTCAAATCAGCACTAAATATGTTCTCATTGTTTCAGCATCCTTTATATTAAACATTTAAAATAAAAATAGCAATAATGAGAACATTGTGAGACATTATGAATGTCTAATATATCCTCCATAACTGGTGTGTTAACAGATGAACCTGATGATAGAAGTGGAACCACCATGAAGTTATGGCAAAGGTCAATGTCAAGTAGTGAGATAGCTGATAAGTGCAGATGCAGGACTGCTGGCCAGTGGACACAGTGCAGTGATTAGGGTAAAACTATGAGTCTGCTCACCAGAGCCATAGAGTTCACATGGTGAGGCTCCGACAAAACCTGTGGAAGGTCCCCAAACCATCACCTACAGATTTCCTCAGAGTAACAAGGGGATGGCAAGCCGTTCCACACCTCCTGCCTTTCAGCAGTGCTCACACAAGCACGTAGCAACTCATTCTGCAGGGCTATTTTCAAGGAGGAAGGATATTGATTTATAGAAAATGATATTAGACATACAGGATAATGATACATAGATAGCAGATGCTGCATCAACATATGGAAGAGTCCTTGCATCAGCAAATAAAAGGGATCAATAATATGAAGAGAGTGAGTGTAAGATTTATTAAGAGGCTTTATTGCTCTGTGATATATGAATTGCCACAGATGGCATTGACATAGTATAATATTCTCAAATATGATGCAATAAAGATTATTAAAGCAGGGCTGTTTTTAGTTTCAGCTATAAGCAGAAATATCTCTGGACACTCTGTCATTCACAAAAAAAGATGTACAGACACTCTTGATTTTTAAAGAAGACCACATTGGTATTTTTTCTTCTTGGTGGGTTTCTTTTTAGAGAGTTTTGATATTTGTCTCATTATTCTGTTACAAATGTACATGTAACTGACCAGGGTAATGAATGGGGGAAGGTTTCACAGGTATGGCTCATGAGTCAGTGTGGCAAAGTTGTTAAGAGCATGGACTATAGCTGTAAACCGCCTGCCTTGATGAGAATACTCTGCCCATGCCTGACTGTGTGCTCTCAAAACATAGTTTGGTTTCTTAGGATTGCCCTTTTCTCCCCTGAAATCTTCAACTATGAAGCCATTATGTTTTATTTTTTCCAAGTTTTAATAACAGGAGTTGCTGCTACAGATATTCTAACCTAAAAGTATTCAGAATTTGAACGACGTGTATTTTTAACTTATGATTTTGATGTCATTCCTGTGATAACAATTTAGAAGCCTTACATTAGGTTATTAAGTATGGAATGTCCGATTTCCTTAAGTACTAAGTTTGACAGTTGATATCTCTGACATTTCACTTTGACAATGCTCATTTTCTTTTTTTTTTTTTTATCGTTAAGGTACAGCCTCATTCTTTCAAATGCATGTTTTGCCTTGTAATTGGCTTTCAATTTTTTTAGAGCAATTTTTGTGAAACCATGGATAAGTCAAAAATTCATGTTATTTTTGCATATGAGTTCTATTGTGGAAACAATGCAGGGCAGACAGGTGTATGGGTCTGTAGTTTTCTTATTTTGTTGTGTCCTTTCCTGACTTGGTATCAAAGTGATGCTGGCTTCATAAAATATTTTGGGGAGGATTTCTTCCCTCTTAGTGTTATTGAATAATTTCTACAGGATAGATACTACTTCTTCTTTGTAGATCTGGTAAAATTTATGGTGTGAAACCATGTGGTCTAGGACTATTTTTGTTGGAATAATTTTTATTGGTGTCTCAATTTTGGTACTTGAAATTGGTGTGTTCAGGAATTCTATTTCTTTCTGATTGAGTCTAGAGAGGCTTTGTGTCTCTCAGAATTTGTCCATTTCCTCCATATTTTCAAGTTAATGTGCATAAAGACTTGTATAGTAGTTAAAGATAATATTTTGTATTTCTGTGGTATTGGTTGTAATTTCTCCTTTTTTATTCCCGACTGAGCTTTTTAGAGTCCTTTATTTTCTGCTTCTGGTTAATCTAGTGAGAAGCCTGCCAATTTTGTTTATCTTTTCAAAGAACCAACTTTTTGTTTCATTAATCTTTTGTATAGTTTTTTGTTATCAATTTCATTTAGTTCTGCTCTGATCTTAGCCATCACTTTTCTTCTGCTGATTTGGGATTAGTTCATTCATCCTTTTCCAGTTCCTTGAGATGATTCATTAGATTGTTTATTTGTGATCTTTCTGTCTTTGGGATGTATTCCTGGCTATGAATTTTTCTCTCAGAACTCTTTTGCTGTATCCTACAGATTGTAATAACTTGTGTCCCCTTTATCCTTCAGTTAAAAGAATCTTTTGATTTCCAGCTTAATTTGCTCCTGACCTGACTATCATTCAGCTTTAGGTTGTTTAGTTTCCATGACTTTGTTTAGAGATGACTGTTTCTATTGGAGTTGATTTCTAATTTTATTCCACTGTGGTCTGAGATATATGGTGTAATTTCTATTATTTTTAAATTTTTTGAGTCATGTTTTGTGGCCTAGGATGTGATCAGTCTCATAGAATGTTCCATGAGCTGATAAGAAGAACATATATTTAGTGGTTTGGGGGTAGAAGGTTTTGTAAATGTATGTTAGGCCCATTTGTTCTAGAATTCTGTTTAAGTTCATTGTTTCTTTGTATATTTTCTGTTTGGAGGATCTGTCCTGTTCTGTCAGAGGGGTGTTGAATTCTCCAGCTACGGTGGTGTTGCTGTTTATCATTTTATCTAGATCAAGTAGGATTTGCGCCATGAATCTGAGTGCACCTGTGTTACATGCATAAATATTTAGACTTGTTGTGTCTTCTTGTTAAATCTTTTCCTTTACCATTATATAATGACCATCTTTGTCTTTCTTTACTTGGGTTGATTTGAATTCTATGTTATCTGATATGAGAACTGCTATACCAGCTTTCTTTTGGTTTCCATTTGCAAGGAATATTGTTTTCCATCCCTTTACCTTGAGTCTAAATGAGTCCCTGTGGGTTAGGTGTGTTTCCTAAAGATAGCAGATACTTGCCTTGTATTATCTTATCCATTCAGCCAGCCTATGTCTCTTCAGTGGGGAGTTCAAGCCATTCACATTTTTTGAAAGAATTGATAAGTAGGGTGGATTTCTGTTCTTCCTGTTGAGTGGAACTTCATTGCTCTGTTTTACCTCTTGAGCCATTGTGGTGACTGGGCTGTGACCTTTAGCTTTGGCAGGGTTTTACACTGGTGGGTGTCTATTGTGCTGATCCATGTATAGTGCAGTCGTGAGTACTTCCTGCAGGGTAGGTCTGGAAAAATTCCCTCAGCATTTGTTTGTCTGGAAAATACTTAATTTCTCCATCTAATGTGAAACTTAGTTTTTCAGGATACACTATTCTAAGTTGGCAGTTGTTTTGTTTACAAATATTGAAGATGGGGGCCCAATCCCTTCTGGCTTTTAAGGTTTCTGCTGTTATCCTGATGGGTTTCCCCTTGTAGGTCAGTTGTTGCTTATGTCTAGATGCTTGTAGAATTTTCTCTCACTTTATGTTGGCCGAGCCGGATACTATGTGTCTTCAAGATGTTCTATTTCCTATGTATCTTCTCAGAGTTCAGTGACCATCTTGCATCTGGATATCTGGCAATACTGGGGAAGTTTTCCATAATAATTCTCTCAAATAGATTTTCCATGCTTTTAGCACTTTCTTCTTCTCCCTCAGGGATACCTATAATTCATATGTTTGTTCATCTCACGTAGTCTGATATCTCTCCAAGTGATTGCTCTATCTTTGTTGTTCTCCTCTCTGCCTCTTTAAATGATTGGATTAGTTCAAGAGCCTTGTCTTCAAACTCTGAGAGTCTTTCTTCCCCTTGTTTTAATCTGTTGCCGAAACTTTCTGCTGCATTTTGAAAATCCCTGAAAGATGCTTTCATTTCTTTGCATTCTATTATATCCTTCCTAATTTTGTCAAGCTCTTTACTTTTTCATTAATTTCCTAAAATAATTTTTGGGCTTCTTCTTGTTGGTTTTCAATTTTCTCCTCAATTCCATTCATCTTATTTGCCATTCATATTCTGAATTCCATTTGTGTCATTTCAACCATTTCCTCGTACTTGGAGTTCACTGCCGGCGTTCCGTTGTGATTCCTCGAGGGTGCTGATCTGTTTTGATTTTTCGTGTTGCCAGGGTTCTTTTGCTGGTTTCTTCTCATCTGAAACTTTTCTCTGAGTTCGAGGTTACTAGGTTTGCAGGACTCCTGTGTCTTGCTAGAAACTTTCCCGATAGTTGTAGGGTGTTCAATTTGGGAGCTGGACAAGACTCTCTTCACTGAGACTGATGTTGTGGTGATTGCTCTACCCAGGGTCTCCCCACAGAGGTAACTGCACATCTGGATAAGGTTGTCATGGATTCCCAGGTTGTGGGGTTTGCTTAAAGCAGGTGTCAGTGTGCTGGCAGCTTGAGGGTGCAGGTCCCTGGCAGGGTGATGTTGGACTTTGGAGCAGCTCTTCCAGCCCTGATTTGGTGGTAGAGGCTCTATGGTGGGGTCTTAGGGTCCAGATGCAGCACTGGACACTTGGGGCTGATGTCTCCGGCCTGGCAGGAGTTCTGGAGGCACAGGGGTGGCGGTGGCTTTAGCCTCCAGTTTGAGAGCCTCAGAGCTGGGACGAGAAAGGAGCCATGAGCAGAACCTCTGAGCAAAGCCTCTGAGCCAAAAGCAGGGCTGTGCAGATTGCCGGGTAATCTAACCTGGAGGGCAGGGCTGGGGCCAGGTAGGCAAGATGTAATTAGGCTGGAGGGTAGAGTCAGGGTAAGCAAGCACCTGGCTGCTTTGCAGGTACTGGGTCCTCCTAATACCAAGTCAGGTGGGCTGTTGTTGGCTCTGGTGGCCCAGGGACCTGGGGTCTCTCCATACTCCTCTCGGAGACTGCCGAAGCAGCCACCCCAAGCCTCTATGTTCGGAGCCCGCTGTGCTCCTGCGTGAGAGCCTCTCAGCCAGGACTGGGGTGGAGTTGGAGACTAAGCCTCTGAGCAGGGACTCTGAGCCAAGAGTGGGGCTGAGTAGACGGCAGGCAGACCCGACCTGGAGGGCGGGGTCAGGGCCTGGCAGGCAGGAGGCAGCTGTGGCCTGGAGGGCGGATTCGGGGCCCAGCAAGCTGCAGGCTTCTTCTTAGGCACAAGGTTCCTGTGGATGCCAGGTAAGACGTTCAGAGGTCGTAGCTCTCTACGCCCCACCCAGAACCCGCCAACGTGGTTGCCCAGAGCCTCTCAGGTCAGAGCCTGGGGCTCTTTGCTCTATTCCCCTGCCCAGGTCCCGCTGCACTCCAGGGGTGAAGTGTCTGGTTTTAAATTCCAGGATATGGCTCAGGTAAGCCACAAGTCAATACACTCCCTCCCGAGCTCAGTATAGACCTGGTGTGGTGCACCCAAGAGTTCAGGATGGCTTTAGCTGGTGTCTGATCCCCATAGCACCTGTTGTCTGTGCAACAGCTCTACACAGACTCCAGGCATGTCCCTGTCTTAGCAGATGGGGGGTCTGTGAGGGTGATGGGCACCGTATTGTAGTTCAGTCCACACTGTGCTGACACTGCGAGCATGATGCTCGCACCCACTAATCTCCTGTTGTTCTCCTCATGTTCTCTAATCTTTTTATATGTATCACCCCATCGCCTTTTTTCCTGCACTGAGCATCCTGAATTGCTTCTTCGTGAATTCACGATGCTGCTTCCAGGACAAGAGATCCATATATAGGCAGTTGCGTGCACCTTCTCTTCTTTCCTTGGGAGCAGCGAGCTGGCAGGCTGCCTATAGTCTACCATTTTTATTTCCCCTCTCCATTCTTATTCTTATATTTGTGAAATTGCTTGTGTGTCTGTCTTTTCTTTGCTCTATGGTGATAATAATCCAAAACAATCTACCACCAACTTATTATAGATTCTTGAACTTGTAGTTTTATCTTTATGTGTTTCTGTTTCCACTTTCTTCTAGCCACATTTCCCAGCTTCTGTGGTGTCCTGGCAGCTTACCCATGCATCTCCCGGTACCTGCAGGTCCCAGGGTGAGAGAGGCTGTGGCAGAGCCACCTGAGCCTCCCGGAACAGAAGAAACAAAACAAT
The DNA here is from genome assembly GCF_000956105.1 of Propithecus coquereli. Classification (NCBI taxonomy): domain Eukaryota; kingdom Metazoa; phylum Chordata; class Mammalia; order Primates; family Indriidae; genus Propithecus; species Propithecus coquereli. The sequence continues at coordinate 1,810,698 of NW_012148808.1, read as the reverse complement.
AAAGATGGGACCCCAGACCCCCTAAACTAAACTTTTAATTCAAAATTGAACATTTCATATTTGATGACCTAATATAACACTAAGTGAATAACATTGTCACTTATTGAAAGGAAAATGGGGAATCCTTTAGTCCACTTAGTCATTTTCTAAAGAAATCCATCATTTTTATATTTGCTTAAATAGAATTATATCTTAAAATTATAGTAGTTACAATTGATGTAAATGGTCAGAGAAAGAATAATTCAGATACCTGTGTCAAAAAGACTAGCTAGTGCAGTTGCAGAGACCTTATTTCCTGGGATTATTTTAGGAAATGGTGTTAATGAAATGCATGCCTGTCCTGGCTATGAGGAAAATTTAGTTTTACTTCAAGAAATATTACATTTTTAGGTAAAGTATAATAGAATTTAAATCTAGCCCTGTATTATTTAAAACAATAATTTTGAATGCAGTCAAAATTGTTAGTTTCAGTTTGGTTTTCCAGATAGATTACTGGAAATAATATTGTACAGGTGATAAAATGTTGCCTTCCTTCTCTTTTTATTCACATTATCCTTCCTTTGCCTCCTCCTTTTATCAAACCTGCTAACAATCCTGTCCATATCCCATACTCTGTCACCTTGGGCTGTGTAAAATTAACTATGCATCAGCTTAGCACACATTCAATTATATTTTCTCGTTTGTGCTGCCCAGAATTCTGATTGTGAACTGTCAAATTCATCGTCTTTCTCATCAAAATATCTTTGGACTTTATTACATACGGTCCAACCATCTGTCACACTGACAATCCTAATATATGCTATTTCTTTTAGACCATCTCCATTGTTAAAATTGAACACAGTGCTCTGTTTTTTTTCCTGCCTAAATTAGATCTTTCTCCTTCCATCACAAACTGAAATCTTCAACTATGGAGCCATTTCTATTCCACTGTATGGTTTATTATGTTGAAACATTTGCAGCCCAGTTGACAACACATTAGGTTCCCCTAAATCCATGATTTATTTTATTTGTGCACATATGTTACTCTGGAAACTGTGTAATGTTTGAATAAACTGACTGCATTTACTGGATGTTAGACTCCAGGAAATAATCTTCGTAAAACCAGTTTTGTTCTGAATGTCATCTGGTTCCAGCGAGAAGCCCTACAAATGTAAGGCCTAGATGCAATGGAACTAAAAATTAACAATAAGCAAAGTAAAACCAGGACTTCCATGTGATTATTGTACCAGCCAAACATATTCCTATAAAAATCATTCTTAATACTTTATACATTTTAGCTAAATAATCTCTAAAGTACTCTTTTGAAGTTAGCATGCCATTCTTATTTCATAAATAGGAAAAAATTATTTTCCCTCATTTTCAGAATGAAAACAGATAAAGTAGAATAAATTAATTTGAAGGAAAGTCAGGGTCTTCCTTGGAATGCAAGCTTCCTGAAGAAAGGGGAATTTTTGTTTACTGATGTATTTCCCATGTCCATAAGAGTGCCTGACCCATTTGATGCAGTCAATAAATATTAGTTAAAAGATGAAATAAATGTTCTCAAAGAATAAGTCTCACTTCGTGCTCTGGGGCTTTTCAATTCCTAGGACTCTTTTCTTGAGATATTCTTGAGGTTTGATCCCTTGCCTCCTTTTTCTTTGCTCAGGGACTTTCTCAGCAAAGCATCTGATCCTCACTATGTTATTTAAAATTGCAGTTCCCTCTGGAAGCTGCCTGCCCCAGTCCCTCTTCCCTGCCTTTCTCAACCTTTCTAGAACACTATCATTATCTGATATATTATACTCTACTTGTTTTATTTTTTATTTATTTATTGCCTAGTGAACCTAGTGAATGGATTGTGAGCTTTACATAGGCAGATGTTTGTGTCTATGGTCCTAGTAAATCCGCAGTGCCTAGAATAGTCCTTTGTAGATGCTTGATCAGTAGCTGTAGCATGAATGTATAAGTTTGAATATTTTGCTTAGAGAATATAAAGAAAATTTATTACATTGTTTTTCCAGTTTACAGAATGCTAACTGGTTTTAGATCTCTAAAATGTACTTAATAATACAAAATATGTTTTTCATACATATTTCAGGTTTTCATAAAAATACAAATCTTTACACATTTAGAAACTTCAATAGGACACTAAGGGAGGCACCAGAAATAATTTTAAAAATTAAATGTGTAAATAAATAGGTAGACGGATGTATAGATTAATTGATAAACATAAAGATGTGTGTGTGTGTGTGTGTGTGTGTGTGTGTGTGTGTGTGTAATGTTTGTGGTATGACTGGCATCATATTGGAGGAGTCCAAAAACATAATGTTTCTGGTTTTTTCCACTCATTAAGATCGCCTTCATATAGAACCTTTTCCCCAGCATGTTTGTTTTATTAATGAAGTCCTATCTGATCATGAAGCAAAAAAAAACTCCAAGAGGTGGAAGACTGCAAGAAAATATGATTTAAGGGGAGAAACTGGAATTTCACTGTCACAGTGGTGTAAGAAATCCATATGTTTCAATAGAAATATATTTGTTCCTGTGATGGTAAACAGAATAATGGCTCTTCAAAGATGTCCATATCCTAATACCAGAACCTGTGAATATGCTATGTTGTGGGGCACAGGAGGAATATTGCTGATGGGATTAAGTTAAGGATATTGAGATGGGGAGATAATCCTGGATTATCTGAGCAAGACCAATGTAATTATAAGGGTCCTTATAAGAGGAAGGGGTGACTATCAGAGTGAGAGAAGCAGATGTGATGATAGAAGCAGAAGTCAGAGAAAGATTTGAAGATGCTACACTGCTGGTTTCAAAGATGGAAGAAGTGGCTATGAGCCAAGGGATGCTGGAAGCCTCTAGAAGTTGGACAAAGGGAGGAAACAGATTCTCCACTAGAGTCTGCAGTAGGTGACCTGTTCCCTGCTGACAGAGGGACTTTACATCAGTGAGACCCATTTTGGACTTCAGGACTTCAGAACTATGAGATAACATATTTGTGTTGTTTTAAGACACAAAGTTTTTAGTAACTTGTTATAGCAGCAATAGGACACTGATACATAGGCTTAAAACTTTTATTATACTTCCAATTGCAAGATTTGGGAATTGCTTATAAATAGTTAACAAACTTTAGTGAAATATGAAGAAAGACTGGGTAAAATTAATTTGTGAGAAAAATGAAGTTTACCTGCAACACCCTCCCTTCTCTTGGGAGCTTTTCACTGTTCCCTTCTTCTGCTTCTCAGACTAATAACTAACGATTGACTTGTTAAATTTTAAAATTTAAAATCTGACTACATTCAGATTTGCATGCAGTAGTAACTCTTTCATGTCCAGAAATATCGCTTTTCTTAAGAAATGCCATGTTAAAGTGCTTTTTGATTTAAAATAGTATTCTTTCTTACCCAATAACAATCTACTATTCCCATAATAAAAAGTATATGTATTTAATAATAATAACAATAAAACCTATATAAGTTTTCTGTTGTTTGTCATAATAAATTACCACAAACTTAGCCCTTGAAACATCACTAACTTATCCCACAACTCCATAGGTCAGAAGTATAAGTGGGCTTATACTTTGGTTTCTTTGCTGTAGGTTTTACATGGCCAAAATAAAGTGTCAGCTAGCTGGGAAGAATCTGCTTTTAAATCCGTTCACGTTATTGGGAGAATCCAGTTTTCTGTTTCTTGTTGTCTCTCAGTGTGGATCCTCTCCTTAAAGTCACCTGTATTCCCACTTCACTTGCCTCCCTTCACCTTCGAATCATCAGTGACTTGTCAAGTCCTTCTCTCAAATCTCTCTGAATTCTCCTTCTATTGTAACTCTGCCTCCAGCCTGAGAAAGTCCTCTGCTTTTAAGGGTTCATGTAGTTAGAATCCAGGATAATCACTCTATTGAACGTCTAAAATCTCAATTCCATCGACAAAGTCTGTTTTTCTGTGTTAACACAAAATACTCACGAGTTCCGGGGATTTGTGTGTGTGGATACCTTTAGGGGTCTATTATTCTGCCTGCCATAATTTCTAAAATGTATTAAGTACTGTGATATTGCATGATGTGTGCTAAAAGCTCCACATATATTATTTAAATTTTTCAACAGCTCTATGAAATTTACACCACTATTTTTCCCTTTTTACAGAAGAGGTTCATGTTATTTGAACAAGTTCATGGATAGAGTCAATTATGCTATATGACATATGCATTCCTAAAAAGTACTACACTGTAAAATCACACAATACAAACCATAAATCTTATGGGGGATGATGAGGTTAAGAGCACAACATTATACAATTTTATCAGTGACACATTTGAAAAAAAATGATGAAAAAATGATAAGATAAGAAGTACATTATATATACATTAAATAATTAATAAATGTTTAAAAATACATGAAATATGCACTTTACTTTGAAAAAGATGTGAAGTTTGCTTTTGGGAGTGGGTATGAGAAGTTTTTGGCCTGAGAGTAATTGTGAAGTGGTAGAAGTAGGGTTATTGGAAATCAGATGGAAAGTTATAACAGTTAAGTATGGATAGATATGGCTCATAACACATGTAGTGGGCTGAGGTAGCCGTGTGAGAGGTGTGTGTGTTTGCACTGTCGTAAACTCCTGCAAAACTCAGTTCACCTGAGTGCATTTTTATGCATTTACCTGGTGTTCCTCAAGGAATGAATTCATGCATAAGCAAACACAAAATTCACACTATAGTTAAATTGTACCCTAATATATCAATTACTGAAATAAATCTCTTTTCAAAACAATTAATATAGCATTACTGACCATAGTAAGAGGCAGAAGAATAGCTCAGAGCACTGTTGTTCCATAATAGTGTCTGAGCTCATTTTCTACACATACTGTTTGTCCCTGTAAAAGAAAATATGAAAGATAAAAATAAAAGAGGATTTTGAGAAATACCTACATTGAGGTGAAGTTTATGTTTTATAACCCTCTCTCAAGATCTTTTGAGGCAGTGAGTCTTATAGTATGGTCCAGTAAATAAGCATTCTACTACAGTTTCTGGTCTCCATCTACTTTGAACCCAAGCGTAAACACCCATACATCCACAGACAGAATGATAGGTTTTGAGCAAAGCCACAGAGCACAATTTCAAAGGTCATACACTTTGGTTTGATACACTGTTTTTGAAGTAAACGGGAACAACTTTATATTCTTTAAACTACTATTTGCTTTATTCACCTACACCATTAACACATCTGGTTAAAAGGACTGGGGAGTTTGAGACTAGATGAACATTTTCAAGTACTTAGTAAGTTCTAGGCACCTAATACACAGTTTAATTTTGTTCTCCCAGGAACTGGTGTGTGTGGGGGGTCTAATCAACCTACTTTTCATGGAAATGTGTCTCAGGTACACCAAACAGCTTTCCCAACATCACATGTAAGTTAACTGCAAGGATTAGGGTTTTAAAACATGTCTGTTTGTTAACAATGAAGTCCGTTACATCCTATTGCCTTCATAATAAAGACATGACTGAATCAAAAAGGAAAGTATCCTTCCTGATTATTTCTTATCTGAGTTTATAATCTAAGTTTAGTTACTATAAAAAGAAACATTATAACTACCCTGAATTAGCTTTCCTTTTTTTCCTCCTCATTTTTAACATGATCACCGAGTGACTCAAGCCCTAAAATCTTGAAGTTTTCTTTGTATCCTTCCTCATCCACCACATGTAATAATTTACCAGTTCTTATTGCTTATTAAGCATTTCTTGAATGTATCCAAGTCTTTCCATTTATATGACCACACTTTTAATGCAGACCATATTGCCACTTAGACAAGGATCTCCACCATTTACTTCTGCAAATTCATGTTCCAAAATACCAACAGATTTAGCTTGCATTATGAAATGTGCAGTAAATGAGCACAATTAGGCCTCTGAAAATATATGGCTTTGTGAGACCTTGAAAAGCAAAGTAGAGAATTTTATATATTGAAACATAATGGCTGTGGTAATGTATTTTTATGCGCATTTTCCCAAGGTTAATAGTTTCATGGAGCTTTGCCAAAGTGGGATAGTCCTCTTCCAGGAATTCATTGGATTAAGAAGTACAGGAAAGCCATTTTTAATACATGAAGAAATTTCACAGAAAACATTATTTAACACATGCACTGAATAGCTAGTACATATGTCTCATAGAGTTACTGAGAAATCCCAAGGAGCTTTACTTTTTCAGGCTTGTTGACCTCACCTGAAACCATGAACAAGTCTTGCCCTCCAAAAACATGTGCACAAGATTTATTGGTTCACAGCTCTTTTTCTCAAGTCCCCTATACTCCCTAGGGTGCCTGCTGCAAGTTGCTGGAGTGGATGCCTTCATTAATCTGTATTAGTTGAAAATTAATCAGTTAACACTTAGACTTTTATAAACCTATGAAGGGAACCTCTCTTTTTGAACAAATAGAGCGAATAGTATTCTTTTACTCAAAATCTTTTCAAAAATAATGCTATCTAAAGATAAAGCTGGGGACACAATTGAGAGTTTCATGCTGACAGCATCATGAAAGGAATTTTGAAAGCAGCCACATTCCAAGCAGACGCTACAGGTGAACATTGTTACAAGCCAGACAAGTTTATGTTGGACTTGGAGAGGGAGTAGGTTCAAAGTGAGTATTTTTTCTGCTGCAGTTTGGAAAGCATATTCTGGAACCCAAAAGGGAATGCTGCTCGATGTTTCAGTATGCTTGAAAGAATATTTGCTGCTTTAATTTTATATTTATTACCCATAATACTGGCATTTTAGGACATAAAGTTACTTTATGAAGTCATATTAGGTGTATTCATTTTAAAAATGTATTTCCCTTGGCTATTTTGCAGTTCAAAAAATGAATAGGCACCTGTGGGTGCTTGAACCTTGTTTGGTTTGGTTTATGAATATTTTGAGTGTGTCAGTGGTATTGGGGATGCTTTTAGAATGCCTTGTTCTAATGGTTAGTTTGATGTGTGGCTTTATGAATTTGATCCTTTGAAAGAAACTATGTTATACTCCATTGCCTTGGACAATTTGACTCTGTTGTTACATGGTTGCCTTCTGTTTCACCCTAGAGCATTTCAGTTTCTTTTGCAGGACATGGGTGCTGAAATGCCTCAGCCTTTTCATACTTTGAAACAAAATGCAAGAGAAATGAAAAAATTGTTTAGTCATAAACTTACTATAAAACAATGGCACTGATACTAGTAATGAAGGAGTAGTATTGTAGTTTGCACCTTTTTGGTGTGTGAGAACATTTGCATGGTTGTTGCTATATTCTGACAAATATACACAATCAAAATTTCAATGGGCTCATTTGCTACTTCCAGAATATTAATTTTTGAATATCTGGTTTTAGTTTTGGTTTCACTATTGTCTTAATTCTGGCTTTTATCATTCCCTGCTTGTGCAGTATCCTAATTTGTTGCTCAACATAAAGTTTGCATAACCCTCCAACACAACCCAGTCTCTTCCTCCTTTATCGTTACTATGATCACCACCATTAAATAATTTCCTCACTGGTACTGAAGCTATCTTTATGGAACATATTAATTATATTTCCACCAACTCTCTTCTCTTCTTAAGACCCGTTATTATGTGTGATCCACCTACCCTTCGTGCCTCATATGTTACTGCTCCTATATATTCTATAATTGAGAATGTTAAGAGTTTCTTGAACTCACATTCACACACTTTTTTTACATACACACATACACATGTGACTTTTTTCATGCTATGAAATAGCATACTTAGAATAATATTTACATTTTCACCTAGCAAGCTAATTTGAATTTATCCTTAAAAATTATCTTATTTATTTATTATAGTAGTTATTGAATACCCATCATGATCTAGGCACTGTGTTCCAAATTAAGATTATACAAGTAAATAAAACACAATTAATTTCTTTAAACAATTATGTACGTCTTTTATAAGACCTATATAAGACCTTTCATAAGACCCTCCTTTCCCTGACCTATCTAATCATAGACAGAAAAGGAAATATTCAGTCCAGTCTCTTCTTCCAATTCACTTATTATTCTTATATTATTTTATTTATTATACCTTATGTGTGAATCTGAATTTCTTCCTCATTAAATTATATAACTCTTGATGGATAATTTGTATTTATCTTGTTTCTGCAGAATTAAAATGAACACATGAATGAACTAATTCATTATATTCTTTATGTTTTCCTGTGAAATCTAAACCTATGACAAACACAATGTTTCCTGGTTAATGACCACACTCATAATAGAATAATTTGACTAAATTTAATAGATTTGCATCTTGACACATATTTAATACATAAACTCATGGACTGCAGTTCTCTTAGTATTTCTCCCCCTCTCATTAAGGAAACTCAATGACAAAATTCAATCCTGGGCAGAAAATTGTGGACGCACGTATATGTGCTACAATGTGTAAAATTGCTGGAATTTAAAACAGAATGCCATTTTAAAGTGTTGGTTGTCTTAATACAAAGATTTATATTTTCTAAAAATAAGAATTCCTAAATTTACCTATTAAAATATAATGCTCTCTCTTTGGAGCAGCTGTCTTAAAAATCTTTATCTACTTTTGTGCAATAAATAATTGAAGTAAATAATGTCTTTTAAATTATTAGTAATAGGATATCTAATTATAGAATTTATATCTGATCTTGCCAAGATGAGAAAATCTTGTCAGAAAATTGTATTTTCTACAAAAATCTTGGTGGTTCCATCTTGCAGAATAATATTTTTTTTTCCAAGGCAATACTTTCTCTGTCCTTGGACTTCATGTCTACAAAATCCCTGTGTAACTTTCAGGCTTATTAGAGCAGGCAGCACCTATATTATTTCATAAAGTGAAAACCAGACTGCTGCTTTTGAACTATAAAATAAGTTGTCCTGACCATAACTCAAGCTATCCCCAAGACGTTTTGTGAGCACCTGCATAAATGTTCCACAGAAAAACATGGCAACATGAAGTAAAGGGCAATCTTCTTTGACCATATCCTGGAGAGAACTATGTGAGCAAGTGAGATTTTATTTCATGGCATACAGTGTCCTTTCACATTGCTATCAATCTCCCTGTATTTGTGATACAAGACCGATGCTAGGTGACAGCCTACTAGATTTAAGTTCAAAACTCTCTTACATCGCATTAATTATTTTATTGCTAACACTAAAAACATTAATATTTTATTAATATTTATTGATATTTTGAATATTTACATTCATACATTAATATTTTGAATATTATTTGATTCTTCAATCATTTGTTGTGCCTAATTAGAGTTCCTTTGTGATCCATCACGTCTTATCTGCTAAAGAAACATAATATAAACATAAAAATAATATATCACAAATAGTGCTAAGAACCATTTAGATTTTTACCGTTGACTTTCTAAGAGGGCAGAACGGGGAAATCAGACCCTGAAACTACATTTTAGTAATTTGTTTTTTGTTCAGTTTGACATTTCATGACAACTGTTCAAATTTACTCCGTTTCTTTCTGCTCAAACTTCTCAAAACTTTTATTTGTCTTAAGGTCCTCTTCCTCCAAGCCTTTGCTAATTTTAAATCAATCTTATCTTTTATAACTTTCTTGAGTTAAGCACCTGTACCCATTACTCTCATTAACATAACAAAACATACTCAATCGAACTTATGTAATCTTTATTAAAGGAGATGATCAGAAAATGGGAAGCTATGAGTACTTTAAAAGTTACCTAATTTTATTGAATTTTATTGAATTGTATCTAAATTTTATCTAAAGCTTAGCATACTTCATGTAATAACAACATTACTCAGGTAGTGGTTATAAAGGAACTTATCCAGCTAGGCATTAACTGAAGTGTATACAATATTCCTCGGAGAATTCTCTGCTCATGGAAAACAAAAACGAAACAAGGCCTGCCCCACCCCCACCCCGCAAAAAAGAGGGTATGTGTGTGTGTGGTATGTGTGTACCCATTTGGTTTAGTTAAATACAAATGAAAGAGATTAATATTTGAGACTAGCTACCATGTACCCTGATATTTAAGAGTGCGTGCCACAAAGAACTCCTGAGTTGAAGTTCTTGCCTGAATTCAGTATCTGTTTGCCTTTGAGCAAAGTACTTCATCATTTTGTGACTCAATTTTCTTCTCAAAAAGAAGAGACAAAAAATAATACACGTTATGTAGGTTTGCACTGAGAATTAAAAATAAGAAAATCCTTGTAAAGCCCATACAACAGTACCTGGTAATAAATAAATTCTATCTTCATGTTGGCAATAACAATGGTATGATTCTGTTAAGAAAAAACGAGAAAAGCACTGAACCGATTTTCCGTTCAGTTGACTCATTTTTCTCACATTAATGAACAATATTTGATAGTATAACAAAGTGACTATAATCAACAACAAATTCAATTTTGATTATGCGCTATTCATTTCCTGTTCAAATTGTATTGGCCCAAATGTACCTGCATTATTTTGTAGCTATGATTTTTTTAAAAAATTGAGTTAGCATGTAAGCTAGATAATCTCTTAAAGGAGAAATTTATGTTCCAAAAATTATTGATTCGTTATTTATCAAAAATTTCTTGAAAACTTAATTTCAGTGTGTTTTCTAAACAGTTTCATGTCTGGGTTAGAAAGGACAAGAAGTGAGCCAAATTTAGGCCATATATGAATATACTATTAAGTCCGTTTTCTTTTGTTTATGGTGAGTAATTGGAAATCCCTGCTCTGAAATTTCCCATTAAATTTTTATTATGGCTCTATATCATGAAACAAGTCTCAGAGGCTTCAAGAAATCAGTTTACCAATTGTGTATACTTTGCAGTAAAGTAATGTGTGCTTGTTTTGTTTCTTTTATTCCCCCATGGAAAATGTCATCCTTTCCTCTTTGAAAAACTTCTGCATAGAGATGGGATACTATTCTTTCAGACATTTATCCGAGTCAGAATCTTTAGCCATCATAAAAATGTTAGTCAAGCCTTCCCTTATTTGTTAGAATCAACATTTGGCAGTCTTTTGTGCTAGGGAATATAGTTACCACCTGATCCTGGAGTAAGAATACCTTGCATTGTGTTCCTGAAGATAACATAGTGAACAAAATTAGTGTGACTGGTTAGCCCCATTTCTTGCTTGCATGCACACACACACACATAAACATACACAGATGAACAAATTGCTCTCTGAGAAAGGCAATTTTGTGCATTGCCATCAGTTTGCACCAAAGACTGCAATATGAAAGTCTTCTCTCTGAGTTAACATTGGATATGGGATTATACTGAGAAGACAACATCCATATCATATGTATATATGTATGTTCATGTACATGTATATGGGCATCTACATGTATGTATTTACATGGAGTGTAAATATACAGGAAAAGCTATTTTCTAAATTTCTTTTGTTTTACAATCAGTAAATCTCTCATATGATTCTAAATTTTAGCCCAAATTTAGGTATTGTACATATAATAATGGTGTGCATTTTCTGTACCAAATGTTTCTTCATATATGTGGAAAATGCACATGTACAAAGTAAAAATATTCGCATATTATGCAATGCATTTTAAGAGTGGACACGAGGTTCCCATGAACATGACAATACCGCCTCTGAAATGCCATGTGGAAAACATCTACATAATGAGAATATATGGATTTGATTTTGGCCCTATGGATTCTTAGCTGTTCAACCTTAGGTAAATTACTTAATTTTTCTGTATCTAAGATTTCTCATTTATACAATGAGACTTTAATCATTAACTAATCATGTCCTTTTTTATAAGATTGTTGATTAGGATATTTTCTTGGTTTCTCTCTCTTTTCCAAAAGGAAATATTTACTTTTAGAAATATATCTCCCACAAAGTATTCATATTTTCATATTGGTTTTTATATAAAGGACTAATTCTGTATGTATAGAGCATGAAACATAATTTTATCATAAACCACAAAGTAGATTCCTAGATTGTTAGCTGAAGGGCACAAAAAAACTAGGTTAAAAACATTTTGAAAGCTGGGCGCGGTGGCTCACGCCTGTAATCCTAGCACTCTGGGAGGCCAAGGCGGGTGGATCACTCCAGGTCAGGAGTTCGAGACCAGCCTGAGCAAGAGCGAGACCCTGTCTCTACTGAAAAACAGAAAGAAATGATCTGGACAACTAAAAATATATGTATATAGAAAAAATTAGCCGGGCATGGTGGCGCATGCCTGTAATCCCAGCTACTCGGGAGGCTGAGGCAGAAGGATTGCTTGAGCCCAGGAGTTTGAGGTTGCTGTGAGCTAGGTTGACGCCACGGCACTCACTCTAGCCTGGGCAACAAAACGAGACTCTGTCTCAAAAAAAAAAAATTTTGAAAATGTGCCTGAAGTGCCACCAGCAAAATCACCAGTTTGCAGGAGCTCATGATTTATTAATTTTCATGCTGCAGATTTAAAATAAATGATCTATCATATTAATGAATAACTCACATTTTAATAAGAATAATGTATTAATACGTACTGCCCGTCTGGGACAAATTTTCATATCTGGCATCTAGCTCCTTTATACAATCTCAATCTTAATGGTCTAAATCCAGTACTTGTTTTAATATCTTCATTACTTTAGAAACACCTAGAAGTGATTATGGTAAATGATATTCTGATTTTCCTAATGGAAGTATACATATGAGCAAAAGTATTGTTTAAAATAATTAAGTAGCCTATTGAATATAAATTGTTTATATAAATGTTTAAAATATGAGTAAATTTATAGACTTACAAAAATCAAAGAGACAAAAAGAAAATATTTATATGACGAAGGTATAATGTCATCTAATTAGATATAGAAAATGTTCAAGAATGAACTCCATCAAATGTTATTTTTAAGCGTGGGATAGTGATTTCGAAAGGAAAACCCTTTGCAAAGTTAGATTTCTGACAATTCTGTCAATTCTAGTATCTCTTTCATTATGCACCACAATCGTATGAATTTCATATTTTCGAATGGGAAAATACAATTTATAAAAGGACACATGCTCATTAGAAAAGACAAATGTAATAAGAAAAAGAATCCTATAAAAGAAAATCCTAACAGTCAAAGATAATCATTTTACTCATTTGGTCATCATTTTTCCAGTAATTTTTAACATATTATCATATTTTTATCTCTATATTTTTCCAATTGCACATAGATCATTTGGTTCATTGCTTACTGCAGTGCGTGTGTGTGTGTGTGCGCACACCAGGCAATAATCTTTACCCTATGCATTAACTAATACAATATTCAAAATTAACATGAGATGTCAAGAACTGCGAAGAGTCTGAAATTTCACCCTGCTTGCAAGCTTACAAGTGAACTGCCAAAGTTTCATTAATTCTGACATCTAAGTCAGAAACCAAGGACTTGATTTCTCATGGCACAGCAGGCATTACAAGCTTCATATTTGTTTTGGTTCCCCTTGTTCTCTAGGGCAATGCAGACAGTCCAGATAGATGCTGTATATGTAGTGGATTTGTCACAGCTGGGAAAATTTAGGAAAAAAAGTTTAGGTAACCCCCAAATTTTATAACAGAGCTGCTTGCAAACCTGTCCAACCTTTGTCCTGGAGGGAGACATTATCTTTTTTCCTCAACAGCAAGCAAATCTGCCCTTTACCTGGAGGAAGACAAACATCCTTGTGATGAGAGTCCAGAATTATGCGTCTTTGCAAATGACATGCAGAGCTACGAGAGACCCATGGAGAATTGTATCCCAACAAAATGATGTAGTTTTAACAGAGCTGAGCAGAGCAGACTCCTTTGCCCAGAAATTTGGAATTGGGAGTAAGAAGATTCTGATCTGATCTATTTAATAAGAGACAGAAACAAAACTGGGAGATCTAATTGGCCTAAATTTTGCTTTTTCAAAATAAGCTATCAGAATAAGCTGTTTTGGATATAGATTGCCTTGAATGTTTCACTGTCATATGCAATACTGCCAGATGCAGGTACAGATTTTCAACATGCCTAATTGTTTTTTAAACCAAATTACTAGAAGAATTGCTGGACTGACAAGATATGAGCCTGCATACATTCTGCTCAGATCTTATACTCACACTTGTTTACTTCATCTGCTAAGGACTAAAGATTTTGTTAAATAGTACATCTTCAGTTGTGTTTCTGTGAGCTCCCCAATGTTTTCTCAGGCATTTTTGTGTTGTATGCTTCTATTTTATGTAATTTCATACATTAAATCCATGAGAATCCTCATTGTGATTTATATTCTATATCAATTCACAATCATCTCCCTACATTCTTTGTTTTTAAAGACGTGATTCAACTTCACTCTCTATTGTTTAGAGGAAAGATAACCTGCTTTAACAAGATCTTAAAATAAGTTGACCCACATAATGTAGACGTTTGTTTTTCTCTCTTATCACCATTTAGTGGTTATACAACCTGACCAGGTTTGTAGAGCAGCTTTGATTCATGAGGTTATTCAATCACCATTCTTCCACCCCCTCCAGGTTTTGCTTTATTTTCACAAGACATTGCTCCAAAACTCAGGATGATTAACTGTAGATGAGTCACACCAGATATTTCACCCGCTAGCCTCAAATGTGAAATCATATTCCATGGGATTACATCATCACTTTCCCAAACCTACCTTCAATGAGGGCTGGGAAATACAGTTTAGATGGCCAGTCAAGTGGCCAGCTACAATTCTACTGACATATAAGAAAGAAAAATATAGCAAGTATTTTACGTATAGATATAATATTTTATTTATGTTAGAATACTCATTAAAATTAAACAAGGTACAGATATAAATGGGATTATTAGATAATATGAATACATTTAATTTTTCCCAATATATTTTGTATATTTTCACATTAGTACGTACACATCTAACTCATTTGTTCAAATGCCTGTATAGAATTTCATGCATATTAGTCCTGAATTTTACTATTACAAAAGGTTTTTCAGTGAACAACTTTACTTTTTTTTTTGAGACAGGGTCTTGCTCTGTTGTCCTAGCTGGACTGCAGTGGCATCATCATAGTTCACTGCAACCTCATACTCCTGGGCTCAAGCAATTCTTCTGCCTCAGCCTCCCCCGCAGCTGGGACTACAGGTGCATGCCACCATGCCCAGATAATTTTTTTTTTTTTTATTTTTTGTACAAGCATGATCTCGCTATGTTGCCCAGACTGGTATCGAACTCCTGGCCTAAAGTGATCCTCCCACCTTGGCCTCCCAAAGTTCCAGGATTACAGGCATGAGCCACCACACCTGGCCTGTTTATATCTTTTTTGTGGGGTAATGCAATTACTTCCATAGGGTTTATTATTAGAAGTAGAATTGTTTAATCAATTAAATAAATTTTGGGGCACATGGAATCACACTGAAAAGTTGATCTTCAAAAAACTATGCACCAATGTTCAATCCTCCTTGTATTCTGCTCTAGGAAAGATAAAATAATTAATGATGCCCTTATACTTTCTCTCACGTCCCCCTCCTACTACCAAATAATTGGTTTGGTTTTGTTCTTCATTAGAATTTCTGTCTACATGTATATACACTTAATATATGATATTTTGATGGTTTCTTTTGTTTTACAATTTGTCATTTATGTTCTTGTAATAATAATTACTACAATTTCAGGAAGGATTATATATTTAAATGCATTGATATTCAGAGAACTTTGACTCTGGAAATTCCCTATTCATAAATATGCTGTCTATACTCATTTTTCCTTTGGTTGGATAGTATATCCAATTATAATTTTATGCAATGACGAGGTGATACGACTCCAAAATCTTCCCACATTTGAGGTGACTTTAAGTTTCTTTTATCTAAAAATACGTAAAGTTCCGCGAAGCTCCTTTACTCTTAAAAATGGAAAAGTACTTTTTTTCATGACTTCTGAGTATGAGCTTGAACTTGAATATCAGCTTTCTTGTGTGTGTGTGTGTGTGTGTGTGTGAGATATATATTTTTTTCTCTATATATCTAATTTTTTTCTGGTGAATTTATAGACTCTTTTCTTTAATCTGAACTAATTAATCCATTCTGTATTAGTCAATGTTGATCATTATATGCTATTTTTACTAGCACTTACAATTATAGATGTTTAATGCTTTCATTTGTTTTTAAAGGTTTACTACTATAATTTTCTCAAATGTATTTCTCTTTAATTTGTTCTTTTTTTTCAAGGTATTAATTAGTCATACATGGTATCATCTTTCCATTCCTTAGAATCCACCTATTTAATTCTTATAAATTTATTTTCTTTCTTTTTTCTTTGCGTTCTGCATGAAATTTTTTTTCTAATCTGGTATCCATTTGCTTTTTTTGTCTTCTGCTCTGTCCATTTTGTTCTTTATGCTATTAATTTGTTTTTGAGTTCTACAATGTCATTTTTTTATCAAGTTAAAGGCCCCAGTTTTTAATTTATTTTTGTTGTTTTTTTCTTCTTCTTCACAAAAAAAAAATGTATATTTTTAAGTATTTACTTCAGGAAAAAAAGCAATAAAATATTATTTTTATCTGCTTCTTATATAGCCAAAATTACTCTCTTTATACATATTGGATGTAATGTCCCTTTAACAAAATTATTGCTGTTAATCATTTTGCACTTGGTGCTTTCTCCCTATATTTGCACATATATATTTATATATGGTAGACACACACACACACACACACACACACACATACGTGCACACACATACGCAATAATTAAAATAGTCTAAAACTTCCCTGCACTATAACAGGGAAGAATTTGAAATCAATGATGTTAGTTGGAGGTATGGATATCAATTGATTAAGTATTTTTATCCATTATAACATCACAAATTATTTGGGAAGAAGTTCAGATGATAAATACTCAAGTCTGAGATAATTGCCTCAACATAGATTTGTTTGCTGTTGTTTTAATTTTAAACCCCTTGCATTAGAAGATAGCCCCATTGAATTGGGAGCAAAGCGGCTCTGTGATTCTTGTTGTCCTTGAGGGTTTCTTTCATTCCCCCAAGTGAAACTTGTCACTCTCTTAAATAAAACAAGAGTTACCTAATTTTAATTTGAAAGGTCAGTATATTCTTCTTGTGCATGTTTTCAGCTGTAAGTAAAAAGTGGATTTCTCTTAGTATTTTGCCCATGTTAGTAGAAATGCTGAATTAAAGGAGGTGAAATTGTTTGATATTTGTTCTTTATCTACACTGCCACTGTTAATCTCCAGGGGAAGCATGGAATTGCAATCAGATTTTTCCTCCTTTGTGTACTCTTACCTCTCCAAGAAAGAGACATTTTTTGGACCCTTTAGAATTTCCTCCACTTGTTTGTAACAGCAAAGTATTGTACTTCTAAGTGGGAAAGTTGTGTCTCTTCTACAGTATTCTTTCAAATGGGTTCAAATTAAATTTCACATTGTAGCTACTCTTCAGAGATTGTAGTGTGGCAATTTTTAGCACATGTGAACTTTTCTGCTCTTTGATTTCTATTATTGTTTTTCATTTTGGTAAATTTTAAGCAGTAATATTCAATCACACTGACATCTTTCTGAAAACTGGCACACAAAACAAGTTCAGAGATGTTTATCATAATGCAAAGGCCAAAGAAGAGCTTATTTAATAGATTATGGCTCATGTAAACATAGCTAAATATTATTTTATGAATATGTTTGTTAGATTTAAATATATTACCAAATAATTGTTCTCTAGAGTGCCAATTTTTTATATATTAGAGGTTTCTTCAAATATTTTATTTCTAATGTGCAAATCTTATCCTACTTCAAACAAAAAAGAAAAATATAGGTGATGATACTGAGTTGACTTTTTGCTTAAAACTTTGGTGACCACAGATTACAATTACAATTACTTGAAAATATGCACATTAAAAATTTTGTGTTAAATAGTTTTATACTAAAGGGTGTTTTAGGAGACATGTCTCCATTGGCCCTTCAAGTGTTTTCATGCCTTGCAAACAGAGATACAATCTACCTGTGTCTTTTCTAGATTGTTTGTATAACAAACAATCTTGGAAGGTAGATATAGTCTGTACATTGGGAGCAGAGAACAGGTTCATTTACTGTCCAGTATAATAAGGAAAATGTCTCCCTTGGGGTAATAGTCAGTTGGGTTTGTACCCCAATATACAAGATTTGGATTTCCAAACTTGGGATTCTTTGATTGTGATGCAAACCCTTTTCATAAGCTCCATCCACTTAGGTCACTCTACATTGTTCTGTGAAACGTGGGAAGCAAGGGGAACAAATGTGATCATGAATCTCACGCTGCCTGCTCTGCCATGATTAATCAGGTCATTTTTCTCTGACCTTATCTCTTGTCTTTTGCCAACCTCTGTAAAACATTGGCATGCTAACATCTTAGCTTGTGAGTACAGTGAAATTTCAGAACCTTCATAGTTCTTGAAAGTGTGAACAAATAGTTTAATCACAATATTATTTAATTAATTATGTATTTCATATTAACAGATAATAAATTGGTTTTCCTACCCTCCTCATTTTATCTACCAGTAAATTATTTTTCTTTTATGAGTCGCTGAATGCATTGCTTTTAACCAGTGAGACTTTCCTACACACCAAACCACTTATTCCCCGAAGAATTAGTTAGTTACACTTGAAATATTTCTAAACTGAAATGCTTGAATTTGTTTTTAAATATTTATGTCTGTATCTACAGTGCATAGTACAGCATTAAATGTTCAATAAAAGTTTGCTAAATAAACAAATGAATAATGGATGCTCTTTCTGATCTTGTGTTCTTTTTATAGGACTTGATAATATAAACTTGAATGAACCCAGAGATCAACAGAAAGACTTTGAAAACAGTTACTATACAGGAGGACTTGCTCACAGATTTTTTTGAGGTGGTACATTCCTCCAGTCCTGTTTAAATATCTCACTTATCTAGCTGATCTTGACAACATTCTGCATTGTTAAATTGATCACTTTAAGTAATATATAGATTTTTTTTACATCTTCTTGTGTTTATTTATTTTTCATTTCAAGGTCGTAATTAAAGGGATACTAGTGTTTTTGTTACATGGATACCTTATATAAGATTAAGTCAGGGCTTTTGGTATGGCCATCACCGTAATAGTGTTCATTGTACCCAGTAAACAAGTTTTTATATAACACTCACCCTGCCCCCCTCTCTCCTTCTTGGTTTCTCATGTTCTTTACATTGCTTTGTGCCCACATATACCCATCTGTTAGCTCCCACTTATAAGTGAGAACACATGGTGTTTGATTTTCCATTCCTGAGATACTTTGCTTAGGCTAATGGTCTCCAGTTTCATCCAAGTTGCTGCAAAGACATTTTTTCATTCCTTTTTATGGCTGAGTAGTACTCCATGGCATATATATCCCATTTTCTTAATCCACAAATAAATTGATGGGCACTTAGGTTGATTCCACATCTTCGCAATTGTAAATTGTGCTGTAATAAACATTCGAATACAGGTGTCTATTTCCTTTGGGTAGATATCCAATAGTGGGATTGCTGAATTGAATAGTAGGTCTACATTTATTTCTTTGAGGAATCTTCATACTGTTATTCCTTGAGGTTGTACTAATTTGCAGTCCCTCCAACAGTGTAAAAGCATTCCTTTTTCTCTGTATCCACATCAGCATCTATTATTTTTGGACTTTTTAATAATGGCCATTCTGATAGGTGTAAGTTGGTATCTCATTGTAGTTTTAATTAGCATTTCCCTGGTGATTAGTGATGTTAACCATTTTTTTTTCGTGTTTTTTGGCCATTTGTCTATCTTCTATCAAAGAATTTCTGTTCATATCTTTTGCCCACTTTTTAATGGGGTTGTTTATTTTTTTTCTTGCAGATTTGTTTGAGTTCTTTGTAGATTCAGGATATTAGTCCTTTGTCAGATATATAGTCTGAATATTTTTTCCCATTATATAGGTTGTCTATTTGCCCTGTTGATTATTTACTTTCCTGTGCAGGAGCTTTTCAATATAATCAAGTCCCACATTTTTTTCTAGCTTTTTTATGATTTCATGTCTTGTATTTAAGTCTTTAATCCATTATGAATTAATTTTTGCATATGGCGAGAGATAGGGCTCCTGCTTCATTATTTTGCATGTGGCTATCCAATTTTCCCAGCACAATTTATTGAATAAGGCTTCCTTTCCCCAGTGTATGTTGTTGTCTGCTTTGCCAAAGATCAGTTGGTTGTAGGTAGATGGTTTTATTTCTGGTTTTTCTATTCTGTTTCATTGGTCTATGTCTCTACTTTTATACCAGCATCATGCTGTTTTGGTTACTATAGTCTTGTAGTAATAATTTGAAGTCAGGTAATGTGATGCCTCCAGTTTTGTTCTTTTTACTTAAGATTGTTTTGGCTATTCAGGCTCTTTTTTGGTTCCAAATGAAGCTTGGGATGATTTTTTTCTAGATCTTTGAAATATGACAGTGGTATTTTGATGAGGATTGTGTTGAATCTGTAAATCACTTTGGGCAATATAAACATTATAATGATGTTGATTCTACTAATCCTTTAGTGTTTGTGTCATCTGTGATTTCTTTCATTAGTGTTTTGTAGTTCTTGTTGAGGTCTTTTACCTCCTTGGTTAAGTATATTCCTAGGTATTTTATTTTCTTAGTAGCTATTGTGAATGGTTTTGAGTCCTTGATTTGGCTCTCCACTTGACTGTTATTAGTATATAGAAATGCTACTGATTTGTATACATTCATTTTGTAACCTGAGACTTTGCCGCATTTATTTTCTTCAACTCGAGGAGTCTTTTGGTGGACTCTTTAGGATTTTCTAGATACAAGATCGTATCATCAGCAAACAGGGATAGTTTCATCTCATTTTTATTTCTTTCTACCCAAAGTTTGTGATTTATACTGACTAAGACTTCAATAAAACAATGAATAGAAGATCAAGAGCAGTCATCAATGCCTTGTTCCTGATCTTAGGAGTTATGTATTTAATATTTCACTGTGATCTGTAATGTCAGCTGCTTATTTATTTTATAACTGCCTTTTATTAGACTGAGACAGTTTATTTTTATTTGTAGTTTGCTGGGTTTTTTTAACCATGAGTGAGTGTTGAAATTTTTCAAAATGATTTTTAAAAATTTATTGAGGTGATGATATGATATTTATCTTTTATTCTTTTAATATTATCTATTACATGATTTTAAAAATTTTAAGTCTATCATGCATTCCTGGGACAAACACTATTGATCAGGATATGTTATCCATATAAGATACTTCTTGAATCAATTTTTTAGTGTTATGATAAGAATTTTTGCAGCCTTATTCATGAGATATATTGGTTTGTAATCATCTTTTCTAAAATATTTTTGACAGGTTTTTGGTATTAGGGCTGTGTTGGCCACTTAATGTCACTTGGAATGTATTTCTTTTTCCTCTACTTTATGAGAGAGTTTGTATACAATTAGCATTATTCCTACTGTAAAAGTTTGATAGAATTTGCCAGTAAAACTAATTTCTTTAATACCTATTAGGACTATTCAGGTTTTCTATTTAATTTTGTTCTTATTTTTGAAATTGTTTTTCTAGGAATTAGTCCATTTTCTCTAATTTTTCTAGGTTTTAGAATAAAGCTGTCTACAATATTTCATTACAAACTTTTTAACATTTATAGAATCCCCTCTTTCATTTATTATATTGTAATATTTGTTTTCTTTCTTTATTACTTGATCAGTATTTCTGGGCGTTTATCAATTTCATTAATGTTTTCAAAGAATCTGTGTGTGAAAGATTTCTATTGTTGCTATTTAACTATGTATTTGCTGTTGTTTCTTGCCTCCTTTTACTTAATTCAGGTTTAATTTGCTTATCTTTTTTTCTATATTATCACAAAATGGTAATAAAGGCAGAATAAAGGTTGTAGAAATTTAGATCATTAATTTTAAATTATTCTTACTTTATAATAAAAGCTATTAAAGCTATAATTTTTTTCTTTCATCACTGATTTAGCAGCTTCATTTTACATATTTATTAAGTTTAAAGTATTTTGTAATTTCCCCTGTGATTTTTTTATTTGCCTCTTGAATGATTTAGAAGTACCTTGCCCCTATTAGGCCATCATGTTATTATGTGTGTGTGTGTGTGTACATATACAGTGTATATACATATAAACAGTAAAAGATTATAATTGTTGCTTTAAAAATGATGTCTTTTAAAAAATAAGGAGAAAAAATAAGATGTTTTATATTTACCTATATATTTGCCATATCAGGTGCTATTCATTTTTAGTGTAGTTTTCAACACAATTTCCTTTCAGCTAATTTTTATTTTTTTTGTTTCAGTATTTACTGGATTACAGGTCTGCAGACAATGAATTATCTTAGTTTCTTTTATTCAAAAATGTCTTCCTTTAGTCTTCATTTTCTAAGAATATTTTTCATGGATATATATTTCAGAGCTGATGCGTTTTATATCTTTCTTATTGTTGATGGTAATTTGTTCAACACTTTAAAGATGTCATTTCATTGCCTTCCAGCCTACTATATTTTTTTTTTATCTCTGACCAGAAGTCAGGCACCATTTACATAGTTGTTCTCCTGTATGAAAGTGGTCATTTCATTCTCACCTGCTTTCAAGATATTTTCTTTATCTCTTAAAATATGTTTAGGTTGTATTGTTTGACTTTGTATTAATTCTTTGGATTTACTGAGCTTTTTGAGTACATAATTTACACTTTCACCATATTTGGAAAAATGTGTGCCTTTTAAAAAATTTTTCTTCTCCATTCTTTATCTCCTCTCCTTCTAAGATAACACCAAGACTCTACTTATTTTATTTTCTACCTTTATTCTCCCGTTTTCTTAGTATTTTATAAATTTCTGTTTATATTACTTCAGTTTCACTGATGGTTTCTTTTGTCATCTCTAATCTAATATTAAGCATACACAGAAAGTTTTTCATTTCAGATAATTTACTTTTCAGTTTAAAATTTCCATTTTGTCCTTTACTATAGTTTCTATTTATCTGATGATATTCCCATCTGCTAATTCATGTGGATATAGTTTTCTTTAACTCCTTGATTATGTTTAAATTTTTGCTTATTAGGACTGGCTAAAACATTTTTGAGGCCCAGTGCAAAATTTATACATGGATTACATTTTCTTGTTTCTTTGCATGTCTATAAAAAATTGATTGTACACTAAACATTGTGGATGATATGCTTTAGAACCTTTGGACTCTCTTATCTTTTTCTAAAGAAATGGTGCCTTTTGCTTTAGCAGGCACATGACTTGGCAGGATTAAAACTCTAAATTCTACCTTCCCTAGAGGGGCAGCCCCTAAAGTCTCTGCTGAGCTCCCTTAGCCTTTCACCTACTGCCTTCCTTCTGGATCTGGGGACTCTCCCTAGGGCAAGGACTATTCATGTGTTAATCAAGGACCTGGGGGAAGATTTCATGCAGATTTTTGATCTCCCATTTTGTGGCTGTTTTCTTTCTAGTATTTGCCCCCTCGCTAGTTATTCTCCTAGTTATTGTCATACTCTATCAAGCCAGTAAGATTGAAGCTTTACACTTGATCTCCTGCCACACACAGGAGGGCATGAGGGACTGAATGTTACCCTTGAGCAGTAGTTGTACAACAATAAATGCCACTCGGTGCAATTCTCTTCTTTCAAGAGTTGAATCCCTTCTAGTTTCTTCCTGTTTTTGGTCACTTTCCAGTGCCTCAGTTATGTTTTTATATTTTGCCCATATTTTTAAAATTTTATCCACAAGAAAGTAATTGTGATACAAACTACTGTGTCAATATCTAAAGTAGTTATTTTTGAGGCTAGTTTTTGAAGTATTTTTTGACAGTTTCTCACCCTCCCTCCCAGGCTCTTCTTAGCTGCCTCTTTCCCTGGTTCTCTCTAGTAAGCTAATTGGCCTAAAGTTTAGTGTGTTGCTCTCATATACCAGCCACTTCTTAAATGCTTACCTCTAAAATTTCCACTGTTTTTAAGATTGCCTTTAGGCTTAAACTTACCCACATTTTATGTCAAATAAAAGTCTATTCCTTGGAGATTCTTGGTTTTATGGACTGTCTCTCTCCCTGGGCAAAATCTCTGAGTCACTGCCGCAGGCCTTGGGCGAAGGTACCATATAGCCTCAAACCCCAGCACTGCCAGCAAGCAGGGGCGAGGGCAGTCAGGCTCCACCCATCCTTGGCCTGCTGCAACTGATGTCAATCTTCTGCCCTGTGAGTCAGGGCTGGGTGGAGGAATGGAGGCCATAGCTTCTCGATTACACTAACCAGGAACTTATCCTCTGCAACTCGGAGTTTAAGGGGATAAGAAGAGTTGCTGCTAGCTTTCCCATTCCCATTTAAAGACCACATCTCTTGAGTGGGAATTGAGAGGAGAGGGAGCTTAATTTTCTCAACCACATGCATTCAAAGTAAAGATTCCAACACACTGAGTGGGAGCTGTGGTGAATGGATCATATAGCTCAAGTGCTGTAGACTCTGAACATCGTTATGAGATTTAGCCAATTTTCTTGAACAAGTGCTGTTTCATTTGCTGTGTGCCCGCCTGTAGGACACAAAATGATCATTTTATTGTAATTATAACCAGTTATGGTTGTTTCACTGGCAACTGCATGAGCAGGGCAGCTCTTGCTGGCATTCTGGATGGAAGTGAACTCACCTCCACTTCATGTTTAAGGCTCCCTTTTTGTTCCCATTGCTTTCTTAGGCTTTTCCTTTCTCCTTCAGTCACTCTTTTCCAAAACACAAATAGTCTTTCCCAAAGTCTCTTTATTTTATTTTTAAGAGACCATCCATTTAACTTGTTGTGAATTATCTAGGTTAAAAAAATTCTCTCATTTTAATGCAGAAAAAAGAATTAGTTTGTTTTGATGTGTATGCAACCTAATCTGATTTTTCTATGAAATCATTTGGCCTGGAATGTAGGACATCTATTGTAGAAGAGATAAGAATAAAATTGGAAATTGTACACAGGAAGAAAATAAACTTAAGACAAAGAACTAATCTCTATAATATTAAAGAGTTCTTACTATGTAAAAAGAAAACGATCAAGACCCT
Organism: Propithecus coquereli; assembly: GCF_000956105.1. NCBI lineage: Eukaryota > Metazoa > Chordata > Mammalia > Primates > Indriidae > Propithecus > Propithecus coquereli. Next base: position 1,785,709 of record NW_012148808.1, on the reverse strand, counting down.
GGTAGGAACAAAAGTAGTTAAAATACATGCATTAAAATTTTGAGAAACTGAAAGGCAAGTAGCCTGTAAACATACGAAAATATATCATTCATAATAAAATAAATATAATGAAAAATGGCATTGAGATACCTTTTTAAGTTATAGTTTCAGCAGATAACCAAAATGATAACAACACACTCAGGTGTCAAAGCTTGGAAGTCCCTTTCGCACATTGCAATGGGGAGTGAAAAGTGATTTAACCATACCAAGGGAAATTTGGCATTTAACATCATTTAACATCATTTAACATGATTATCTTACATAGGCACCTAACCACTGGCTCATAATACCACTTCCAGGATGCTTTCCTGAAAATACAATTCTACATTAGACTATAGAAACAATATATGCATTCCCAGCAATGTTATGTAAAACAGTAAGAAATTAGAAACCATCCAAATATCCACCAATAGTTGACCTGATGGGAAAACAATATATCTACATAAAGGTGTAGTAAGCAGATGTAAAAAAAGAGTGAGGAAGACTATAGTTTCCTTGGAGCAAGCCTTAGGCTGGATGTTACCCAGAAAGATAAAGTGCCTGAGAAAAGCTATGCAGCAGTTTTTTCATAAGAAAGGAAGGCAACACATACACACACACACACACACACACACACACACACACACACCACAATAATACACTCATACACCCATAGCACAAAGGACCATTGGAAAGATAAACCAGAATCTAATCAAGAGGGAAATCTCTGGAGAAAAGGGGTCTGAGGTAAAAGCTACAGAGAAAAGAAATTTTAACTTTTTCAACTATAGGTTTTTATGTAGATTGTGAATATATAAACTTTGAACCATGTTAAATACATTACATATTAAAGACATAAAAGAAATAAAAGATATTTTTTAAAGTGTGAAATTGGAAACAAACTAAACAAATAAACCTAACTCGTATCAAGTTTATAAAAAAACTACATAGAAATAAAATTATTTTGAGTGATTTTCAACATAGTATCCCTATTGCATGTCTTTAGTGGGATATGTTTTAAGGACAAAAAAGTAGTGCATGTAAATCAAACTTACTCTTTTTTAATACTCACAGGCTATTAGAGGTCTGTCTAAAGGACACAGGAGCTAGCCTGAATGTACCCAATGGCCAAATATGACATAATGTGAACATCAAAGAGGATAATGATTATAGATGATTGTAAAATAATAACAGAAAAAGATCCCTGACTTCTTAATGTTACTTAAAAAAATGAGAAAAAAAATTTCATCTGCTACATTTGAAAATGACTATTACTTCAACTCCTTACTCTTAATGTTGGTAATTGAGGGGAAAGATGTAATCAAGACCTTACTTTTTAGAGAGAGATTATAGTTCATACAAACCCGATGAGAAAAAAAAATCATTTTGTTACATATGAAGATGACAGAATCAGAAAAATTATAATTTCCAATTTATGACTAAATAATTGATTTTTATAGAACTCTCAGTGGATGCTAAAACCTTCAGGAGAAATGTTTTACCTCCTAACCCAACATTGTAAGAATAGAGCACACTGTATATTTGCTAATTGCAAAGAAAATTAACAAAATATACAAGAAAGTGATAAGGAGGTCATCGTTTGAAGCAATCAGTCAAATTGATCATTACTACTTGTAATACAACCTGACATGTGTGTCTTATTGTGATAATATATGAAAAGTTCACAAAGGATGCTTACCAAAAGTAGCTAACATGATTTAATCCGGTCTTAGATCTAATTTCCACTTCGGCAGAAATGCAGAGTTTAAAAGAACTAAGTTAACAGCAAAATCTGTAATATCTGATATTTAATAAAACAACAGTATTTTTAAAAATATATTTTGTCATTTCATTTTTAAAATTTTTTACTTATTTTTTATTCTTGAAGTTTGGTTCTTGGGATTTTTTTTTTATTTCATAAGTTTAAGGGGTACAAGTGCTTTTTGTTACATGGATGAATTGTGTCATACGTAAGACAGAGCTTTCAGTGTACCCATAAACAGGTGTTTTTTAAAAATTAAGCTATGGTCTTTTTAAATTAAAAGAAAGAGAACATTTCAAATAAACAAATGCAATTAATGAAACTTGACTGAATCCTGGTTAAAAATTAAAACAAAACCAGCCTCGGGCCACCTTCACTATCACCCAACATGGCTGTCTGGTCAATCATCCCATGCTTCTTGTGCCTTCCCTGGTGGGAAGTTTTCTCCAAGAGAAGGAATGTTGGGTTCATTCAGAGAAAACTTGTTTTGTCTCACAGTATCACATCCTCTATATGCTAATGGCTTCCTCCTACCAGGACATGTATTGCTTCTTAATATTCCTAATAGATGTGTTTTTTTCTCAAAAAAAAAAAAATTAAAACAAAACCAAAGCCAAAAGCAGTTATGAAATTTATTAAAGAAAAAACTGGGGAAATTTGAATGAGGCCAAGTTATTTGTTAATATTCAAGATTTATGATTAATATTGTTAGGTGTGATAATGGTCTAGATGGTATGATTTTTAAGCCATGCATGCTAGAGTATTTAGAGTATCATGATGTCTCTGACTTATTTTGAAAAGTTCGAAAGGCATAAAGTTTCAAAACGCATGCATTCACATTTTAACATATGCAATGGACTGAATGTTTATGTCCCCCTAAAATTCATATGTTGACATCCTAACCCCCAAGTTGATGGTATTAGGAGGTGGTGCCTTTGGAATGTGATTAGGTCATGAAGGCAGAGCCCTCATGAATAGAATTAGTGTCTTTGTACAAGAGACCCCAGAGAGATGCCCTCCCCATTCCCTCAGGTCTGTTCAGGCTGCTTTCTATGAGGCCGTAACCCCTTACCAGACACCAAATCTGCTGGCACCTTGATCTTGGAGTTCCCTGTCTCCAGAACTGTGAAAAATGAGTTTCTGTAATTTATAAGCCACGTGGTCTATGACATTTTGTTATAGCAGCCTGAACAGACTAAGACAACATATATACACAAAAGATACATGGAAAAATGTTAACAATTATTGAATCTTGGTGGTGGGTTTACTATAATGGTACGTACTGTGCTATATTTTCAACTTTTCTCTATGTTGAACATTATTTGTAATAAAAATTATTAAAAATTCAAAAGTATAAATTATTTTGAAAAATGAGGTCAGAATTATAGATATTAATAAGCTATCATTTATTAAGTATTTATAATGATCCCTATGTGTATACATATACATAGTCATTTGATCTTCCTAATATGTTTAAGAGTTTTATGTTATTATTCCCATTTTACAAATAGGTAACTTAGGCATTAAGCAGTTAAGTAACTTTCTAAAATAAAAGACCATAGTGCAAGTAAGAAACTTACAAGATAGGTAAAGGAAGTTGTTATTAGTTCTGTAAGTAGTGGGACCCTAGTAAAGTTTCTAATCACAAGAATACGATCAGAATCTCAGTTTAGGAGGATTTGTTTTGCTGCTGCATTTACTAAGAATCGAAGTCAGGGAAGATAGCAGTAAAACACTTAGGTAATGTTCCAGTGAACATGTTCAGATGATACATAATTAAAGGTACCAGGAGTGAGAGTGTAAAGGAGGGAGTAGAAGCCCAGGACACTTTGAATATAGACTATACATGACTTGGAATTTGATTGAAAAATAGGATTGAAGAAAAATGAGTCAAAAAATAATTTAAATTTTAAATCTACATTACTGAAAAATGGTGCTGTCATTAATTAAAAGAAAAAAAAACTGCAAAAAAAAAAAAGAAAAATGGTACCCAACACTGAGTTGATGCTTAAAAACAACAGATATAATTCATTCTCTTCTAATAACCCCTCCTATGTCATTTTTCTTTCAATCTGCTTTACATCTCATTCCTAGTATTCTTATTCCTCATTGGGAAGGGATAACTTTTCTCGAACATTGGTTAAAGGCAGCAAGAATAAAACAGAGTTGTGCTGCAAAAAAAAAAAAAATTGAAACTGATATATAAAGTTTAAGAGTTTTTCTTGGCAATAAAATAAAATTTTATTTGGGTATGTTGACTCTGACATGGGTGGAGAAAACAAGTGGGTTATTGAGAATTTCAGCATGATGTCAGGTCAGGGCTGGAGTATTATCAATATAGTAAACATTTGAGACTCTAAAAACTAAGAAATCCCTAATGGCAGAGCATATGAGGAAATGGAGTTTGGGGAAAGGCTTAAGTACTAAAACTTAGAAATTTTCTTTTTCTTTTTTTCAAGGGATTATAGTAGAATAAAGCTCCAAGTGTACATATTAATGCCATAAATGGTAGAGGCATAACAGAGAAAAGGGGAATAGAATTTCAAGATGAGGTTTTCTATGCAGGTAAGAGAGAGCAAGATAAGCCAAGGACTTTCTATTCCTTAGGCAATTAACAGTGTTTTGATATATTAAAGATAATTGTAAATATGACAGTAGGAATTTTGGATAAAGGGTACTTATCGCTTCATGGTTTTCAACCTCTTTCTGCTTTAAGAAACTCCATGAACTGACTCTTACGGTTGCCAGCTGAATATAGAAGACTTTCATTTTACTGACAGTAATTGTGCTTTCTCTGTATAAGCTGAAAGCCTGAACTTATTAAATAAAGTTCTTAAACTCCTTCCCATCCCATAAGAAAAAAAATGGACAGACTTTGCCAAATTGAAATATTAGTGAATAAAGTCTCAAAGAATTAGAGACATTTTGTCTTCTCAGAGCACCTACTGAACAATTCTCTACATGATGTATCAGCTGCCCTCTGCTAAAAAGGTCAAGCATCCCAAAGATATTTGTACTGCTGCTCCCCTCTGCCAATAAAAGAAATGGATAAATTCATGATACCACTGAGAATAGATTTTAAATATTTATTGAAGTTCATAGGCCTCTATGCAACTTTTATAGGACATTCCTCTGAATCTCTAGTCAAAAAATATTATCTGCATATATATTTTTTGATGATTAAGTTTTTTGGTTTTTCACGTATATGGGCTGCTTCATTGTGTGACATCTCAACACATTTATTTAAGCCCGTAAATTGTAACATGATTTAGAACATGTGTTATAGTCATTACTTAATTTACATGGGAATTTCATTAGAAACAAATGAATTTTTCTACTAGTATGTTTTACAGGTCCCTATTTATTTAGTTGTTATTTTTTCCTAAAGTTGATCATTGCTTTTCTGTATTATAAAAATGTATTTGTAGGTGCTGGTTACAGATATACTATATTAGGCATCATTAAAACCAGCACTGAAATTAATGAGATAAAAATTATTACTTTGGATTATTTCTGAATTTAGCAGAAAATATCACATTCAGAAGATGTTGACTTTTAAAGATTCTGAAGCAAGAGCTTTATCATGAATAGTCTGAATAAGTATAGGATTAACTTATTTTAATTTTGGCAAAAGTATTTCCTCGTTAGCGGCAAAAGAATTAGACAGTGACTTTTAAAACTTCTGTGGCTGCTGGCAGCAGTACATCAAAGTTTCAAGTCATTTTGAAATTGTAGCACTAGGACATTTTATTAAGGGCAAAGAATGAGATAATGTATTCAAATAGTAATTGAACATGTTGCTTCTTAGCATCTGTTCACATGATGAAGGAGTTAGCATTATCATAACTCAATTATACTGTGCTGCCCCTATGGTCAGCATAAATAATGTACATTTTCCATCTCATATATGTCTCATCAAAATAATTGTTGCAGTGGATTCTGTATCCTGGATGTCTGTGCAATATTTACCTGAGTAGTGGGTGAAAAAGGCCTATAAGAGTCTATCAAATTAGTGATGTATATAATAATATCTTGAATCTGAAATCCTTGTCATGGCATTCTGGTTTTACAGACATTATAAAAAGAAAGATAAAATTGATTCTAAAGTTAAAATTCTTCCCCCAATATTGCTTCTCTAAATATAGAGAAAATAGAAGCCATGCAGAAGTTGAAAAGAAATATTACTAAATTTTAACATCCTATATCTGTAACTTTTCCTAAATATGAAAGGTTTTCTTTCAACTAAGTTCTAGCATACTGGTAATATTTCATTTCTCTGTGAGGATTATAGGGCAGAAGTAGTAAAATAAATAGTTTGAGTCACTTATCTACTTTTCAGGCCTTGATTCAAGTTCAGCCAGAAAAGTTAAATCAATGTTTTTTCTTGTTGTCGTGAAGAGTCACAAAGAGAAATTTATTACATATAGCTTCTATCTACTGTGCAGTTACCAAATTGAAAAGACCGCGGCACATCAGTTTCAGAAAGCTATTTAGTTCAGTTGTGTAAGGTCTCAGGAATCCAAATTGATAGTGGAAAGGGAACAATGAGAGAATAAAAGGGTGGAAATTATGTATTTTAGAGGAATTTACATTAGTATGTGTGCAATACAATATCCCCATGATACAGAATAATAAAAAGTGAATGTCTCTCTGCTATTTCTTTTATGCCTCCCTTGAATATTTTAAAAGGCTTGAGGGAGGTTCAAATCCTATTATACCTAAATTAGAATCCTAGTCTAAGAAAAGAGGAAGAAAGTTTAGTTTCAAAGTCATCGAGACATACAGAGTTCGTGGCAGGAAAAAATTACAGATAACTCAGACTGTGTGTGCTTGTACCTAAACAAAGGTGTTGTCTTCCTGTGTGATAGGCTAATGCATTTGAGTCTTGGAACACAGCCGGTGATTTGTAAAAGGGGTGTAAGCCAGGGAATGGGCAAACAAGGACTAGAACATCAGTTAAAAGGGAAAGATTATTCAAAAGTGAAATCTAACAAGCCAGATATATATTTGAAAAATCTCTAGAAGATAAGGTTATGAAATGGCCTTCCTTCAAAGTTATCTAGGTATAATCTAAAAACAGAATAGTTTAGTAATAAAACACCATATTCATTTGCTTTTAAGAATTCAATAAAATAATTTTCCTTGAAGGGTACACAATTTCTCCTTGGTGGGTTTCCACATATTAATTTGTGTGCGTATTTACAATGGGTGATCATAAATTATTATTTTTTCTATCAACATACTCCATAATAATGTTGTTTTCAACACATGGTAAATCTTGTGCCTAACAGTGGAAGTGTTACCTTTCAAACACTGGGTATAAATATATTAGTATCCACATTCTAATGTGGTGAATAGCTCCCCCCACTAAAATTGCCTTTTTTTTTTAATATCCAGTTATAATTATGATATACAACTGAAAAGCCTTAGGATAATGTTTGCCACATAAATGTCAAATGTGTGTTTGCTGTTATTTTCATTACCTAAATATATAACCTGTTTACAGAGTGAGTTAAAAACAGGATTAATCAGTTTGAAGTTCTTTCCTCACCCCTGGAAAAAGAGGCCAGTATACTGTTTCGAAAAGATGGTGTCTCAGTCCATTTGAGCTGCTATAACAAAAATATCTCACACTGGGTGGTTTATGAACAGTATAAATTTATTTCTTACAGTTCTGTAGGCTGGGAAGTCCAAGCTCAAGTTGCCAGCAGATTCAGTGTTTAGGGAGGGCTCGCTCTGTGGTTCACAGATGTCTTCTTCTAGTTGTATCCTCACATCGTGAAAGAGGCTAGCTATCTCTTAAGTGTCTTATATAAAGGCACTAATCCCATTCATGAGGGCTCCACCCTAATGACCTAATAACCTGTCAAAGACCCCACCTTCTAATACCATCATGTTGGGGATTGGGTTTCAAGTTATGAATTTTGTGAGGACACATTGAGATCATAGTAGATGAGATCATCTGATTCTTCATCTTCCTTAAGGTAAAAAAGTATGTAGATTTCTTTAGAGTTTTAAAACTTAAAAGAAGATTAAATTTGAAGGGATATTTCCATTCCTAAGGAAATGGTGGTAGAGGGAAGTACTTTCCCTATGGGGAAAGAGGAAGTTATAGGCCTAGGAGTGAATTTGAGCTCTTCCTAATACTTGGAGAAGTAATGGGTTCCAGCCACAGAGTTTAGGTGTCCACTCTTACTTATCATTTTGGATTTGGTGGGAGGAGGAGGCTGCTGGTGAAGGAGAGGAGCTACTGGGAGAGGTAGCCCTTAATATACCTGAGGCAGCAACTCCTGAGAAAAAATAGTACAGACCTGAGTTCCTCAGTAATGTAGAGCAGGTGAACAAAATTATGGCATTCCCCCCTGAAACATGTACTTATGTCTTTGGCCAGTTTGCTGGCCCCGCCAAGCCCAAGATTCTTGGATGAGCCCATGTTAGCAGATGAAGGGTAGTCCTTAGAACAAGCAAGATTGAATTTCTCTGCTGCTGATGAGCTGGAGCTCAAAAGTTGTGGAAATAAAGAAATAATAATGAAATAAAGAAATGTGAAATGTCTCATGTTCTATGTGTTGACGTATAAATGACCAAATCTATATGAAGGCAGTAATAGAGAAAAGGTCAAACATAACACAGTTCTGCCCATAACTTTCTGGCTGATACTATTAGTAGTCCTTTATTTTTTCTTTTAATTTTTCACTAAAAGAAAAAATTCATTTTCTTCTCCTTTTCTTTTGGCCCCTTTGAATTGTCAAAGCAAATATTGCACAGGACAAAATTAAGCAGGCAAGGAAGACTTCATTTGAGGTTATTGCAATAGGGGAGAGGCCATGACTCAGTCTGACCTCAACTCCTCTGAAACAAAGGGTGGGACATCTTTTAAGAACAAGGGTAGGAAAAGTCCTAGGTCATTTGTGTTTGTTAATTGGCTTTAACCAAAGGATAAACATACTTTCTTCATGATAAAAGCCAGTTTTATAAGTTGGGGCAAGGTGCCCATCAAAGTTAGGCTCCTACTCTGCCATAGAGACTGGGAGATAAGGGCACTACCTTCCATGACAATTATATTTCAAAGGGATGGCTCCTAGGTCCTTGAGAAACACAGTCCTGAGTTGTAAAACTTGCAAGAGGCTTTTTAAAAAGATTTACATCTCAAAGGGGTAGCAAAAGAATTTGCAATTATAAAGTAAATCTAAAGTAAATGCTCTGAAAAAAGAAAGGTCAGGAGTCTAAGCAACCTGTGTAAAGTTGAGTCCAGCTGAGGAAAACAGAAAAGCCATCTTGTTCCATATGCAAAATTGAGTACCACAAGACTAAGTAACATTTTGCTAATCTGATCATGTCAATATAATTATCAGTTTTTTCCTATTAATGTGAAAACTTGATTTTAAAGGTGTCTCTCATTCCCACTCTCAACATTCTGAAAAGTTCTAAAACCAAGAAAATGATACTTTAAAAGCAGATAAAATATATGTAGCCTTTGTAAATCCTGAGGCCCAAGTGGCCAATGCTCTGCAAAGATTTGCATTTATTAAAGAATAGACTAGTGCTCACAAGCAATTAAAAAGAAATTGCAAAACTTAATTGTGTCTCTTAAAACACATTACAGGAAATTCATTGCATTACACATGTAATCACTACTCAGAACCCCTTTTCTTTTTCTCCCCAGTTCTCCCATGCACAGTACTGGTCAGGGCCCTTCGGTCACCCAATTCCTCAAAATCGTTACACGTAGCCACCTTCCAGGGCTTTTCTCTTTATTTTCTCATCTTTCCCCCACTCTGAAAACTCATTTCTCTCTTTCTCCTTGCTTTTTTTATTTTTTACTATCAAAGACTGGATATCAAGTTTTTCAGATAAAGATCATATTCTGTACATATTATTTCCATTCAAGTTTCTTAAGTCTGTTTGCAAGTCCTAGCATCTTAGACTTAGACTAATCTGTAAAGTAAGGTAAGATTGTCATGTATGTCAATGGAAAAGAACCCAAACTCTTAAAATAATTTAAAGAGGTTCAGTCTGAGCTGAATATGTGCAACCACGGCCTGGAGAGCCACGCCCAAGAAGCGCTGAGCAAGTGGTCTCACTGTGGTTGGGTTACAGCTCATTTTTATACATTTTAGGGAGACAGGAATTACATGTAAAGTCATAAATCAATACACGGAATGTGTTCATTGGCCTGAAAAGACAGGACATCTCCAAGCAGGCACTTACAGGTTATAGGAGGGTTTAAATATTCTTTGATTTGTAATTGGTTAGAAAAATTAAGCTTTGTCTGAAGGCCTAGAATATTTTATGTTAAGATAAGGAAGTCTGTTAATCAGAGACAAGCCACCAGGCATATACCAGACATCTACGGAGATGCAAATGATCTGTTAAGTAAATCGATGACCTACAGGTGTGGTTTAACCTTTGCATTACATGACCTTAGGCCTGTTAATGATTTTGTATTTTATTGTTACAAGAATAACACCAAAAGGGACAGGGCATAACTATAAGTGTCTGACCTCTCTATTCCTCATGCCTGGCACCCAGTTTCAAGGTTTTTTGTTTTTCTTTTTCTTTTGCCTGGGTAGTCACCTTGGCCTAGAAGGAGTCCATTCAGTTAGCTGTGGCGGTGGGGGGGTGGGGTTAAGATTTTATTTTAGTTCACATGTAGGCAATACCAAAACTTCTGTTGTAGCTGCTACTATTTTTAATCCTATTTGGTAAGAATCCCTTACATATATTTCAAACTGAAATAAGCCAATTCATTTTATTTTGTTAAGATGGACATATTTGAAACTCGGACTTGGCGGGGGGGACAAGGGCAACATACTTAACCTAAACATCTGTACCCCCATAATATGCTGAAATAAAAAAAAAGAAGAAATAAAATACGTAAATCTATGAAGACTGTTAAAATAGAGTGTTCCCATTTTTGACGGTAATATAGAAGACATTGTGAGGGTTTTTTTCTCAAATAATTTATTTGAGAGCAGGAACATATGCTATTATATTTGTATCCCCAGTGTATAACATGATGCACACAACATAACAGTCATGAAATGGAATTAAAGATTGGATTCTAATACCATTATAATAACATTTTATTAATTCATTGTTCAATAATTTTCAAAGAAGATCATGTGTGAAATAATTTACCAGGTACTCTGAGAAACAGGATGAATATGAAATAATCCTCATCCATAGAGAAGTTATAGGAGAAGGGTATAGAATGATAAAGGCAAAAACTGTAGGAAGGAAGAAAAGCATGTAGGTAACCAACAACAGGCAAAATAAATGATTTCTTCAAACTGAATAAATTGGGAAAAACCTGACAGCCAGAGTGGTTGTCAAACTGAATCTATAATAATTACAGTTTTAGCCGGAAGTCTGGGTGAGGGTAGTGCCATAAATAATGACCAAAGATGCTGAAAATGGATTAAATTGTGTTACATAAAAGTAGCTTAAAGTAACAACTATAAGCATTTAGAGAAAATACTAATCGTATTCTTTTCCTACCTTTACACCCAAGGGGACCTTTCCGTGAGGTATATTTTGAAGGTAATTAGCATTTTTCTACACTTTTAAAACAAAACAAAACATTCTTATTGTGAAAGATTTTGTTTTCATCTCTTATTTGCATAAGACATGTTTTATTTTGACTATTCAACACTTCTGTTTTCTGTTAGTCTTTTTTTTAAGCATGAAATCATTAAAATAATTGATTTTTTAATATGAGGTATATTAGTGTTACTCTGCATTACCTATGTTTGCCAGTTCCAGGTTGCTTGTGCTTTTTTCAATCTTTCTAAATACTCTACAGAAAATTTTACTTTAAGCAGTTGTTCTCACATTTTGAACATCAGCAGCCTTATGTGAGAACTTGTTATAGATGCAAAATTGTATACCCAACCCCAGACATACTGAATGAAAAATTTGGGGATAGGTAATAGCAAGCTGTATTTTAATATTCCCTCCAGATGTTATGATGCATTGCTGAAGTTTGAGACACATTAACTTATAATATTTTTCTGCAAATAGGAGGCTCCAGCTATTTAGCTAAATGTATGGAGTCCTTTGCCTTCTCCATCCCCTTATAGAGCATTTTTCATTTCCATTTGTTTATATATGAATTTATTCATTCATGTATGGGCAAGAAAATAATCACATTAAATATGCAGAATAGTAAAAACCAAAAAACAATATTTAAATTACCTTTTATTTTGAGTGGTTCTAATATTTTGAAGGTGATGAATCTCTTCCTATGTGAAAATACAATATTCCTAATAAATGAAAGAAAACTAATACTCTTCAGGGAAATTTAAAATAATAAACTAAGGAAATAAACTCAGGAAATTAAAAAAAGTAATAATAATATACAAGTTAGTCATAAATTATGGGATGGAAATAGCAAAAAAATAGTCATGAGTTCCCAAATGATCTTTTAAAATAATTGCTTCACAGAATGTCCTGCACAGCAATTCATCCAAGACACAAAAGAGGTAATGGTGCCATCTGCATGTTGCCTCCAAAGCTGGAAGGACACCCCAGTGACATTGCCCTCCGTAACTAGATGGGATTCTGTCATCTTGACATCACAGGAAGGTTCCATGTATCCGGAATCTTTAAGAAATTAGGAGTCCTAATAAAGAAACTAGTTTTTTAAGGTGAAAATTTAGATACCAATAAATGATATGAACCATTTTAAGGGGAGAACATTTATTAAATTCCTGTGCAATTACACATTCCATTAAGCAGAAAATCCTGAATGACGATATAGGGAAAGTTCTTGGGTTTCTTAAACATCAACTATTGAACTCCACTAGATTTCTATTATGCTTTTATGGACCGTCACGGTGAATGGGATTATTTGCCCCTTCCCCTAAATGCTGTTGAACTGCAGTAAGACATTTTTGTCTACTCATTGATTGCTGGGAAAAAAACAAATGAAACCAAACAAAAAACCTCGCAAAAAAGAAATATTTCAGACGCTCTCAAAGGACTTGACTGCTCAGGGTGAAATAAGGTAAAAGAAATTCTATTACATAGTTTTTGGAAAAAAGCTCAAAACATTTTTCCTCTGCTCTCACTTGACAGCAATCATCAACACAGAAGACTTCTGTGACCAAATATTGATGGGGGACAGTTCTCCCTACCACCAAGTGAGCAATCAGTTCTACAGCAGACACCAAGTGGGTGTCCTCCAATTCAATTCTGATAGCATCTAACTGGAGATAGTGTTAGATTCCTGCAGGGTGAGGGCTCAGTCCCCAAATTTGCCCCTTCTCCTCCTTCAAACACCAGTTGTGCAGGTCTGGGCCTCTGGAACTTCTGACCTACCAGTTTCAAGTTGGAGGTCCCACAACCCCCTCTTTGGGTTTGATTAATTTGCTGGAGCAGCTCATAGAACTTACACTTATGTTGAACAATTTATTATAAAGGATATTAGAAAGGATACAAATGAAGAGATGCATAGGGTCAGGTATGTGGGAAGGTATGTGGAGCTTCCATACACTCTCTGGGTGTACCACCCTCCAGGAACCTCCACGTGTTCAGCTACCCAGAAGCTCCCTGAACCCAGTTTTTATAAACAACTGTGTTGCCTCCAGGGTGTGGGGTGGGACTCTCTCTGGAATGAGGGTCTTGTGACCCACAATCAGAAAGGCAGAGGAAGATGAGAGTCTTGCCTTGGAACAGCTGAAAGGAGGGCAAAAAGTGGGCAAAGAGATCAGAGAGATTCTGTTTCTTGAGGCCTGCTTCTGAGACCTAAAGCACCTAACATTAAACAAAATACTGTAACAGGGGCTGTGGGACTTACAAGCCAGGAACCCTATGTATGTGTGTTTGTGTGTGTGTGTGTGTGTGTGTGTGTGTGTGTATCATAACATCACCAAAGCAATGAATACAGGTTATTTTAATGGTGAAGGAAAACAGCAAATAAGAATGATAGGTAGGGAAATGAGGCAGGATATTCTCCTTAGAATATAGGGATGAATATATGGGATTGTAGCAAATATGGACAGTTTGGGGCCTAGCTTTGGAAAACAGCAAGAGCATAGTTTCCTGTGAACTGCAGGGACTGAGATTAGTATGGACAAAAAGAAAGGGGCTCTTGAAAGTGAAAAAGAGTGACATTTGGGTAAATTAAAGCATGAAGATGTTGTGTGGTTCTTATGTCAGTATAATAGTGATTTACAAATTAATTTTTAATGCCTATGTATAATTAATTTACAGACCCATTAATGTAAAACATTTAAATATAATATAAATGTGCTTTTAACATAA